>NW_023425355.1:52673996-53273996 GCF_014108415.1 Molossus molossus
TTCTTCAGAGTTAGAAAAAACCCTCCAAAAGCTTAAATGGAAAACAAAAAACAAAAACATCCCGATTAGCCACAGCAACCTTGAAAAAGAAAAACAAAATAGGAAGGACCACATTACCAGATTTCAGGTTATACTGCAAAGCCACTGCAATCAAAACAGCTTGGTACAGGCACAAGAACAGGCACATAGATCACTGGAATAGAAAAGAGAACCCAGAAATGGACCCAAGGCAATATGCTCAATTAATATTTGACAAAGGTAGAAAGAGCATAAAGTGGTGTCAAGATAGTCTCTTCAATAAATGGTGTTGGGAAAATTGGTCAGCTACTATTAAAAAAATGATGCTAGAACACCAACTTAAACCATACAAAAGAATAACTTCAAATAGATATAAGACTTAAATGTAACTTGTGAATTCATAAAATTCTAGAAGAAAATGAAGGCAACAAAATCTGACATCATATGCAGATTTTTCACTGATACATCACCTAAGGCATGAAAAACAAAGGAGAAAATGAACACATGGGACTACATCAAACTCAAAAGCTTCTACACAGAAAAAGAAACAACCATCAAAATGAAAAGGGATGCCACTATATGGGAGACCATAGTCTCCAATGATGCATCAGATAATGGGTTAATTTCCAAAATATAGAGAGTGCTTATACAACTCAACAAAAGAGAAAGAAACCAATTAAAAAATGGGCAGAAGACCTAAGTAGACACCCCTTCAAAAAGGACATACAAACAGCCAAGAGACTTATGAAGAAATACTCAAAGTCACTAATCATCAGAGAGATGCAAATTAAAACAACAATGAGATATCACCTCACACTTGTCAGAATGGCCGCCATCAACAAATCATCCAACAACAAGTGTTGGCTAGGGTGTGGATAAAAGGGGACTCTAATACACTGCTGGTGGGAATGCAGACTGGTTGCAGCCACTGTTTAAAACATATGATGTTACCTCCAAAAGTTAAAATTGACCGCCATTTTGACCCAGTGGATCACACTTCTAGGAATATACTCTAAGAAACCTGAAACACCAATCAGAAAGAAGATATGTACCCCTGTGTTCATAGCAGCACTATTTACAATAGCTATGATCTGGAAACAGCCCAAATGTCCATCAGTAGACTAATGGATAAAAAAGCCATGGTGCATATACACAATGGAGTACTATGCAGCTGTAAGAAAGAGGGACCTCTTATCCTTTGAGATGGCATGGAAGAACCTGGAGAGTATTATCCTAAGTGAAACAAGCCAAGCATAGAAAGACAAATATCTCATGATGTCACTTGTTCGTGAAATATAATGGAGTAAACAAACTGATGAACAAAATTAACTCAGAGACATATGTGTGGTACAGACTGACAAGCCTCAGAGGATGTGGGTTTGTGGGGAGAGATATAACCACAGAACTTACATGCATGTATGCATGACCAATGAAGATAAACACAAAGCTGGGGATAGGGTGAGGGAAAAGGGGAGGAGGGTGTCAATGGGAGAAATTAAGAAACATCTGTAATAAAAACAAATTAATACATTTAAAAAAAGAAGACCCTCTAAATTTCTTTTAGTATTATTTTGATAGTAATGAACATGTACTTTCTTTTTGGCCCGTCTTGGCTATATTCTTCTCTTTTTTCTTCCTATGTTCCTTTAAATTAATGAAGTGAGTTTTTTTTGCTATTATTTCCTTTCTATTCCATTATTTATTTTATTACCCTATTAGTAATGAATCATTAAATGTCATTTAATGTTTACTCTAGATATTACAATATGCATTCTTATTACATTAAATTTTAATATGAATTAGTGCTTTTATTACTTTCCAAACATGAAAAACCTTTTAATACTTGACCTCTATTTATGTTCTTTTTATATTTTGTGACATTGTTCCCAAGAGTTTTGATTCTATACCTATTTAGAGCCACACAATTTAGCATCATTATTGTTTTAAGTGATCAATAACCATTTAAATTTGCCCTTTATTTTATCTTATGTTTTTTAATTAATTAATTTGTTTTTGTTACAGATGTTTCTCTTTTTCCCTCCACTGATTCCCCCCTCCACCTCCCTCTCCACCCTGTCCCCAGCTTTGATGTCCATGAACATTGTTCATCTATACATGCATATAAGTTCTGTGGTTTATCTCTCCTCCATGACCCTTTGTTCTGGGGATTCTCAGTTCTACCCTACTTCCATGTCTGTGGGACAACCCCATTCCTCAGACTATTGTGTTTGTTATATTCCACAAATAAGTGAGATCATATGATACTTGTCTTTCCCTCTTTGGCTTGTTTTGCTTAGGATAATACATTCCAGGTCCCTCCATGTCATCTCAAAAATAGGAGATATTTCCTTCTTACATCTACATAGTATTCCATTGTGTATATGTACCACCGCTTTTCTATCCATTTCTCAACTGATGGACATTTGGGCTGTTTCCAGTTCTTAGCTATTGAAAACGGTGCTGCTATAAACATGGGGGTACATATATTCTTTCTGATTGGTGTTTCAAGCTTCTAAGAGTATATTCCTAGAAGTGGGATCACTGGGTCAAATGGGAGCTCAGTTGTTAATTTTTTTAGGTAACACCATAGTGTTATCTATAGTGGCTGCACCACTCTGCATTCCCACCAGCAGTGTACTAGAGTCCCCTTTTCTCCACACCCTCACCAACACTTGTTGTTTGATAATTTGTGGATAGTGGCCATTCTGACAGGTGTGAGGTGATATCTCATTGTTGTTTTAATTTGCATCTCTCTCATGATTAGTCATGTTGAGCATTTCTTTATATGTCTCTTAGCTATTTGTATTTCCTGTTTGGAGAGGTGTCTATTTAGTTCTTTGCCCATTGTTTAATTGGGTTTTTGGTCTTTTTTTTGTTGAGTTATATAAGCACTATATATATTAGAAATTAACCTTTTATCTGATATATTATTGGCAATTATGCTTTCCCATACAGTGCATTGCCTTTCCATTTTGATGATTGTATCTTTTGCTGTGCAGAAGCTTTTGAGTTTGATGAAGTCCCATGTGCTCATAGTCTCCTTTGTTTCTGCTGCGTGTAATGTCTGAAATTTTATTGCGTACATATTCTTCTGGAATTTTTATAGATTCATTCAGTAACATTTAAATTTTTATCCATTTTGAGTTTATTCTTGTGTACAGTGTAAGTTGGTGGACTAGTTTCATTTTTTTGCAGGTAGCTGTCCAATTTTCCCAACACCATTTATTAAAAAGGCTGTCTTGACTCCACTGTATACTCTTACACCCTTTGTCAAATATTAACTGAGCATATAGCCTTGGGTCTATTTCTGGGTTCTCTGTTCTGTTCCATTGGGCTATATGCCTGCTCTTGTGCCAGTACCAGGCTGTTTTGATTACATTGGCTTTGTAGTATGACCTGAAATTTGGTAATGTGATCGGTCCAACTTTGTTCTTCATTTTCAAGATTGCTGTGGATATTTGAGGTCTTTTCTGCTTCCCTATGAACTTTTGAAGTATTTGTTCTCATTGTGTGAAGTATGTTGTTGGTATTTTATTTTATTTTTTCATTAATTAATTTTTGTTAAAGATGTTTCTCCTTTTTCACCCACTTATTCCCCCCTCCCCCTCCCTCCCTGCCCTTTCCCCAGTTTGTGGTCCATGTCCACTGTTCATGCATACATGCATATAAGTTCTGTGATTTATCTCTCCACCACCACCCCCCTCTTTAGGGAATTGTCAGTCTGTACCCCACTTCTGCATCTCTGGGACTACCCCCTTCCTCAGACTGTTATGTTCATTATATTCCACAAATAAGTGAAATCATATGAAAATTGTCTTTCTCTGTTTGGCTTGTTTCACTTAGGATGATACTTTCCAGGTTCCTCCATGTAGTCTCAAAGGATAAGAGATCTTTCTTTCTTACAGCTGCGTAGTACTCCATTGTGTATATGTACCACAGATGTACCACTGCTTTTTTTATCCATTCGTCTACTGATGGACACTTGGGCTGTTTCCAGATCTTAGCGATTGTAAATAGTGCTGCTACAAACACAGATGTACATATATTCTTTCTGATTGTGTATTTTAGGCTTCTTAGGGTATATTCCAAGAAGTGGGATTACTGGGACAAATGGAAGTTCAATTTTTGATTTTTTGAGGTAACACCATATTGTTTTCCATAGTGGCTGCACCAGTCTGCATTCCCACCAGCAGTGCACTAGAGTTCACTTTTCTCCACACGCTCGCCAACACCTGTTGTTTGATGATATGTTGATTGTGGCCATTCTGACAGGTGTGAGGTGATACCTCATTATTGTTTTAATTTGCATCTCTCTGATGATTAGTGATAATGAGCATTTCTCCATATGTTTCTTAGCCATTTGTATGTCCTGTTTGGAGAGGTGTCTATTTAGTTCCTCTGCCCATGTTTTAATTGGATTCTTTGTCTTCCTTTTGTGGAGTTGTATGAGCACTCTATATGTATTGGAAATTAACCCCTTATCTGATATATCATTGGCAATTATGCTCTCCCATACAGTGGGTAGCCTTTCCGTTTTGAAGATTGTATCTTTTGCTGTGTAGAAGCTTTTGAGTTTGATGTAGTCCCATGTGTTCATTTTCTCCTTTGTTTCTATTGCCTTAGGTGATGTGTCAGTAAAAATTTTCCTGTGTATGATGTCTGAAATTTTGTTGCCTACAGTCTCTTCTAGGATTTTTATGGATTCATGAGCTACATTAAATCTTTCATCCATTTTGAGTTTATTCTCGTGTAGGGTGTAAGTTGATGGTGTAGTTTTATTTATCTGCAAGTAGCTATCCAACTTTTCTAGCACCATTTATTAAAAAGGCTGTCCTTACTCCACTGTATGCTCTTGCCACCTTTGTCAAATATTAATTGAGCATATTGCCTTGGGTCCAATTCTGGGTTCTCTGTTCTGTTCCACTGGTCTATATACCTGCTCTTGTGCCAGTACCAGGCTGTTTTGATTACAGTGGCTTTGTAGTATAACCTGAAATCTGGTATTGTGATCCCTCCAACTTTTTTCTTCCTTTTCAAGACTGCTGTGGCTATTCGAGATATTGTTGGTTCTATGTGAACTTTTGAAGTAATTGTTCTAATTTTGTGAGGTATGCCGTTGGTATTTTGATTGGGATTGCGTTGAATCTATAGATTGCTTTGGGTAATATGGACATTTTAATGATGTTAATTCTCCAAATCCATGAACAGGGTATGTGCTTTCACTTTTTTTTTATCTTCCTCTATTTCTTTTTTCAATGACCTTTAGTTTTCTGCGAATAGGTCCTTTATTTCTTTGGTTAAGTTTATTCCTAGGTATCTTAATTTTTTTGCTGCAATGGTAAAAGGGATTGATTCCTTAGTTTCTCTTTTTGTGAGTTCATCATTGGTGTATAAGAATGCCATCAATTTCTTGACGTTAATTTTGTATCCTGTTATTTTGGCAAATTCATGTATTAAGTCTAGTAAACTTTTGATGGAGTCTTTGGGGTTTTATATGTATAGTATCATGTCATCTGGAAATAATGACAATTTTACTTCCTCCTTTCCAATTTGGATCCCTTTTATTTTTTCTTCCTGTCTGATTGCTGTGGCTAGGACTTCCACTACTATGCTAAATAGGAGTGGTAAAAGTGGGCATCCATGCCTTGTTCCTGTTCTTAAGGGAAATGCTTTTAGTTTTTGCCCATTGAGTATGATGTTGGCTGTATGTCTTTCATATATGGCCTTTATTATGTCTAGATATGATCCCTCTATTCCCACACTGCTGAGCGTTTTTATCAGAAATGGATGATGGATTTTGTTGAAGGCTTTTTCAGAATCTATTGATATTATCATGTGGTTTTTATTCTTCATTGTATTTATGTGGTGTATCACATTAATGCATTTGCGAATATTGTACCAGCCTTGCATCCCTGGTATGAGTACCACTTGTTCATGGTGGATACTTTTTTTGGTGTATTGCTGGAGCCGATTTGCTAGTATTTTGTTTAGGATTTTGGCATCTATGTTCATCAGGGATATTGGCCTGTAGTTTTCTTTCTTTGTTGTTTCTTTTTCTGGTTTTGGAATTAGAATAATGGTGGCTTCATAAAACGAGTTTGGAAGTCTTCCTTCTACTTGAATTTTTTGAAATAGTTTGAGGAGAATGAGTATTACTTCTTCTTTGAATGTTCGGTAAAATTCCCCTTCAAGTCATCCGGGCCTGGGCTTTTGTTTGCTGGGAGGGTCTTGATTACATCTTCAATTTCTTCTGTTGTTATTGGTCTGTTCAAGTTTTCTATCTCTTTCTGATCCAGTTTTGGGAGACTGTGTGTTTC
The DNA here is from genome assembly GCF_014108415.1 of Molossus molossus. Taxonomy (NCBI): domain Eukaryota; kingdom Metazoa; phylum Chordata; class Mammalia; order Chiroptera; family Molossidae; genus Molossus; species Molossus molossus. The sequence goes on from NW_023425355.1 coordinate 52,680,332, forward strand.
TAGAAATTTGTCCATTTCGCTTAGATTGTCGAATTTGTTGCCATATAATTGTTCATAGTAGTTGTTAACGATCTTTTGTATTTCTGGGGTGTCAGGTGTTATCTCACCTCTTTCATTTCCAATTTTGTGTATTTGGGTTCTCTCTTTTTGTTTCTTGATGAGTCTAGCTAAGGGTCCATCAATCTTGTTTATCTTTTCAAAAAAACAGCTCTTTGTTTTATTGATCCTTTGAATTGTTTTTTTGGTCTCTATGTCATTTAATTCTGCTCTGATCCTTACAATTTCCTTCCTTCTACTTGCTCTGGGGCTTCCTTTTGGTTTGCTCTCTAGTTCTTTAACTTGTGAGGACCAATAGTCTATTAGATATTTTTCATCTTTTTTGAGGTAGGCCTGTAGTGCTATGAACTTCCCTCTCAGAACTGCTTTCGCTGCATCCCATAGATTTTGTGTTGTTGTTTCCTCATATTCATTGGTTTCCAGGATGATTTTGATTTCTTCCTTGATCTCCTCGGTGACCCATTCATTTTTTAATAACATGCAATTTAGATTCCATGTGTTCAAATGACTTTGTATATTCTTCTTGCAATTGATTTCTAGTTTCATGCCATTGTGATCTGAGAAGATGCCTGATATAATTTCAAACTTCTTGAACTTGTAGAGACTTAGTTTGTGCCCTAACATGTGGTCTATCTGTGAGAATGTCCCATGTGCACTTGAGAGGAAAGTGAATTCTGTAGTTTTGGGGTGTAATTCTCTGTAGATATCTATTAAATTTATTTGGTCTAGTGATTCATTTTGAGTCTCTGTTTCCTTTCCAATTTTTTGTCTAGAAGATCTATCCCGTGACATCAGTGGGGTGTTGAAGTCTCCTGCTATGATTGTATTGCTATCGATTTCTCCTTTGAAGTCCTCCAGAATTTTTTTAATATATTTTGGTGCTCATATATTGTGTGCATATATGTTTATCAAGGTTATATCTTCCAGTTGGATAGATTCTTTCAATATTATGTAGTGACCTTCTTTGTCTCTAATTATGTCCTTCATTCTGATATCCATTTTATCAGATATAAGTATTGCTACCCCAGCTGTTTTTTTCCTTTCCGTTTGCTTGGAAGATTTTTTTCCATCCCTTTACTTTCAATCTATGTGAGTCTTTTGTTATGAGGTGGGTCTCCTGTAAACAACATATAGGTGAGTCATGCTTTCTTATCTAATCAGCTACTCTGTGTCTTTTTATCAGAGCATTCAGTACATTTACATTTAAGGTGGTTATTGATATGTACTTATTTATTGCCATTTTTGTTTCAGTGGTTCTATTTTTCTTCCCATTTCTCCTGTTAATTACCGCAGTCCTTTTAACATTTCTTGCAGTTCTGGTTTGGTGCTAATGTAATCCCTTAGCCTTTTTTTTTTTTGGCTGGGAAGCTCTTTATTTGACCTTCTATCTTGAATGATAGCCTTGCTGGGTAGAGTAGTCTTGGATTCAGATCCTTGTTTTTCATGACCTTGATTACTTCATGCCATTCCCTTCTAGCCTGTATTGTTTCTGGTGAGAAGTCAGCTGAGAGCCTTATGGGGTTTCCTTTGTAGGTAACCTGTTGCTTATCTCCTGCTGCTTTTGGGATTCTCTCTTTGTCTTTAATTTTTGGCAGTTTGATTACTGTGTGTCTTGGTGTGATCCTGTTTGGGTTCTTCTTACTTGGGGCTCTCTGTGCTTCTTGAACTTGAAAGCCTTCTTCCTTTACCAAATTAGGCAAGTTTTCTGTCACTATTTCTTTGAATATATTCTCTAACCCTTGCTTTTTTTCTTCTTCTTCAGGGACTCCTATGATGCGAATATTATTCCATTTCCAGTTGTCCCACAGTTCTCTTAAGCTGTCTTCCTGTTTTATAATCGTTTTTTTTTTTTTTTTTTTTTCCTTTGGTTTTCTTATTGGTTGATTTTTTCTAGCCTGTCTTCTAATTCACTGATCCGGTCCTCAGCTTCCCTACTCTGCTTTTTAGACCTTCCAATATGTTCTTCATTTCTGATATGTCATTCTTCATTTCTTCCTGTTGGAAATTAAAATCCAATTAAAACGTTGATTTTCAACTTTTCTATGTCTTTGCTCATGGTGCTCATATTTTTCTCATGCTGTTGAGCTTCCTCAACATCATGGCTCTAAATTCTAGTTCTGTTAACTTGCTTAACTGCACTTTGTTTATCTTATCTTCCGTAGAGGTCTCTTGTTCTTTCATTTGGGTTTTGTTTCTGTTTTTCACCATTGTGGCTGTCACAGTAGTCTTTGGAGTCTGCCAAATTTTCCCTGTGGGTGTTGGTGTTCTGCTGTTTGTGGCTCCCTTTCCTGGGTTTGGATGAGCCATGGAGGACCCACTTTAAACACCACTGTCAAGTGTTAACTTTTCTGGTTAGTGTTGCTAGCCCAGGGAATGGTAGTTATCCTCTACCTTTTTTTGCCTGGAGGCTATTAGTGGAGGTCACCTGAAGACCCTTGGTTTCTGAGTTGCCTGAAAAACTCCCTCATGTGCTCAGTATAAGAGGATTTCCTGAGGGTGGGGCAGCTGCTGGTTGTTAATGGGCCACAGTTAGCATTTCAATGGTCACCAAGTGGGGTTGAATCTCTGAGGGAGGGGCTGCTGCCTCTCCCCAGGGCCCTTGGAAGGAGTAAAATGACCACAGTCCTGCGTGGTTGCAATCAGCGAAATCTCTTAGCACCCTCCAAATCCCGAGTGTCCCCACACAGTTCTAGTCCAGTCTGCCTTTCCTCTACCAGAGCCAAAGGTGAGTGTCCACTGCCAATTTAGCCTTGTCCGGACTCTGCATTGTGGAGCCACCTGGGACTTTTAACCTTAGGGTGCTGTGTCCAGCCAAGAGCGGCCCCAGCTGTGGCTCCAGCCAAGGGCGTTGCACTCAGCAGAAACCCCAGGACTGAGCTGCAGTAGCGGGACACTGCCGAGGTGGCAGCAGCTTCCAGCAGAGTCCCCTGCTCCCCTCGAGTCTGTGCGGCACCAGCTCAGGGCTTAGCAGGCAACCGAGTTCAAAGGACTCAGGGGGGGTCGCAAGGGAGGCGGTAGCAGTAACTTCCCGCCGAGTTCCCTGGTCCCTGCCCAGGCCGCTGCAGACCGTGGGCTCCTGGCCCCTCTCGCGTCCTCGCAAGCCTACCAGGATTGAGTTCTTGTCCCTGGTTTTGTGTTCCTGCAAGGTTTCTTTCGGTTGCCCCTTCCTGAAGGTTTGCCTTTATTTTCGTTGTGAATCCAGTTTGGTCCTGGGAGATGGTCTTTGTAGCTCCATTCACTTCGCCACCATTTCCCTCATCCTCTGTCTTTGGTATTTTGATGGGGATATCATTAAATCTATGGATTGCTATGCGTAGGATGGACATTTTAATGAAGTTGATTCTTCCAGTCCATGAAGAAAGTATGTGCTTCCACTTTTTTATATCTTCCTCTATTTCTTTTTCAATGTCTTGTAGTTTTCTGCAAAGATATCCCCTATTTCTTTAGTTAAGTTTATTCCTAGGTAGCTTTTTTTTTTTCTGCAATGGTAAATGGGATTGTTTTTTATCATTTCTCTTTTTGTGAGTTCATCATTGGTTTATAAGAATGCCATCAATTTCTTGATGTTAATTTTGTATCCTGGTAATTTGAGAAATTCATTTATTAAGTCTAGCATATTTTTGCCGGGGTCTGTGGTGTTTTCTAAGTATAGTATAATGTCATCAGGGAATAATGACAGTTTCACTTCCTCCTTTCTAATTTGAATCACTTTTATTTTTTCTTTCTGTCTGATGACTGAGGTTTTTCTTTGTAGGTAACCTGTTGTCTATTTCTTGCTTTGTCTAGGATTCTCCCTTTGTCTTTAATTTTTGCTGTTTTAATTACTATGTGTATTGGTGTGGGCCTGTTTGTGTTCTTCTTACTTGGGGTACTCTGTGCTTCTTGAACTTGAATGCCTTTTTTTTTTATCAAGTTAGGAAAGTTTTATGTTACTGTTTCTTCAAACATATTTTCTAACCCTTGCCCATTTTCTTCCTCTTAGGTGACTCCTACGATGCGAATGTTATCATGTTTCCAGTTGTCCCAGAGTTCTCTTAATCTGTCTTCCTGTTTTTCAATTGATTTTTTCTTTTGGTTTTCGGATTGGTTGATTTTTCCTACCCTGTCTTCTATTTCACTGATCCAGTCCTCAGCTTCCTCTACTCTGCTGGTTAGTCCTTCCAATGTGTTCTTAATTTCTGCTATGTCATTCTTCATTTCCACTTGGTTGGTTTTCAATATCTTTTCTCATGGTGGTGGTGTTCTCACTCATGCTGTTGAACTTTCTCAATATCATGGCTCTGAACGCTACCTCTGATAATTTGCTTAGCTGCATTTCATTTATCTAATCTTTGATACAGTTTTCTTGTTTTTTTTGTTTTTTTGTTTTTTTTCATTTGATATTTTCTTTCTTTGTTTCATCATTTTGGCTGTCTTAGTGCGTTTTGGAGCCTGTCAAATTTTCCCTGTTGTTGGTGGTGTTCTGCCTTTTGTGGCTCCCTCTACTTGGTTTGGATGAACCTGGGTGGGCCCATGTTAAACACCATTGTCAGGTTTTATTTTCCTGGGTAGATATTCAAAATCACAAAATGTTCAGTCATTCTCTATATTTTTTCTGGTGACTAGTAGTGTCAGTTACTCAGTGCCTTGGAATATAGTTCTATTTTTCTCCATAAGAGGATTTCCAGAGGGTGGGATAGATGCTGATTGTTAATGAGCCTCAAATTGCATTTTTTTTTTGCCTCACCTGGGAAAGGCCAAAGCCCCGAGGGTGGGGCTGCTGCTTTATCTCACAGCTCAGGGAAGTATACTGGCCACTCTCCTATGTGTCCACAACTAAGCAAAAATTCTGAGTGACCTCCAAATCCCAGTTGTCCCCACAGAATTCCAGCCCAGTCTGCTCTCCCTCTGCTTTAGCCCCCAGGTGAGTGGCTGTGTCTATTTTAGTGCTCTGTTTTGGCTTTCTGTGCTGTGGAGAGGGATTGGTTTTTATTCCCCATGGGCACTGCTCACAATAAGATTGCTGCTGTCCATGGGCTCCCAACTTGCCATCCGCTTGCACCTCCGCAGATCCTACCAATGTCCCTGGTTATATATTCCTGTCCTGCTGCTTTTCTATTGCTTTTTTCCTAGGATTTGTCTTTATTTGAGTTGTAATACCCCTTAGGTCTTGGGAGATCTTCTGTGTAGGTTCTATTTATTCTGCCTCCACTTTCACTTCCTCTATGCCTATCTTTTTTTGCAGCTGGGTTACACAGGCCTTTCTGGTGCCCCTGCACTCTGCAAGTCCCTTGGGTAACTATCACACACTCCCTTTGGGGACCTGGCTCTACTCCCATCTTATGGGCTGCTGCGTAGCACAGGCCTCTCTGGTTCTTCAGCACCCTGCAGATCTCTTTTGTAATTAGATAGCACAGTCCCTGCTGGGTTCCACAGGCCTTTCTGGTGCTTTAGCACACCGCAGGTCCTGCGGGTAATTGGATGGCCCAATCCCTGCTGGGTTGCGCAGGCCTCTCTGGTGTTTCAGTGCCCCACAAGTCTTGAGGATAACTAGATTGCACAGTCCCTGCGGGGTCGCATAGGCCTCTCTCGTGCTTCAACACCCCGCAGGTCCCAAGGGTAACTGGATACCATAGTCCCTCCTAGGTTGCACAGGCCTCTCTGGTGTCCCAGTACCCTGCAGTTCCTGTAGGCAGGCAACTGAATTGCACCAGTCTCTTGGGTTCAGGGTTCCCACTGCTCTTGTAAACTGCTGGACTACTCTGACCTCTGTGGAGGCCTAGGTCCTGAGGTTGGCGGCTGGGGAGTGCTGCTGGCCAGTGGCGCTCAACTCCTGTACATCTTTCACTGTAGTTTTTGGGGATGGATCTCAGCTGCTGGTCTGTGCTCCTGTTTCCTGAGGATGGATGTCTGCTCCCCAGCCTCTCTTGCTGGGGGTATATCTGGACTCTTATCGGGCTGCTACTGTGGGGGATGGTGTTGGGCTCTGGGCTGTCTGAGGCTTCCATGATAGGCACCTTGGGAGCTCCACTACTGTGCAAAGGTCTGTGTTGACACAGAGTGTCCACTGGTCTGATGGTGCCAGATGTGCTGGTGGGCTCAGGTTGCTGGCCCCTAGCCGCTCCCAGGGAAGACCTGGGATCTTCGAAAATGGTGGGACCTTTCCATGGCGCAGGGAGAAAAGCCCTGAAAAGCCACTTACTGTGGTAGCAGGCTGCCCCTGCCCACAGCACAGGAACTTTCTGCTTCGTGGCTCTGAATTGCTGGTGTTTGGTAGTCCTCCTTCAATTCCAGTCACACTCTCTCACACACTTGCTCACTCTCGTACACACACCCTCCCTCAGGTCCTGCCCGCCGCCATCTTTGCGATGCAATATTTTTAAGTCTTTGCCTGTCTGAACATGTTTTATTTTATCTGTGTGTATGAAGATATTTTTACTGTAATTTGTACACTGAGTTTGCAGTTTATTGCTATGAGTACTTTAAAGAACTCCTGATTCATTCTCCCTTTAGTCTTTTTTATGAAATAAAGCAGCTATTTGTTTTATTGGTGCTCTTTGGATGGCAATGGAATTTTTAAAAAATTGCCTTTGGCTTATTTCAACATTGTCTTTGTCTTTGATTTTCAAAAGTTGTACTTATATTTTTAAAATTATTGATTTTTAGAGAGAGAGAGAGAAAGAGAGGGAGAGAAAGAGAGAAACATTAACTTATTGTTCCATTTCTTTGTGCATTTATTGGTTGCTTCTCGTATGTGCCAGATATCGAATCCACAACCACAGTGTATCTGGATGACCCTCTAACCAACTGAGCAACCTGGCCAGGGATGTGCCTATTTTTTTTTTTTTTTAGTTCATAATTTCAAATAACTTATCTCTAAATTCTAAAATTTCTATATGATTATTTTTTCTTGAATCTATTGGGGTGACATTGGTTAATAAAATCATATTATTTTCAGGTATACAGTTCTGCAATACATCATCTGTATTATTATAATTTTTTAATCGTCACCCGAGGACATTTTTCCATTTCTTGTTCAGGTAGAGTTGGAGGGAGAGAGAGGAACAGAGAGAGAGAGAGAGAGAGGAGCAGAGAGAGAGAGAGAGAGACATCAATGTGAAACAGACACATTGAGTGGCTGCCACCTGCATGACCGACCAGGGCCGGGGACAAACTGCAACCGAGGCACGCGCCCCTCCCAGGAACCGAACCTGGGTCTCTCTGGACCGCAGGCCCACACTCTAACCACTGAGCCAATCCCGCCAGGGCCATCATCTGTATTTTTTATTGTGTGGTCACCACCCCAGGTCAAGTCTCCTACCATCACCACTTAACCCCATATACCCTCTTCTACCTCCCCACAGCTCCGTTTCCCTCTGGTAATCATCATACTGTTACTGTATCTATGAGTAATTTTTAGTTTTTAGCTCTCTGTCAAGTCTTATTTTCTTTAATTATTTAACTATAGTTAATCATAATCTTTCTATTGGCCTTTTATAATAATTCTAATATAAATCGCCTGTTTGTCTATTTGTGGTGTATATTTTTTCTTTACTGTCTCAACTCCTTTATTTGTATATAGTTGGTTAAATTTTATTTAAATACAAATAATGGTGCACAAAATTGTAGAGAAATTTGAGATTATAGATGATGTTATCTTTTTTGAGGTACGTTTTAACTTTTGTTCTGGCAAAAAGCTAGGTAAAGGCACTAGCAACCCCAGATTTTCTTAATACATCAGTTTCTTTGTAAAAGTCTGCCTTTACTCTGGAGTGTAAATCTTTAAATTCCCAACAGAAAACCATAGATATTTAATAGGAATTCTCTTCTTTTATAAATCTTGAACTATATACATATACAAACAGGCCCTCAAATAATGTTTCATTCAATGCTGTTTTGTTATAACACTGATGAGATGCCCTAGAAACTTAACTCTTGTTTATATCAATTAACATATTTTAAAATTGGTATAATTTTATGTTATTTGGCCATAGTTCTGAGAACCTATTTATGATGCTAAGTGAGGACTTACTGTACACATATATATAATATATAGAATATATAATCTCTGTGTGTAATTTTTTTATACTCACCTGAGGATATATATATTTTTTCATTTATCTTTAGATAGAGTGGGAAAGAGGGAGAGAGAGAGAGTGATGAACAACAACCAAGGTATGAGCCCTTGACCAGAATCAAACCCGTGACACATTGATCTGCGGGCCAACGCTCTAACAACTAAGCAAAACCAGCCAGGGCCTCTCTCTGTGCAATTTATATTACATTATATCACTTTATATAAAAGTGTAATTTTTATATTTTATCCAGGTCTTTGTGTCCTCTAGAGATGAATCGATTTGAAAATATCAGAAACATAAACCTACCAAGGAATATTGAAATAAATTTGGATAGAGTTTGCAGAACTACAAAGAAACTCAGACTTCAGAAAAATTTTAGGGTGAGTAAAATAATAAATTTTACAAAGGCCTACTTACATATGAAAGTACTTTTAAAATGGTCAAATATTTATAAATAAGGCAATTCATTATATGAAGGTATTTATATTTTGAAAATATTGTTTGATGACTGATACATTCTCTTTAAAAAACACAATTTAAAAAATGTTCCCATTTGGCTCTTTTTCTATAATTACATTTTTATCTTTCAGTGCATGTGTGCATGAGAAAAAAATGTGCATCCATCAATAAATTGTAAAGCACCTGTTAGCTGCAACATATAATGCTAACTGTGGCAGTAAACTGACTATTCCTATAGGACATCCTACTGTTCAGGGTATAAGTCCAAACACAAGGAGCCACTGCTTACCTGCTGGCTGATGATTAAGATAACTTGCCAAGTACTTAGGAGGGAATAAACAAATTTACAAGTAATAACATTATAAAAGGCAATTATAAAAGTAAGTGCGGCATAGCTGATCAAAGATTAGGATATTATTTTATTTTCACGTTGTAGTTTGAATCAAGTTGACTTACCTGAGGAATTGACTAATGACTACACTCTTTTTAGATCAGTGCTATAGCAACTACCTCTTTTAGATATGCTATTTATAACTCCATTATGAGAAACAGAATGAGAAAAGTTATCCTATAACAGACAATCCTCTTGTCACAATTCCTTTATTCTACATATAAGTATTGAATATACAGTATAATCCAGGTTTTTATGAGAGGTGTTATAGCTGCAAACATAACTCTATTTTCATGTTATTTAAACCCTTTTAAAAATCATAGGAACAGATGAGATTTTCACAGATGAATCTACGCTGAGTAGAAAAGATAATGAGGCCAGAAATACTTTAATTATCTGGCAGAAAACTGGGGTCAACCAAAAGAAATTAACTATGAATGAGACTGAAAGAAGTTGGTTAGGAAGGAATGATGACAAGACAGCTTAAATAAAAGAAGGTTTTTGTATATGAGAGGTATTTGGAGTTTTAGATTTTAAGAGGTGGAATAGTTCCTGATATTTGGTATCCAACAAATGGTCATGGTCATGGATGTCCCATGTGGATTTATTGTGATTTTAGAGTCAAGAAAGCCTGAGGCCAGGGTTTTGGATACATGAACAATGCAAATAGTGAGGTTCTACAGCCCTAAATTGAAATGTGTGGTAGTGGCCGTGATACAGGTAGGAAAGAGCAGATGAGTTGATTGAGTAGCTAGCATAGGGCACTAAAGGACAAGAGTGATCACATGAAGATGAATCAGTTATTGTCTAAAATTGGCAAAGTTAGCAGTGGACTTTCAGAAGATAATAATTGATTTTTGCCATGTTCTTACTATAGACCATTCAATTTAAGACCACGTTCAAAATAGCATAAGAAACCAGAAGATCGTGATTTTAATCTCAGATATGCCATCTACTACTGTGATAATTGAGGTAACCATATAATTTATAATAACAACTGAGGAATTTTAGAGAGTGAAAAATTATACTCTTAAAAATTACACTAAGACAACAGAAGTAAACTGGGACTGGCCAGGGCAAAAAAGTACATATGGCTACCAAGTAGGCAATTCACATTGCTTCACCTATAAAATGTGGACAAGATCCACTTTAAAACAACTGTGTGAAAGTATTTAAGTCCTTAGTGATACTCAGTTAACATTTGTCAGATTTAAAAATTATTGTCCTGTTTTGCTCCAGGAACCGTAAGCTTATTTAAGTTAGGGAATGCACCTATTTATTTGTATTTGTATCGCCACAATAATTACTACAGGACTGTGCATTTAATAAGAATCCAATAAGTGTGACTCTTGTTTTTGTAACTGTATTTGGAGCAAACTGCAATTTACTTTCATGCTTCAATTATTTTGAAGTCAAAACTCATTCATAATATATATATAAGGCAACAGTAGTGGAAAAGTTTTGCAAATTAGCAAAATTTCTTCTATTACTTTTTTGATAATGACTGTGTTATGAAAACAAGGTGAAAGGAAATTTGTATTTGTATTAGTGCCTCAGGATCTGTACTTCAACCAGTTATTTTTTATTCAATCTTGTGAAGGGCTGTTCTGCCCTGTAGACACTAAAACTGGTTGGTCACAGATAGATGGGAGTGCTTTGGGCATGCTTTCTATTTTTGCTAGTCCCTGGTGCTATTTAACCCAAATGCAAGGAGTCAAGGACAAGCTTAAAATTTCTCTCTTGGATAATATAAAAATTTGGTGCAGGTAAGCTTAAGGTTAATACTTGACAGTGATTTTGTTTGGATACTTGGCATTTCAGTCACCCTGGTGACTGAAAATATGCCAGAAGAATAGGCATATTTTGTGTTATCCCTTTGGTAAACATGTAAGAATTATTCAGTGCTTGAATTACTTTACCACCCTCAGTGACTGTTTCTCATTCTCTTCTAAAATGGTCTTTCTTCAACCATGGCTGATCTCTTATCCAAGGCTGCTTCAAAAGTGACTTGACAGTTTACATCGCTTGATACAGTAACCTCAGATAAATTTAGGTACCTCTTCTGCTATATGGTCCTCCTTAGTTTGCTATTTTAAAATTCTTATAATACTTCTTTAATAATGAAATAGATTGGTTTTCTTAAATATCATGTGATCCTAATAGAATCATAGACTTTTAAAACAAAATTGGAAGGGACCCTAAGGACATATAATCCAAATCCCTTCTCCTTTAAAAATCTGAATCCCTCTATAACATTCCTGATACCTCTTTTTTCTTTTGTTAATCCTCACCCTGAGGACATGTTTTCCATTAATTTTTTAGAGAGAGATAAGGGAAGGAGGGAGGGAGGGAAAGGGTGGAGGGAGAAAAAGAGAGAGAGAGAGAGAAATGTGAGAGAGACACATTGATTTGTTGCCTCCTGTAAGCACCCTAACTGGGTCTGGGGATTGAACCTGCAATCCAGGTATGTGCCCTTGACCAGGAATGGAACCCACAGCCCTTTGGTGCACAGGCAGACACTCTAACCACTGAGCAACCAGCCAGGGCCCTGATGCATCTTTACACTGAATGATCCCCATTACTTGAGGATTTTCATCAAAGTCTATTTTTTTATGTATCCCATTTCATCTTTAGGATGGTATTATTGTGATTAGTTTTTATTTATATTAAACCAAATTTTGTAACTCTACCTATGGATTCTTGTAATCTCTTGGAGCTATACAGAAGAAAATGATAACAGTTTTTAAATATAGACAGAATGATTTATTATGCTTTCTCAAAAATATTCATCATGATAATGTGCTGAAACCATTTAGCATTTCTTTGAACAACAAGGATTCAGGTTCTTCATAGGGTGACTGACTTGCCTTAGTTTGTTTTTCTGGTTTTAGCACTGAAATTCCCGCCTCCTAGAAGCTACCTCTATCCCCAGCAAACTGGGATAATGGGTCACTTTAGTTTTTTTCACCATCCTGGTTACTCTGAACATATTCTTGTGTAGTGCCACTATTCTAATGCAATGCTTATAGGTAGACATAATTTTTTTTCCAAAGGGAAAAAACAATTTAATTATAATGTAGTTGTCTCTGTGATGAGAAGAAAAAAGCAACATAATATTTAAATGTGTGTTCTTGTTTTGTTTAATTGGAGGTATTCTATAAAGCTGGCAATTATTTTGGCTGCAGTCATGTGGATTATTATACATCCTAATTTGTGGGGATTGACTACACATCAAAGCAGGCATACTGAGATGGAATAAAGAGGAGAGGATGACTCTGTGGCTTCAGATAGAATATGGCACTGGTGTTAATATCGTGTCTTTTTTTGAGAGGCCAAAGAAGGAATAATGAACTACCACTAACCCAAGATGTTTTGTTTGTTTGTTTTTAAATGGAGGAAATCTCACTTCTACCTGCCAGGAAAAATCAACCTCCTGCTCATGTTCCCAACTTCATACTCTAAATTATGAGGTCATTGTGTATAAAAAGTAAGTACTCATGCTTTTTCCTAATTCTGTTTTTAGTTCTTGCCGTAGGATAGGTAAATAGAACCTGCCACCTACAAGACTTTCTTTAACTAACTCAGGCCTGTGTACCTTAAAAATTTGCCACAAATAGTTAATTATTTTTTCAAATACTGCAGTTTGTAAAATCTAAGACAAAATATTATTTTAGGTATCTTAAAGAAAGATTAAAACAATGACAATTAAAGTAGAACATGCTATTAATGCTTATTTCAGAGTCATAATGATATGAAAACATTGACATCTTGGAAATTATGAACAAATTAAATTACTAAATTATTGAAGAAGAAGATTAGGCCTACTTATATGTATCAGGTCTTTTTATGTACAGGGACTCTATAAGAGGAAAAGAATGTGATAAACCATGTAAGTTTTTCAAATATTTTACTTAAAATGCATATTGTGTATTTAAGCTGTAGTAACACATTAATGTAGGCAATCTTTGTAGATATCATTTCAACAAATAGTTGAATATATAATTCCTACATAAAATTATGTAATGTACCAGAATTTTTTAAATTAAATAATTTCTTTTTGTTACAGATGTTTCTCCATTTTCCCCCACGAATACCCTCCTCTCCCACACTTCTCTCCCTGTCCCCAGCTTTGTTATACATGTCCATTGTTCATGCATACATGCATATAAGTTCTGTAGTTTATCTCTCCCCCCACCCCCTCTTCTGGGGATTGTCAATCTGTACCCCACTTCCATGTCTCTGGGACTACCCCATTCCTCAGATTTTATGTTCATTATACTACACAAATAAGTGACATCATGTGATATTTGTCTTTCTCTGCTTGGCTTGATTCACTTAGAATAATACTCTCCAGGTCCCTCCATGTCATCTCAAAGGATAAGAGATATTTCTTTATTACAGATACATAGTACTCCAATGTGTATATGTACCACAGCTTTTTTATCCATTCATCTACTGATCGACACTTGGGCTGTTTCCAGATCTTAGCTATTGTAAATAGTGCTGCTACAATCATGGGGGTACATATATTCTTTCTGATTGGTGTTTCATGCTTCTTAGGGTATATTCCTAGAAGTGGGATCACTGGGTTAAATGGCAGTGCAATTTTAATATTTTGGGGTAACACCATTTGTTTTCCATAGTGGCTGCAGCAGTCTGCATTCCGACCACCAGTGTACTGCAGTTCCCTTTTCTTCATAGCCTCACCAACACTTGATGTTTGATGATTTGTTGATGGCGGCATTTCTGACAGGTGTGAGGTGGTACCTCATTGTTGTTTTAATTTGCAACTCTCTGATGATTAGTGATGTTGAGCATTTCTCCATAGATCTCTTAGTCATTTGTCCTGTAAGAAGAGATTTCTATTTAGTTACTCTGCCCATTTTTAAATTGGGTTCTTTGTCTTCCTTTTGTTGAGTTGTATGAGCATTCTATATAGTTTGGAAATGAAACCCTTATCTGATTTATCCTTGGCAATGATGTTTTCCCATACAGTGAGTTGCCTTTCCATTTTGGAGGTTGTTTCTTTTGCTGTGCAGAAGCTTTTTAGTTTCATGTAGTCTCATGTGTTCATTTTCTTCTTTGTTTCTGTTTCCTTAGGTGATGTATCAGTGAAAATTCTGCTGTGTATTATATCTGAAATTTTGTTGCCTACATTTCCTTCTAGGATTTTTATGGATTTATTGGTCACATTTAAGTCTTTTATCCATTTTGAGTTTATTCTTGTGTATAGTGTAAATTGATGGTCTATTTTCATTTTTTTGTATGTAGCTGTCCAATTTTCCAAACACCATTTTATAAAGAGGCTGTCTTTACCCCACTGTATGCTCTTGCCACTTTTGTCAAATATTAAATGAGCATATTGTCTTGGGTCCATTTCTAGGTTATCTATTCTGTTCCATTGATCTATGTGCCTGTTCTAGTGCCAGTACCAAGTTGTTGTGCTTACAGTGGCTTTGAAGTATAAATTGAAATCTGGTAATGTGATCCCTCCTACTTTGTTCTTCTTTTACAAGATTGCTGTGACTATTCAGGGTCTTTTTTGGTTCCATACAAACTTTTGAAGTATTTGTTCTAGTTCTGTTAAGTATGTCGTTGGTATTTTGATGGGGATTGCATTGAATCTATAGTTTGCTTTGGGTAGTATGGACATTTTAATGATGTTAATTCTTCCAATCCATGAAAAAGGCTGTGCTTCCACTTTTTTATATCTTCCTCTATTTATTTTTTCAATGACCTGTAGTTTTCTGTAAATAGGTTCTTTATTTCTTTGGTTAATTTTATTCCTAGGTGTCTTCAATTTTTTGCTGTGATGTTAAATGGGATTGTTTTTTTAGTTTCTTTTTCTGTGATTTCTTCATTGGTGTATAAGAATGCTGTCGATTTCTTGATGTTAATTTTGCATCCTGCTATTTTGCCAAATTCATTTATTAAGTCTAGTACATTTTTGATGGAGGCTTTGGGGTTTTCTATGTATAGTATCATGGCATCAGCGGATAATGACAGTTTCACTTCTCCTTTCCAATTTGGATCCCTTTTATTTTATTTTTTTCTGACTTATTGCTGTGTCTAAGACTTCCAGTACTATGTTAAACAAGAGTGGAGAAAGTGGGGATCCAAGTCTTGTTCCTGTTCTTAAGGGAAATGCTTTTAGTTTTTTCCCATTGAGTATGATGTTGGCTGTAAGTATTTCATATATGGCCTTTATTATGTCGAGATATGATCCCTCTATTCCCAGAGTGCTGAGTGTTTTTATCAGAAATGGGTGCTGGATTTTTTCTAATGCTTTTTCAGTGTCTATTGATATGATCATTTTATTTTCATTTTTTTTTATGTGGTATATCACATTTATTCATTTGCGAATATTGTACCAGAGTTGCATCCCTGGGACAAATTCTAGTTTTTCATGGTGAATAATTTTTTTTGATGTATTGCTGGATTTGATTTGCTAGTATTTTGTTCAGGATTTTGGCATCTATTTTTATCAGTGATATTGGCCTGTAGTTTTCTTATTTGTAGTGTCTTTTTCTGGTTTTGGGATTAGAATTATGATGGCCTCATAAAACGAGTTCAAAAGCCTTCCTTCCTCTTGAATGTTTTAAAACAGTTTGAGGAGAATGGGTATTAGTTCTTCTTTGAATGTTCAGTAAAATCTACGATGAAGCCATCATCTCCGGGGCTTTTGTTTGTTGGGAGGGTCTTGATTACATCTTCAATTTCTTTTGTTGTTATTGGTCTGTTCAAGTTTTCTATCTCTTCCTGGTTCATTTTTAGGAGACTATGTGTTTCTAGAAATTTGTCCATATCTCTTAGATTGTCGAATTTGTTGCTGTATAATTATTCATAATATTGTTAACAATCCTTTGCATTTCTGTGGTATCAGTTATTATTTCTCCTCTTTCATTTCTGATTTTGTGTATTTGGGTTCTCTCTCGTTGATTCTTGGTGAGTCTAGCTAAGGGTCCATCAATCTTGTATATCTTTTCAAAGAACCAGCTGTTTGTTTCATTGATCCTTTGAATTGTTTTTTGGGTCTCCATGTCATTTATTTCTGTTCTTATCTTTACTATTTCCTTTCTTCTACTTGCTCAGGGGGTTTCTCTTTGGTTGATTTCTAGTTCTTTAAGTTTGGAAGTTAGTCTATTAGAAATTTTTCTTGTTTCTTGAGGTTGGCCTGTAGTGCTATGAACTTTGCTCTCAGAACTGCTTTCACGGTATCCCATAGATTTTGTGTTGCTATTTGTTCATTTTCAGTGGTTTCCAAGAAGTTTTTAATTTTATCCTTGATCTCCGTAGTAACCATTCATTGTTCAATAACATGCCATTTAGCCTCCATGTTTTCAAAGGTCTTTGCATGTTTTGTTGCAATTGATTTCTAGTTTCATGCCATTGTGATCTGAGAAGATGCTTGATATGATTTTAATCTTCTGGAACTTGTAGAGACTTAGTTTGTGCCCTAACATGTGGTTGATCTTTGAGAATGTCCCATGTGCACTTTAGAAGAAAGTGAATTCTGTAGTTTTGGGGTATAATTCTCTGTAGATATCTATTCAATCCATTTGATCTAGTGCATCATTTAGAGTTTGTGTTTCCTTGTTAATTTTGTTAATTTTTTGCCTAGATGATCTATCCAGTGATGTCAGGGGGATGTAGAAGTCCGCTGCTATGAATGTATTGCTGTTGATTTCTCCTTTGAAGTACTCCAGAAGATTTTTAATATATGTTGGTATTCCTATATTGAGTGCATATATGTTTACCAAGGATATGTCTTCCTATTGGATAGATCCTTTCAATAATATGTAGTGGCCTTCTTTGACTCTAGTTAAGACCTTCATTTTGAAATCTACTTTATCAGATATTTGTATTGCTACCCCAGCTAAATTTTCCTTTCTGTTTGCTTGAAATATTTTTTTCCACTCCTTCACTTTCAACCTATGTGAGTCTTTTGTTGTGAGGTGGGTCTCTTGTAAACAACATATATGTGAGTCATGCTTTCTTATCCAATCAAGTACTCTGTGTCTTTTTATTGGAGCATTCAAACCATTTACATTTCAGGTGATAATTGATGGGTACTCATTTATTTTCATTTTTGTTTAGTGTGGTTCTATTTTTCCTTCTATTTCTTCTACTAATTACAGCAGTCCTCTTAGCATATCTTGCAGTGCTGGTTTTGTGTTAATACATTTCTTCAGCCTTTTTTTTTTTTTTTTTTTTCTTGGTCAGGAAAGCTCTTTATTTGACCCTCTATTTTGAATGATAGCCTTGCTGTATAACATAGTCTTGAATTCAGATTCTTGTTTTTCATGACCTTGATTACTTCATGCCACTCCCTTCTGGCCTGTATTGTTTCTGTTGAGAAGTCAGCTGAGAGCCTTATGGGGTTTCCTTTGTAGGTAACCTGCTGCTTATCTCTTGCTGCCTCTAGGATTTTCTCTTTGTCTTTAATTTTTGGCATTTTAACTACTATCTGTCTTGGTGTGGGCCTGTTTAGGTTCTTCTTACTTGGGGCTCTGTGTGCTTCTTTAACTTAAATGCCTTCTTCCTTCACCCAGTTATGAAAGTTTTCTTTCACTATTTATTCAAATATATTTTCTAAACCTTGTGTATTACGTTTCAAGTTGTCCCACAGTTTTCTTAAGCTGTCTTTTTGTTTTGTAATTGTTTTTTTTTTTCCCTTTGGTTTTCTGATTAGTTGACTTTTTTTTTACCGTTTTCTAATTCACTGATCCGGTCCTCAGTGTTTCTTACTCTGCTGGTTAGTCCTTCCAATGTGTTCTTAATTTCTGCTATGTCGTTTTTCATTTACACTTTGTTGGTTTTCAATGTTTCTCTATCTTTACTCATGGTGCTGATATCCTTACTCATGCTGTTAACTTTCCTCTAGATCATTGCTCTGAACTCTACCTCTGATAATTTGGCTAATTGAATTTCTTTGATCTCTTCTTTGATAAAGTTCTCTTGTTCTTTAATTTGGGATTTGTTTCTTGTTTTCACCATTTTGGCTATCTCTGTGGGTTTTGGAGCCTGCCAAATTTTTCCTGTGGCTGTTGGTGTTCTGCTGTTTGTGGCTCCCTCTACTGGGTTTGGATGAGCCTGGGTGGCCCCACGTTAAACACCACTGTCAGGTCTTACTTTCCTGGGTAGATTTGCATTCCCATGAAAAGTTCTGTTATCCGTTAGCTTTTTCCTGATAGCAAGTAGTCTCAGTTACTCAGTGCTTTGGAATGTAGCTCTGGTTTTCTGCGTAAGAGAATTTCCAGAGGGTGGGGTGGAGGCTGGTTGTTAATTAGCCTCAAATTGCATTTCTTTGCCTCACCTGGGAAAGGCTGAATCTCTGAGGTGGTGGCTGCTGTTTTTCCCCACAACTCTGGGAAGAAGCACACTGGCCACCATCCTTTGTGGCCGCAACTCTGAGTTCCATCCAAATCCCGGTTGTCACCACAGAATTCCAGCACAGTCTGTCCTCCCTCTGCCTTAGCCCCCAGGTGAGTGACTGTGGCTATTTATCACTTTTTCCTTGCTATCTGTGCTGTGGAGTGGGCTTGGTCTGTATTCCCCAAGGGCACTGCTCACATCTAAGACTGCTGCTGTCCATGGGCTCCCTGCTTGTCATCCTCTCGCGCCTCCACTGATCCTACCAGTGTCCCTGGTTATATGGTCCTTCCTGCTGCTTTCTGTTACTTTTTTTCTGAGGTTTTATCTTTATTTTAGTTGTAATTCCTTTTTGGTCCCGGGAAATTGTCTTTGTAGCTTCTATTCACTCTGCCTTCATTTTCACATCCTCTCCCTATTCCTATCTTGTGTGTAGCTGGGTTGCACAGGCCTCTCTGGTGCCCCCATACCCTGCAGGTCCTGTGGGTAACTGGATTGCACTGTCCCTTCTGGGACCCGGGTCTATGGCTATTTATGGGCTGCTGGGTCGCACAGGCCTCTCTGGTGCTTCAGCATCCCACAAGTCCCGAGGTTAACTGGATGGCACAGTCCCTGCTGGGTCACGCAGGCCTCTATGTGCTTCAGCACCCAGCAGGTGCTGTGTGTAACTAGATCACACAGTCCCTGGGTTGCACAGGCCTCTCTGGTGCCCCTGTACTCTGCACGTCCTGCAGGTAACTGGATTGCACTGTCCCTTTGGGGACCCGGGTCTATGACTGTGTTATGGGCTGCTGGGTCGTACAGGCTTCTCTGGTGCTTCAGCATCCCACAAGTCCCAACTTTAACTGGATGGCACAGTCCCTGCTGGGTCACGCAGGCCTCTATGTGCTTCAGCACCCAGCAGGTCCTGTGTGTAACTAGATCACACAGTCCCTGGTGGGTCGCACAGTCCTCTGTGGTGCTAAAGAGTGGACTTTTCATTTGTTTAAATAATTTTTACTGAGCCTCTGAATTTACTCTCTTCAAGTACTCTTTTTATTTCCTCCCAATACTGGGAAAAATACACCTAAGAGTTCTACCAGAATTCTGACTATTTTTAGTGGGATATTTGGTGCTTACGGGTAGAGTTACTTTGATGAACATTCTTAATTTGTGTCTTATACATGTAGCTTAGCCTTTTCTTTAATGACTTTTTTTAGAACATTGTATGGACACATATATAGAAAACTCCATATTTCTATGGAGACTAACATATATTGGAAACACTAGAAGGACAAATCAGGTCTTATGCCCAATTTTCATCAAGCCTACCTATATCAGTTTTAATTGCACTTTGACCAGGTTTGACCTTTATAAACTGCTTATTGCATGGTCATTATGAAACCAATACAAATATCTACATGGAAAATTAATACAATGAAAGTTGAGAAGCCTTGGATTATGTGATAATCTCCAATTTACTGTTTGATTAGAGTTATTTGTGATGTTTTGAATTTGAAAGTAAAAATAATTTATCATCTGTATTTACAGCACCATTATTCACAAATAGCCAAGGTATGGGAACAATCTAAGTGTTCATTGACAAATATGAATGAATAAAGAAAATGATAACCTGGAGAGCATTATGCTAAGTGAAATAACCAGATAGAGAAAGAAATACACCACACGATACCATATTTGGAATCTTTTAAAAAGCAAAAAAGTCAAACTCATAGAAACAGAGAGTAGAAAGTGCCAGGACTAGAGGTTGGCAAAAAATAGGAAGAGGTTGGTAAAATGGTATAAACTTTCAGTTATAAAATGAATAAGGTCTAGGGATCTAATATATAATATGGTGACTATGGTTTATAATAATATTATATAATTGAAATTTTCTGAAAGAGAACACTCTGAACTCAAATGTTCTCACCAAAAATAAAAATAAAAATAAAAATAAAAAAGAAAGAACTCAAGAAAGAAAATGTAAATATGTGTTGACTATCTCATTATCATCAAGTTGTACACTTTAAATATCTTGCCATTTTATTTGTCAATTATACCTCAATAAAGCTAGAAAAAAAGTTTTAAAACATTTTTCTACAAAGGTCTAAAGCAAAGGTCACAAACTGGCAACCTATGGGTCAGATCCAGTTTGCAGTTGTGAACAATTTTTTCCTAATCCATATAGTGATAAATAGTCTTCTCAGTGTTTTGTTTTATCTTTCATTGCATTATTTGCCAATAATTAGAAAGTAGGAGATTTCACATAACAATTCAGATTTCCAGGTTCTTTTGGGAAAAAAAAAATGGAACTTCTGACAACATTTTGCCCATATTTATGACAATGATCTTCTGGAATTAAAGAGCAGTTGTTTTTGTTTGCTTGTTTGTTTGTTTGTTTGTTTGTTTTTTCCTCACCCGAGGATATTTTTCCACAGATAGAGTGGGAGGGAGAGAGAGGAAGGGAGAGAGAGTGAGAAACATCGACATGAAGGGACACATCGAGTGGCTGCCACCCGCATGACCAACCAGGGCCGGGGACAAACTGCAACCGAAGTACGTGCCCTTAGCGGGAACTGAACCCGGGTCTCTCCGGACCGAAGGCCGACGTTCTAACTGCTGAGCCAAACTGGCCAGGGCTGTTTTTGTTTTTTTAATGGGGCTTTATATTTCACCACAATTCTGACCACAGCCCATTGTTTCCTGCCTCCACTGGGTTAATTAATTATAATATCTTTCTAAACACTGTAGGCAATGGATATTGAAAATCATTATCTAAGTCTTTATCTCTTTGAGCTATTACTTTATTTTCCATACCTTACATTACAAAAATGTGTTGTTGTTGTCTTATAATTATTAGCAAAAACAAAAATGACACAACAATTACTATTCCTGGAGATGTTTATCATCTTATTGGAGAGAAAAATGTTAGTATGTTTGAGGTCTTTATATAACAAATGTTTTAGATTGATTTAAATAATGACACCAATTATTCATGTCTCTCTATGTCAACATTATTTGGCAGTTCCTTCTCATATTAACTCTAAGCTTGACTATAAAACTTGTTTTGGGCAATGAAACATTACAAAAGTTAATATACATAATCAGGGACTTGAAATAAATACCTGTTATTTCTGTTTCTCTTTTTTCTCTGTCTTCACCATGATAAAATTCCCAGGCTACCCTGTTGTATGAGTTAATACACAAGGCCAAGTCATGGCTATTACCCTGGTTGATATCAAGACATCCTTAAGTCAAGGTATTATCAGACAGAATATTTAAAATATTACCAGAAAAAAATTACCTGGTTCTTACTAGCTATGTATAATAAGGTACAACAAGAAAGAAATGAGTTACACAAAGAACTAGTCACACCTTTTTTTTTTTTTTTTATGATTTATTGATGATAGCCACTCTGACAAAAAGAATGAAATCTTACCCTTACCAACAGCATTTGTGGACCTGGAGAATATTATGCTAAGTGAAATAAGTCAGCCAGACAAAGACAAATACCATATGATATCACTCATATGTAGAATCTAATAAGCAAAATGAGCTAACAAGTAAAATAGAGAGAGACCCATAGACAGCTGTTGGTGTGTGTGGGGGGATGCTATGGGTTGGAAGGGTATAGGGATAGAGGAAAAAAAAGAAAAATGTCCTGGATAGTGAGAACAGTGTGGAGAATATAGGGAGAGGGTGTAGGTGGAAGATGAAGAAGGTATAGAAAGGATAAATGGTGATGGAAGAAGACTTGGCTTGGGGTGTTAAACACACAATACAGCATACAGATGGTATATTGTGGAATTGTGCACCTTGAATTTCTATTATTTAATTAACCAGTGTTACCCCAATACATCAATACATTCAATAAGAAGGAAAAAGAAAGAACTAGACAGTTTGTGAGTAAAAAAAAAAAAAAATGTTTTTCTCATCGTCAGCCTCTTGGGCTAGTAAAAGACCAAATCCAGGGAGCTGCCAGAAGCAAGTGGTCTTAGTACTAAAGAGCAAAACCGTTTGTAAGACTCTGTTTAGATCTTTAAATGAGCCCAGCCTGTGTGGCTCACTGGTTGAGTGTTTACCCATGCACCAAGAGGTTGCTGGTTGGATTCCAGGTCAGGGCACATGTCAGGTTGTGGGCCCAGTCAACAGTAGGGGGCATGCAGGAGGAGGCCAATTAATGTTCTCCCTCATCAATGTTTCTCTCTATATATATCCCTTCTTTGCTCTCTAAAATCAATACAGAAAAAATATTTTTAGAAAAGATCTTTAAATGAATTAAGGAGTTGCTAAGTAGACCTTCTCAACTAAAGTATTTCTAGAAATTGCAAGAACATTGTCTTAAAACAGCCAAAACACTAATAAAATCTAGAGAAAAAGAAACCTATCTCAAAAAAAAATTATGGCTGTGGCTTTTGCCAGTGGAGTGGACTTGAACTGTATTCATATGAAGCCCAACTAGTTTTAAGGGAGTTGTATGGTACTACCAATCTGCATTAAAAGAGAGTAAGATTATATAAAACTCAGAAAAGCGCTGGATCTTCAATATTCTTCAAGTAAGATGTAGGCTAAAAAGTTGCTCAGAAATCATGTTTTTCGATGCCCTCTTTAGAAATGACCAAGCAGAATAAAAAAAAAAAAGATAATGATATTTTAGAGAGTAAAGTTATGGGTCATGGAGAACAATGGACTGGTGAGCCACTATAAGGAAGCACATGGGATATAATTAAGAAATATTCTTCACTCCTACTTTGTAGGGTCTTCGCCATATGTGTCCAATGGGAATTCCTATATATAGGTATACCAGGGTTAGTCATTTCCTATTTTTTTTCCTTTCTGAAAAATAGTTTTGTAATTATGAAGTCCATCTATTATCACTGAATGTTGCATATATGGGTAGCCAATAAATAATCATTGTGTTTCATTGGTTTTTAGATCCTCATCTGAGGAGTTATATCAGTACCTGATCATAGATCATGAAATGCTAGATTCTGGGCCTGATGATGTGACTGAATGAGACTTTTGAGATCCCGGATTGCAGATTAGCACATTTTGCATGGAAGAAGGATGTCAATTATCATGACAAGAATGGAATGTGACATATATATTGTATTAATGGCTGTTTCAAGTCTTCCTGTATTATTGACCTTAACAGACTATGGTCGTGGTCTTGTGATTTTATTTGGTTAATTGGAGAGTAGAAACATTAAGCAAAGTCTTTAAAAAGTGCTTGCCTGTTTTTGCCTCTATTTTTGCGACACTCCCTTCAGCATGAGAACATGTATAGTTTGGATTACTCCATGATGAAAGACATGTGGCCTTGACACCCCGATCACCCAACTATCAACCACCAAACATGTAAGTAGGCCCTTTTAAGACCAGAAGAACAATCTTTTGGGGTATAGCTTAAATTGCCAACCCACAGACTCCTGACCTAAATAAAAGCTTATTATTTTAAAACCCCTGAGGTTGTGGGTGGTCAGTTATACAGTATAATTATGGCAATAAATAACCAATTAAAACAAGTTGGTGTATAATCAGGGGAGGGATGGGGAGAAATCTGTATCCTTTGGCAATCAGTGGCCATATATAATAAAGATGCCTCCTATATCTGAGCTACTATATCTAATCTGGTTATATTTCAATAATCCACCCATTGGCAAATAAAGCAAACTATTGTTTGGATTTTATTAAAATACTTAATTGAGCCCTGGCTGTGTAGCTAAGTTGGTCAGAACATCATCCCGCTACCCGAAGGTTGTGGGTTTAATCCCCAGTCACGGTACATACAAGCATCAACTACTGAATGCAAGGATAGGTAGAACAACAAATTGATGTCTCTCTCTCTCTCTCTCTCTCTCTCTCTCTCTCTCTCTCTCCCTCCCTCCCTCCCTCTCCCTCTCCCTCCCTCTCCCTCTCTCTCTCTTTTCCCCCTGTCTGTCAGATCAATAAGTAATTTTTTTTAAATAATAATTTGTTGATTTTACTCAGTTGGTAAAAATTACATTTAACTACCGCATAGACTGATCAAAGGCAGAATTTCATATTTTTACTTTAATATTTTGAAAAAGGGTTTTACAAAATAGTATTTTCCTATTTCATTTTAATTTAAAAATTATTTATGACAAAAGCTGATTCAGAAAAAAATATGGTTGGGGTAAGGGATGAGGGCATCAGGCTCAAAATGCCTCTAATTGCTAAAACAGCAATATAGGCATTAAGACTTTTAGGAATATAGGAACTCATATTCCAACTCTATAACCATCCTTTCGAGTTTTAATTCTCTTATATATTAATTAAATGAAATTATATAACTTGAAGGGCTATCCTAAAAATCAGAAATTATATATGTAAGGTACTTGACAGATAGCAGACAAAAATCATAATTCTATGACATTGTACCATTTTCTCTTAAAAACCCTAAAGCAATAATGTCCATAGATAAAAATATAGCAGATGCAAAATTTTGGAAGACTGCTTCTCTCACTATATAAACTCAGAGCTCAGGTTACATACCTGAAGGGCCAATCACATTTCTACCTGTTTCAAGGGTGAGGTGCCATTTCTGGATGGTATTCAAATGGATTGGGTTGGTGGGAGGAGCAAATGCTTCAGGTTCAAATTTTATCTTAGCAAATTTATTAATTGGGTAACCATGGGACATTACCTAATTTCTCTGAGCCTCACTTTATATAATTCTATAGGCTGATGTAAATATTAAATGAGATCATCAATGTAAAGCATCAGAAAAAGTGGAAAGCATGCATGGCAGTTGATATTGATTATTATGCTTTGTCATCTTATAATAATATTGTTACCATGATATTAAACTTTGAGTGATATTTTATTTATTTTTTTAACCCTCACTTGAGAACATTTTTACATTTATTTTCAGATAGAGTAGGAGGAAGAGAGGAAGAAAGATATATAGAGGGAAACATCAATATGAGAGAAACATATCGAATGGTTGCCACCCACTCGACCCCAACCAAAGTGGGGACAAACTGCAATTGAGGTATGTGCCCTTAGTGGGAACCGAATCTGGGACTCTCTGGTCAACAGCCCAACCGCTGAGCCAAACTGGTCATGGCTTGAGTGATATTTTAGCTTCATTGTTGTTGTATTAGCTATAGCCCAGCCTGTGTTTATTTATGGTTTTCTGAAAATTGGAACTCCTACTGGGAAATTTTCAAGCTTTCAAAAAATTTTCACTTTCTGAATGCTTGTTCCTATTAATGTCTCCAAAGGCAAAATGACACCTTAGCAGCAATGTTAAGTGTACTTCTAAAATAGACTACATTCTAGGTAGATTTCTAGGACAGAATAATATCCTAGTGAGAGCTCCTGTGATGGTTAAGGGACAAAATGATCAAATGAAAATCCTAAGGATGTTCTGTAAGGCTGAGGACCATAGCAGCCATATGAGCTTTGTTTCTTGATATGTATATATTTTAGTTTCCCAAAGTTCTTGGCCACTTTCTCCTAAATGTGAAGCCTTTGTATTTAAAGTGAAGACAATCCCTGCAATATTATCAGGAATACTTTGATTATTTAACAGCAGAGACTACTAAAGAAATTGTCTACAAAATTGTCAAGAGGTCCCAGAGAAAAGAAATGATATCTCACAATTAGTTCCTATTTTCTTATTATCTCACTGTGCTTTCTTTCCCTGTCAAATTTATATACCATGTTTATCCAGCAAAGTGATATTTATTGCAAAGCAATTATCACATATTATTATTCTATATGAATCATTCAGGTCATCTGCCCAGAGCCTTTCTAGCCTTTCCAATTGCCTCCACCCTGGAAAGGGAAGCACAACAAAGTCCTGAGAATAGGAAATGCTGAGTTTGGAACCAGAAACTGATGCTTCCTATATGCATGCAGTAGTGGCATGGGAGCCTTGTTTCAGGTATTTATCTTCTCTACCAAACTATATAATAGGTCTTTATTTTTTTTATAAATTTTACTTATTTATTATTTATTTATTAATTTATTTATTTTTTCTGTTCAGGTAGAGTGGGAGGGACAGAGAGGAACAGAGAGAGAGAGAGAGAGAGAGAGAGAGAAACATCGATGTGAAAGGGACACATCGAGTGGCCACCACCCACACGACCGACCAGGGCTGGGGACAAACTGCAACTGAGGTACGTGCCCCTAGCAGGAACCGAACCCGGGTCTCTCTGGACCGCAGGCCGACGCTCTAACCACTGAGCCAAACCGGCCAGGGCTATAATAGGTCTTTAAAAGAGAAAGACCACACATGTGTATTATTGTTTTGTATAATACAATCTGGCTAGATAGAGCTAGACCCATATCAATATATATTTATTGATTGGTAGCTTATAAAGACCCAAGACTATTATTAAAAGTGCATTTTCCACTTAAATGAAAAATGACTTATGTGTCTATCTTCTCCACTAAAACTATATCTCCAGTTTTTCAATACTTACTATACAATGGACATAATTAAATATGCCTATTGTGTTCTAAACACAATATTGAAATTCTTAGCTCATTTAATTATCTAAACAGCTCACAAACTAGTTATTATTATCCTCATTTTAATGATGTGGAAATTCAAAGAAGTCAAGAGACAGATGAAAGATTTTAACCTAGTTTTCTTGTGACTTCACACCAATCATTTAATCCTGAAATCTTATCTTGCTGAGTTATAAGCTAGTGTTCCCA
The DNA here is from genome assembly GCF_014108415.1 of Molossus molossus. Lineage (NCBI taxonomy): Eukaryota > Metazoa > Chordata > Mammalia > Chiroptera > Molossidae > Molossus > Molossus molossus. The sequence continues at coordinate 52,707,338 of NW_023425355.1, forward strand.
TGAAACTAAGGAGTCTGCATAAACCTTCTTTCAAATCACTTGCAAAGCTTCAGTCAGTAGTGAATGTAACACATCTTTTACTCATTACCAGCTTTAGCAGTATTGTTGATGTGGAGTGAGAAGTATTCTTCAATTTCTCCTCACTTGTAGTAAGATTTTCCAGGATGTGGTAATTAGAGTATGATGACTTTCTTACACTCTAGTTATACCTCATAGCAACTGTAGTGCATTTCCCAATCTAATTGTTTGAGTGCACAACTCTTGAGTGTGCAGTTCTGACCATGAGAATACATATACAGAGCATAGGATATATATGATGAGTAGTGAGAGGAAGGCTGAACATGTAGGCAGGTAGCATGTCATAAAGGACCTTCTTTTAAATGCAAAAGACTTTGAACATTGTCCTATAGATAATGGAAAGCCAACATACAATTATAAATAAAAGAATAACTTGGTCAGATACATTTGTGATGACAAATATAAAATTAAAATGAAAGTTACTATAGCTATATAATTGAGAGGAAGGCTATTGTAATAGTCATGGATAGAGATGAAATACGGGGCTATGAGGATAGAATATATGGTACCAGTAACTAAGGTTTTTATGATGTTGAGCTGACTAGAGTTAGTAATCAAATGTTTGTAGGTGATAAAAGAAAGAGAAGAGTATAGATAAATATTAGATTCTAATGTGAATTCTGAAGTAGACAGTGGTACCTACACAATGGTAGTAAATATAGGAGGAACATATTTACTCTGGCTGGGGATGAAGGGAATTATTATAAAGTTAACTTTAAATATGTTGAGTTTGAGTTACGTATAGGGTATACTAAAAACTGTTGTCAAATACTATGCAGCAAATATTTAGTTGTGGGAAGGGTGCTAGACTGCAGATGAATCTCTCGGAGTCATGAGTGTATAGGTGATAATAAAATTTTTAGGAATGAATGATACGACTAAGGGAGAGAGTGAGATGTTAGAAAAGAAAGAACAATAATTAAAGCATGAATAATTTAAGTGAGCTAGTCAACAACATTTCTATGAGTAAACAGCATGTTAACACAGTATGAGGCATAGTAAGAGTATAGAAGAATGATAAATAGTAGATGTAGCTGTGATCGTGAACTGTACTGATATGCACATCTATGTTAAATATTCTATGCCCAACAAGAAAATAAGTGATGAGCACTATGCAATGTCAGAGAGATAAAGATAGAAAAGTGTCTATTGGAGAAAAAAAAGATGGTGGCTGGCATGACCAGAGGGAGGGTGAGTTTGTGAGAGAGTGTGAGTAGATGTTAAGGTGGATGACCAAACCCAAGCAGTGCAGAGCCACTGAGCAGAAAGGTCCTGTCCTATGGACAAGAGCAGCCAGTTACCTCAGTAAGAAGCCCTTCAAGGCGCTTATCCCTGCACCGCGGGAGGTCCCACCATTTTGGAAGATCTCAGGACTTCCCTGGGAGGAGGTAGTGGGAGCAGCTAGGGCCCAGCAACCTGAGACCACCAGCACATCTGGCACCATTGGACTAGTGGAAATTCTGTGTCAAACAGACTAATGCACAGTAGTGGAGCTCCCAAGGTGATGGTTGTGGAAGCCGCAGACAGCCAGAAGCCCAGCACCATCCCCCATAGTAGCAGCATGATCACAGTCAAGATATCTTCCCAGCAACAGAGGCTGGGGAGCAGACATCCATCCCCAAGCAATAGAAGCACAGACCAGGAGCAGAGACCCATTGCCAAAAACTACAGCAAAAGCTGAACAGGAGTTGAGCCCCACTGGGCAGCAGCACTCCCCAGCCCCCAGCTGCGGGACTTGGGGCTCCAGAGGCCTGTGCGGTCCAGCAGTTCAGAAGAGCAGTGGAAAAACGGAGCCCTAGAGATATTGGTGCTATCCAGCTGCTTGCCCATGAAATCTTCAAAGTGCGGGGGCAACAGAGAGGCCTGTACAACCCAGCAGAGACTGTGACATTTAGTTACCCACAGGACATGCGGGATGCTAAAGCACCAGAGAGGCCTGTGCTACCCAGCAGCCCTAAACATAGGCATAGAGCCAGGTCCCCAAAAGGACTATGCGATCCAGTTACCCAAAGGACTTGCAAGGTGAGGGGGCACCAGAAAGGCCTGCGTGACCCAGTTGTGCACAAGATAGACATACAGGATGTGAAAATGGAGGCGGAGTGAAAATGGAGGCGCAGATGATCTCCCAGGAACAAATGAGAATTACAACTAAAATTAAGACAAATCCTCAGAAAAAAAGCAACAGAAAAGCAGCAGCACAGGACCATATAACCAGGGACACTGGTAGGATCTACGGAGGCAGGAGAGGGTGGCAGGCTGGGAACCCAGGGACAACAGCAGTCTTAGCTGTGAACAGCGCCCTTGGGAAATAAAGACCAAGCCTGCTCCACAGCCCAGAGAGCTGGGACAGAGTGCTAAAATAGCCACAGCCACTCACCTGGGGGTTACGGCAGTAGAAGGGCAGACTGGGCTGAAACTCTGTGGGGACACTCTTGGATTTGGAGGGCATTCGGAGTTTTTGCTGAGTTGCGGCAACAAAGGAAGGTGGCCATTGTGCTCCTTCACAGAGCTGTGGGGAAAAGCAGCAATTCCCCCTGCTCTGAGATTGAGACTTTTCCAGGTGAGGCAAAGAAATGCAAATTGAGGCTCACTAACAACCAGTATCTATCCCACCCTCTGAAATTCCTCATATGCAGAACCCCAGGGTTACATTCCAAGGCACTGAGTAACTGAGACTACAAGCCACCTTAAAAAAGCTAGAGGATAACTAAACTTTTCCTGGGCTTGCAAATCTACCCAGGAAAGTAAGACATGACAGTGGTGTTTAACATGGGCCCACACAGGCTCAGCCAAATGCAGTAGAGGGAGCCACAAAGAGTGAACCACCTACACCCACAGGGAAAATTTGGCAGGCTCCAAAGCCCAATGAGCTACCCAAAATGGTGACACAAAGAAACAAACCCCAATTAAAAAAAAATAAGAGAATTCTCTCAAAGATGTGATCAATGAAATGCAGCTAAACAGATTATCAGAGGTAGTGATCAGAGCGAAGATCTTGAGGAAGCTCAACAGCATGAGTAAGGACATCAGCACCATGAGTAAAAATATAGAAACATTGAAAACCAACCAAGTGGATATGAAGAATGACATAGCAGGAACAAAGAACACATTGGAAGGACTAACTAGCAGAGTAGAGGTGGCTGAGGACCGAATCAGTGAATTAGAAGACAGGGTATAAAAAATCAACCAATCAGAAAACCAAAAGGAAAAAACAATTAAAATACAGGAAGATAGCTTAAGAGAACTGTGGGACAACTGGAAAAGTAATAACACTTCCATCATAGGCGTCCCTGAAGAAGAAAGTGGGCAAGGGTTAGAGAATATATTTGAAAATTAGTGACAGAAAACTTCCATAACTTGGTGAAAAAAGAAGGCATTCAAGTTTAAGGAGGACAGAGAGCTCCATGTAAGAAGAATACACACAAGCCCACACAAAAACACATAATAATTAAACTGTCAATAACAAAAGACAAAGAATCTTAAAGGCAGCAAGAGATAAGGAACAGGTTACCTACAAGGAAACCCCATACGGCTCTCAACTGACTTCTCAACAGAAACACTATAGGCCAGAAAAGAGTGGCATGAAGTAATCAAGGTCATGAAAAACAAGGATCTAAATTCAAGGCTACTCTATCCAGCAAGGCTATCATTCAAAACAGATGGTCAAATAGCTTTCTAGACAAAAAAGGCTAAGGGAGTATATTAGTACCAAACTAGCACTGAAAGATATGCTAAATGGACTGCTGTAATTATTAGAAGAAATAGGAAGAAAAATAGAATCACATGAAACAAAAATGGCAATAAATAAGTACATATCAATTATCACCTTAAATGTGAATGGTTTGAATTCTCTGATGAAAAGATGAAGAGCAGCTGACTGGATAAAAAAGCATGACTCACATATATGTTGTTTACAAGAGACCCACCTCAGAACAAAACACTCACATAGGTTGAAAGTGAAGGGATGGAAAAATATAAACAAACATATTTAAACAAATATAAAGGAAAAAATAGGTGGGGTAGCAATACTCTTATCTGATAATGTATATTTTAAAATGAAGGCCATAACTAGAGAAAAAGAAGGCCACTACATAATATTGAAAAGATTTATCCAACAGAAAGATATAACCTTGGTAAACATATATGCACCCAATATAGGAGCACCAACATATATTTAAAATCTTTTGGAGGATTTCAGAAAAGAAATTAACAGCAATACAATCATAACAGGGGACTTCAATACCCTGCTGACATCACTGGATAGATCTTCTAGAAAAAATATTAACAAAGAAACACAGATTGTAAATGAAGCGCTAGATCAAATGGATTTAATAGATATCTACAGAGATATGCCCCCTAAAACTACAGAATTCACATTCTTCTCAACTGCACATGGGACATTCTCAAAGATTGACCACATTAGGGCACAAACTAAGTCTCTACAAGTTCAAGAACATTAAACTCATATCAAGCATTTTCTCAGATCATAATGACATGAAATTAGAAATCAATTGCAACAAAAACATTTCAAAATATGGAGGCTACATAGCATGTTATTGAGCAATGAATGGGATACCATGGAGATCAAGGAAGAAATTAAAAACTTCCTGGAAACCAATAAAAATGAAAACACAACAATACAAAATATATGGAATGCAGCAAAAGCAGTTCTGAGAAGGAAGTGTATAGCACCACAGGACTAACTCAAGAAGCAAGAATAATTTCTATTAGACTATATAACCTCACAACTTAAAGAACTAGAAAGTAAACAAAAACAAACTACCAGAGCAAGTAGAAGAAAGGAAATAGTAAAGATCAGAGCAGAAATAAACGACATAGAGACCAAAAAAAAACAATTCAAAGGATCAATGAAACAAAGAGATAGTTCTTTAAAAAGATACTCAAGATTGATGGATCCTTAACTTGACTCACCTAGAAATAAAGAGAGAAAACCTAAATAGACAAAATCAGAAATGAAAGAAGAGAAATAATAACTGACACCACAGAAATACAAAGGATCGTGAACAAAAATTATAAACTATTATACGACAACAAATTAAACAATCTAAGCAAAATCGACAAATTTCTAGAATCATATAGTCTCCAAAAACTGAACCAGAAAGAGATGGAAAACTTGAACAGACCAATAATAACAACAACAACAAAAAATTAAGATGTAGTTAAGACTCTACCAGCAAACAAAAGCCCAGGCCCAGATGGCTTCAGTGGGGAATTTTACTGGACATTCAAAGAAGAACTAATACCCATTCTCCTAAAACTATTTCAAAAAATTAAGAATAAGAAAGACTTCCGCCCTGGCTGGTTTGGCTCAGCGGTTAGAGCGACAGCCTGCGGTCCAGAGAGACCTGGGTACGGTTCCCGCTAAGGGTGCATACCTCGGTTGCAGTTTGTCCCTGGCCCTGGTTGGTCGTGGGGGTGGCAGCCACTTGATGTGTCCCTTTCACGTCGATGTTTCTCACTCTCTCTTCCTCTCTCTCTCCCTCCCACTCTATCTGTACAAAAAATGGAAAAATGTCCTCGGTGAGGATAAAAAAAAAAAAAAAAAGAATGACTTCCAACCTTGTTTAATGAGGCCATCATAATTCTAATTACAAAACCAGTAAAAAACATTACAAAGTAAACAACTAGAGGCCAATATCCCTGATGACCATAGATGCCAAAATCCTGAACAAAATCAAATAGAATTTAGCACTACATCAAAAAAAGTATTCACCATGACAGGGTGGGATTCATCCCAGGGATGCAAGGCTGGTACAATATTCACAAATCAATAAATGTGATTTCATATAATAAATGAAAGATAAATATCATATGATCATATCAATAGGCGATGAAATAGCATTCAACAAAATCCAGCACTCATTTCTGATAAAAACACTCAGCAATCTGGGAATAGAGGGACCATATCTCAACATAATAAAGGCCATACATGAAATACTTATAGCCAACATCATACTCAATGGGCAAAAACTCAAAGCATTTCCCTTAAAAAAAGGAGTAAGACAAGGATGCCCACTTACACCACTCTTATTTAACATACTACTGATGGTCTTAGCCACAGCAATCAAAGAGGAAGAAAAAAATAAAAGGGATCCAAATTGGAAAGGAGAAAGTGAACTATCATTATTCGCAGATGACATGATACTATATGTAGAAAACCCCAAAGACTCCATCAAGAATTACTCGACTTAATAAATGAATTTGTCAAAGTAGCAGGATACAAAATTAAGGTCAAGGAATTGATGGCATTCTTACACACCAATAATGAACTCACATTAATGAAACTAAAAACAAAACAAAACAAAACAAAAATATCCCATTTACCTTTGCAGCAAAAAAATTAAGATACCTAGGAATAAACTTAACCAAACAGATAAAGGACCTATTTGCAGAAACATACAGATGATTGAAATAAGAAATAGATAAGATATAAAAATGTGGAAGCACATACCTTGTTCATGAATTGGAAGAATTAACATCACTAATGTCCATACTACCCGAAGCAATCAATAGATTCAATGTAATCCCCATAAAAATACCAACGGAATGCTTCACAGAACTAGAACAAATACTTCAAAAGTTCATATGGAATTAAAATGACCTCAAATAGCCACAGCAATCTTGAAAATGTAGAACAAAGTTAGGGGGATCACATTACCAGTTTTCAGGTTATACTACAAAGCCACTGTAATCAAAACAGCCTTGTACTGGCAGAAGAACAGACATATAGACCAGTGGAACAGAACAGAGAACCCAGAAATGGACCCAAGGCAATATGCTCAATTAATATTAGAAAAAGGTGGCAAGAGCATACGGTGGAGTCACGACACACTTTTTAATAAATGGTGTTGCAAAATTTGGACAGCTACATGCAAAAAAATGAAACTAGACCATCAACTTACACCCTATACAAGAATAAACTCAAAATGTATAAAAGAGTTAAATGTGACTCATGAATCCATAAAAATCCTAGAAAAAACTGTAGGCAACAACATTTCAGACATCATATGCAGCAGAATTTTCACTGATACATCACCTAAGGCAATAGAAACAAAGGAGAAAATGAATACATGGTACTACATCAAACTCAAAAGCTTCTGCACAGTGAAAGATACAATCATCAAAATGGAAAGGCTACCCATTGTATGTGAGAGCATAATTGCCCATGATATATCAGATAAGGGGTCAATTTCCAATATATATACAGTGCTCATACAACTCAACACAAGGAAGACAAAGAACTCAATTTAAAAATGAGCAGAGGAACTAAATAGACACCTCTCCAAACAGGACATACAAATGGCTAAGAGACAGATGATGGAATGCTCAACATCACTCATCATCAGAGAGATGTAAATTAAAACAACAATGAGGTATCACCTCACATCTGTCAGAATGGCCGTCATCAACAAATCATCAAACAACAAGTGTTTGCGAGGGTGTGGAGAAAAGGGGACTCTAGTACACTGCTGGTGGGAATGCAGACTGGGGCAGCCACTATGGAAAACAATATGGTGTTACCTCAAAAAATTAAAAATTGGACTTCCAGTGATCCCACTTCTAGGAATATACCCTAAGAAGCCTGAAACACCAATCAGAAAGAATATATGTACCCCCATGTTTGTAGCACTATTTACAATATCTTAGATCTGGAACAGCCCAAATGTCCATCAGTAGACTAATGGATAATAAAATCAGTGGTACATATCCACAATGGAATACTACGCAGCTATAAGAAAGAAAGATCTCTTATCCTTTGAGACTACATGGAAGGTCTTGAAAAGTGTCATCCTAAGTGAAACAAGCCAAACAGAGAAAGACAAGTATCATATGATCTCACTTATTTGTGGAATATAATGAACATAATAGTCTGAGGAATGGTGTCGTCCCCGAGACGTGGAAGTAGGGTACAGACTGACAATCCCCAGAATAGAGCATGGTGGGGGAGAGATGAACTACAGAACTTATATGCATGTGTGCATGAACAATAGACATGGACAACAAAGCTTGGGACAGGGCAGGGAGGGAGGGTGAGGGGGAAATCAGTGGGGGAAAAAGAAGAAACATCTGGAACAAAAATAAATTAATTAAATTAAAAGAAATAATACAATAAAATAAAAAAGTTTTTTTGAATTGATTTTAGAGAGAGAGGAGGGGACAAGCAGATAGAGAGATAGAAACATCGATGAGAGAGAACATCGATTGGCCACCTCCTGCTTACCCCCCCACGGAGGATTAGGCCCACAACCTGGGCATGTGCCCTGACTGGGAATCTAACCAGTGATTTCTTGGTGCATGAGTCAATTCTCCACCACTGAGCCACAACCACTGAGCAGCAAAAATAGTCTTATAGACAGGCAAATGTATGGTGATTACCAGAGGAAAAGTGGGATGGTGAATGTATAAGAGGGTAAACGAGGAGGTAAATGGTGTTGGAAGGAGACTTGACATGGGTTTGTGAACACACAGTACAATATAAAGATGATGTTTTATAGAATTGTATCCCTGAAACCTATATAATTCTATTAGCCAATGTCACTCCAAAAAATTCAATGAAAATTTTAAGACAAAAAATAAAAGTAATAAGAATTGAAAAGAAAATATAATAAAGGTAAATAGTAAAAAATGATTTAAATATATTTGTTTATATGACCTCAACCTTGTTAAATGTTAGCTAAAACAATAATTTATATATAATTCTAACACATGTATAACCTTTACAAATGCAAAAATTTCTAAGACTAGTAGCATTTCTCTGAAAATCACACATATCTTACATTTTACATTTGCAAGTCTACTAAATGATATGTAGGATACTAGTTTACTAATTTATATAATTTTTTTGTACTCAAGTGTTTCATTCTAACATAGTAAGAAAGGCAGTGAATCCAAGAATCCACAACAGTGACTGCCCTCAAGGAGCATGCAGTCCTTTGATTAAGATATATACTTCAATATAAAACAAATTATATTCAGCAATTGAATATTTTTGTGATCTCATTTGATCATCTTTGCAACATGGTGGACTTAAATTGGTTTACTTCTTCTAAAAAGAATAAAATTAAACATAGGACCATCAACAAGGAAAAACTTTATTCCTCTATCCTTTTTTCATACCTTTCAGTAGAGAAAGGAAAGCATTGCATTTTAGTGGTAGAAACACTAAACTAGAAATCACTCTTTGGATTTTTGGCATGAATTTACCACTTAGAGGCTGTGAAATTAAGGCAAGTACCTTCAACATTTTGGAGACAGTTGTCCTTCTATGAGAAAAGTAGTAGGTGTATTTGACCAGATACACTATCTATAGCTTAAGCTGTCTATAATTCTGTGATCCATGTATCCTTCTCTATTACGCACAAGTCCAGGTCACACAGAGAGTCCCAAGCAAGATGAACCCTCCCCCAAAAAAAGACCCACAGCTAGCCATGTTAAAGTGGCAAACATTAAAGACAAAGAAAGAATATTAAAGAAAGCAAGATAGAGACAAAGTTACCTACAAGGGAGCTCCAATTACACTGTCAGCTGATTTCTCAACAGAAACACTGCAGGCCAGAAAGGAGTGGCATGAAGCAATGGAAGGTAAGGGTCTGAATCCAAGACTACTCTATCCAGCAAGGCTATCATTCAAAATTGAAAGTGAAATAAAGAGCTTCAGAAACAAATAAAAAAGTTAAAGGAATTTACCACCACCAAACCAGCAGTGCAAGAAATGCTAAAGGGACTGCTTTAAGAAGGAGAAAAAAACAGAGAAAAAGGGACACAGGCATAAAATGAAAATAGCAACTAATAAGTATCTATCAATAATAACCTTAAATGTAAATGGCTTAAATGCTCCAATCAAAAGACATAGGGTAGAAACCATGACCCATATATATATACTGTGTACAAGAGACCAAGCTCATAACAAAAGACTTACAACAAGATGAAAGTGAAGAGATGGAAAAAAAATTTCCAAGCCAATGGAAATGAACCAAAAGCTGGTGTAGCAATACTCATATATGATAAGACAGACTTCAAAACGAGGGCCATAATAAGAGACAAAGATGGTCACTGCATAATATTAAAGGGATCAATCCAACAAGAGGATATAACCCCGGCAAACATATATACACCAAGTACAGGAGCACCAAAATATATTTAAAAACTCTATATGGAAGTTCTTTGTGGATATCTTCACCCATAGTAATATTTTTTTGGCAATAATAATTTTTTTTAGAAAAAATGTATCCTGATTCTCTTGGTATATAAATAGAAATTGATTTTCATCCTTTGAATGATGAGGGGGTGGGGAAGATATTAAACTCTCCCTCCATTTATTTCAGGAGGTAGCTTTTCCTCTTCTTCAGGAAGCAACCTTATTACTTCATTGCCAGCTGTGGAGGTGTTTCTGTTCCCCAGCCTTTCATTTTGTTTGAGATATGTCAACTTGTTTTTCTTTTATAAGTCATATGACAGATAATGATAATTTTTATCTTGTTCCTGAAATTTGTGATCTAAATGATTTTCTATTTATTTCATCAGAGAATTTACCTAGTTTGTAATGGGTCCTTGTGTTGAGGCTAGTGACAATGTCAGTGAATAAAAATAAAACAATGAAGAAATGACGGCTTAATACATGTCAGCTAATAAACGTTCATCCTAGGCCAGACTCCAAATCCCAACCTTCCTCTGGGGCACCACCAGTGCTCACTGGCTTAATATTTGGCCTGCCCTGAGATTTACAAACTCTCCATTTCCAGAAGTGTAACTTAAGGAGGATATTCGTAGGGTGAGAATTAAAGAAAGAATACACTGGTGTATTCCATCTGTCAGCACATCAACATGGAGAAATGGTTGAATTTTACCTCACCTCACTGAATTTTCCTCCCGTGACACACCCAGCAATAGCTGAAAGAAAAATGTAAGGGAATAATAAGCTGTTTCTTAAAAGTATAACATAAGAGCAGGATGCAAAGGCATAGTCTTTCTAACTTCACTTTTGTGATTGACAAACAAGATTATAAGGGGGAAATGCTGTCTAGTCTATTCTTTGTGTTTTTCAGAATAATAACTCATTAGAGACCTGGAGCATGAGTAGCAACTGTGAACTTTCTGGCACACCAGCATTCTGTAGTTTAGCAAACATACAAATAACCACTTCATAATTTCTAGAGGTGTATGTTTCTTCATAGGATACTTTTTCAGTGTGACACAGAACATGTTTACTAACAGACCCAAATATCTGATTGACCCAAGTATCATTATTTTTTTATTTTACTTTTTTTCTGTATTTCATTTTTTATTATTAAAAGTATTACAGATGACCCCTTTTCCCCATTGACCCCCACTTTCCTGCTCCCACCTTTCTCCTGCTTTCCTTAACCTAACATCTGTGTCCATTGGTTGTGCATATATGCATATAAGTTCTTTGGTTTATCTCTTCCCACCGCTCCTACACCCCATCCCTCTGGGGTTTGCTATTTTGTTTCCTATTTCCATGATTCCAGGTCTCTTTCTCAACAGCTTATTTTGTTTATTATGTTCCACAAATAAGTGAAATCATGTGATACTTGTCTTTCTCTGACTGGCTTGTTGGGCAGAGGGCCTGGATAGACACATCTCAAAACAGGACATACACATTACCAGAAAACATATGAAAAAATGCTCAACATCTCCAATCCTCAAAGAGATACAAATTGAAATGACTACTAAATGTTACCTCACACCTGCCAGAATGGCTGCCATCAGCAAATCCTAACAACTGCTGGTGAAGATGTAGAGAAAAGGGAACCCTAGCACATTGCTGGTGGGAATGCAGACTGGTATAGACACTATGGAAAACAATATGGTGTTTCCTCAAAAAATTAAAAATGGAACATCCATTTGACCCAGTGATCCCACTTCTTGGAATATAACCTAAGAAGCCTGAAACACGAAAGAATATATGTATCCCTATGTTCATAGCAGCACTATTTACAATTGCTGAGACCTGGAAACAGCCCAAGTGTCCATTAATAGATGAATGGATAAAAAAAGCTCTGGTACATATATACACAATGGAATACTCTGCAGCTATAAAAAAGAAAGTTCTCTTACCCTTTGAGACAACATGGAGGGACCTGGAGAATATTATGCTAAGCAAAATAAGACCCAAGTTTCTTTAGTCTCTCTGTCTAAATTAAGAAGTCAAAAGTAGATAAACTTATGTTCAGCTTTCAGTGTTTCACCATTTTATCTTATATAAAAATAATCTAGATAGTTAATGAATATCCATCATTTAACTTAACTTTGAAAAACTCTAAGGGTGTAAGTTACCAAAGATATTTGGAAATTATTTTGAAGTAAACATATTATAAAACATAATTATTATTGAACAGTTTATTTATAAATATTTATCTCATTTATATTTATTCATTTCAGCTGTTTAAACAATTTTGCTTGGATTAGTAATGAAAATTTCATGAGGCATTAAACAATTAGCCATCATCCTGAGTCATTTTTCATGCTGACAAATTTTGTAACATAGAGAAAACATGAATTTATTTGTCTAGTAAACTTGGGTAGATTAACAGTTGTATGTCTGCTTTATGTTTCATAATGACAAATCTAAAGTAAATCTATATTTACTTACTGCTTTGTTTTGCTAAACCAACAGTATTCTTACTTTCTAAAGATTAACAAAGCCATGTGGACTTGAAAAGCATTTGGGTTAGTTCCTACTTTTCTGAGATAACATTTAATTTAAGTTCTCATTGCTCCATAATCCAATTAAATGCAGTTCTTTTACAAATTAATTTGGTAGTAACATTATGAGGTAGAAAAAATATCACACATACAAAATATAGATACATACATATATGCAAACCTGAAAAGAGACACAAAAGAGACAATTTTAAATTTCATTTTAAAATTTTACCTATGTCAGATATAATAATATAAAATTCAGCTTTATAAAATAATAGGTAGAATTTAAATTGTGTTTCTAGCACATAGAATGCATTAAGATTACCCACTCAGATGGCTCAAGCTTTTATTTAAAATTAACTAATTATTTGTTATTAACAATATTGCAGATGTCCCACATTATCCCCCACTACCCCCCCCAACTCTGCCCAGCCCCAGGCCTTCATCACTCTATTGTCTGTGTCCATGGTCTATGCATATATGCATATGCATTCTTTGGTTAATCTCATCCCATCCCTCCTACTCCCCCTCCTCTGAGATCTGTCAGTGTGTTCAATGTACTCATCTATTTTGTTGCTCAGTTTATTTTGTTCATTAGATTCCATATATAAATAAGATCATTTGATATTTGTCTTTCTCTGACTGGCTTATATCACTTAGCATAATAGTCTCCAGGTCTCTCTATACTGTCACAAAGGGTAACAGATCCTTCTTTTTAATAGTCATACTGCATCCCATTGTATAAATGTACTACAGCATTTTTATCCACTCATCTATTTATGGGTACTTGGGTGGTTTCTAAATCTTAGCTATTGTAAATAATGCTGCTAAGAACATAAGGGTGCATATAATCTTTCTGACTGGTGTTTCACGCTTCTTTGGATATATTCCCAGAAGTAGAATTGCTGGGTCAAACAGCAGTTCCATTCTTAAATTTTTTTGAGGAAACTCCATACTGTTTTCCACAGTGGCTGCACCAATCTGCCTTCCCACCAGCAGTGTATTAAAGTTCCTTTATCTCCGCATCTTTGCCAGTACTTGTGTGTTGATATACTGATGGTAGCCAATCTGGCAGGTATTATATGATATCTCACTCTAGTTATAATTTGAATGTCTCTAATGATTAGTGACTTTGAGCATCTTTTCATATATCTATTGGACATTTGTATGTCCTTTTTGGAGAAGTATCTATTCAGGTCCTTTGCCCATTTGTTTAATTGAATTATTTGTGTTCCTGGTGTTGCATTGTGTAAGTTTCTATATTTTGGAAATTAAACCAATATCAGATGTATCATTGGTGAATATGTTCTCCCATACAATGGATTCCCTTTTCATTCATTTTGTTGATGGTTTATTTTGCTATGCATAATATTTTTATGTTGATGTAGTCCCATTTGTTTACATTTCCCTTTGTTTCTCTTGCCCTAGGAGATGTATCAGAGGAAATACTGCAATGTGAGATGTCTCAGATTTTACTGCCTATGTTTTCTTCTAGGATTTTTATGGTTTGTGACTTATATTTAAGTCTTTTAGCCATTTTGAGTTTATTCTTGTGCATGGTGTAAGTTGGTGATCTAGTTTTACTTTTTGCATGTGCCTGTCCAATTTTTTCAACACTAATTATTGAAAAGACTGTCTTTATTGTATGCTCTTGCTTCCTTTGTAAAATACTAATATTTGTGAAGAACATGCTTAAGATTTTTGATTTGGTATATCTGTTTCCAAATAGCTCCAATTTTTCCCTCATGGTGAGTCATCTGTTTTAAGTTCAGATTTCAAAGAGATGGCTCTTGAGTCCCAGGGAAGACAGAAACTTTACAACTGAAAGCATGTAACTTTTCTCCAAGAAGGAATTTGGGTGTATATTTGCCTATTATCAGAAAGCTAGAGTAATTGAGTTTATTTTTTATTGATTTCAAGACATTTCTGTTTGAAATATACTCACTTTGTTATAATATCTGCAAGCATTTAGAGATATATATGGGAGTTTTTTGGGGTGTGTAAGAAGGACAGGTAGGCTTTGAATTGTTTCTAAAACTGCATTTCTGTCTCTTTATATTATTTCTAAGGCAAGAACAGTTGTTTTACATTCCACAAATCATTGGATCTGCAGCCAGAATATTATCAAAGAACTGACCCACCAATCTAACTAAATTATCTTCAATTTGTTTCTTTACATCAAGAAGATTTCCCACTAGGAGGGACATCAAAACATCCCTTATGGTCTAGATTTAGAATTGTGTCTTCATAATGTTTTATTTTATTTTTTCTTATTTTTTTTTATTAATTAATTTTTGTTACACGTTTCTCCTTTTCCCCCCACTATTTCCCCCTCCCCTCCCTCCTGCCCTTTCCCCAGTTTGTTGTCCATGTCCACTGTTCATGCATACATGTATATAAGTTCTGTGGTTTATCTCTTCCTCACCATCCCCCTATTTAGGGGATTGTCAGTCTGTATCCCACATCCGCGTCTCTGGGACTACCCCATTCCTCAGACTGTTTTGTTCATTATATTCCACAAATAAGAGATCATATGAAACTTGTCTTTCTCTGTTTGGCTTATTTCACTTAGGATGATACTTTCCAGGTCCCTCCATGTAGTCTCAACAGATAAGAGTTCTTTCTTTCTTACAGCTGTGTAGTACTCTATTGTGGATATATACCACAGCTTTTTTACCCATTCGTCTACTGGTGGACACTTGGGCTGTTTCCAGATCTTAGCTATTGTAAATAGTGCTGCTACAAATATGGGGGTACATATATTCTTTCTGATTGGTGTTTTAGGCTTCTTAGGGTATATTCCTAGAAGTGGGATCACTGGGTCAAATGGTAGTTCAATTTTTAATTTTTTGATGTAACACCATATTGTTTTCCATAGTGGCTGCAGCAGTCTGCATTCCCACCAGCAGTATACTAGAGTCCCATTTTCTCCACACCCTCGGGAACACTTGTTGTTTGATGATTTGTTGATGGCGGCCATTGTGACAGGTGTGAAGTGATACCTCATTGTTGTTTTAATTTGCATCTCTCTGCTGATTAGTGATGATGAGCATTTCTTCATATGTTTCTTAGCCATTTGTATGTCCTGTTTAGAGAGTTGTCTATTTAGTTCCTCTGCCCATGTTTTAATTGGATTCTTTGTCTTCCTTTTGTGGAGTTGTATGAGCACTATATATGTATTAGAAATTAACCCGTTATCTGATATATCATTGGCAATTATGCTCTCCCATACAGTGAGTAGCCTTTCCGTTTTGATGATTGTATCTTTTGCTGTGCAGAAGCTTTTGAGTTTGATGTAGTCCCATGTGTTCATTTTCTCCTTTGTTTCTATTGCCTTAGGTGATGTGTCAGTAAAAATTCTGCTGCCTATGATGTCTGAAATTTTGTTACCTACAGTCTCTGCTAGGATTTTTCTGGATTCATGAGTTACAGTTAAGGCTTTTATCCATTTTGAGTTTATTCTTGTTTAGGGTGTAAGTTGATGTTCTAGTTTCATTTTTCTCCAAGTAGCTGTCCAATTATCCCAGCACCATTTATTAAAGAGGCTACCCTTATTCCACTGTATGCTCTTGCCACCTTTGTCAAATATTAATTGAGCATATTGCCTTGGGTCCATTTCTGGGTTCTCTGTTCTGTTCCACTGGTCTATATGCCTGTTCTTGTGCCAGTACCAGGGTCTTTTGATTACCGTGGCTTTGTAGTATAACCTGAAATCTGGTATTGTGATCCCTCCAACTTTGTTCTTCCTTTTCAAGATTGCTGTGGCTATTCCATGACCTTTGTTGGTTCCATATGAACTTTTGAAATAACTGTTCTAATTCTGTGAAGTATGCTGTTGGTATTTTGATGGGGATTGCGTTGA
The DNA here is from genome assembly GCF_014108415.1 of Molossus molossus. Taxonomy (NCBI): domain Eukaryota; kingdom Metazoa; phylum Chordata; class Mammalia; order Chiroptera; family Molossidae; genus Molossus; species Molossus molossus. The sequence goes on from NW_023425355.1 coordinate 52,723,965, forward strand.
ATCTATAGATTGCTTGGGGTAATATGGACATTTTAATGATGTTAATTCTTCCAATCCATGAACAGGGTATGTGCTTCCACTTTTTCATATCTTCCTCTATTTCTGTTTTCAATGACCTGTAGTTTTCTGCGAATAGGTCCTTTATTTCTTTGGTTAAGTTTATTCCTAGGTATCTTAATTTTTTTGCCGCAGTGGTAAATTGAATTATTTGCTTAGTTTCTCTTTCTGTGAGTCCATCATTGGTGTATAAGAATGCCGATTTTTTGACATTAATTTTGTATCCTGCTACTTTGCCAAATTCATTTATTAAGTCTAGTAAATTTTTGATGGAGTCTTTGGGGTTTTATATGTATAGTATCATGTCATCTGCAAATAATGACAATTTCACTTCCTCCTTTCCAATTTGGATCCCTTTTATTTTTTCTTCCTGTCTGATTGCTGTGGCTAAGACTTCCAGTACTATGTTAAATAGGAGTGGCGAAAGTGGGCATCCTTGCCTTGTTCCTGTTCTTAAGGGAAATGCTTTTAGTTTTTGCCCATTGAATATGATGTTGGCTGTAGGTCTTTCATATATGGCCTTTATTATGTCTAGATATGATCCCTCTATTACCACACTGCTGAGCGTATTTATCAGAAATGGATGCTGGATTTATTCAAAGGTTTTTCAGCATCTATTGCTATTATCATGTGGTTTTTATTCTTCATTTTATTTATGTGGTGTATCACATTTATGGATTTGCAAATATTGTACCAGCCTTGCATCCCTTGGATGAATCCCACTTGGTCATCATGGATAATTGTTTTGGTGTATTGCTTGATCCGAATTGCTAGTATTTTGTTCAGGATTTTGGCATCTATGTTCATCAGGGATATTGGCCTGTAGTTTTCTTTCTTTGTTGTGTCTTTTTCTGGTTTTGGAAGGAGAATTATGCTGGCTTCATAAAATGAGTTAGGAAGTCTTCCTTCTTCTTGAATTTTTTGTAATAGTTTGAGGAGAATGGGTACTAGTTCTTCTTTGAATGTTTGGTAAAACTGCCACGTGAAGCCATCTGGGCCTGGGCTTTTATTTGCTGGGAGAGTCTTGATTACATCTTCAATTTCTTCTGTTGGTATTGGTCTGTTCAAGTTTTCTATCTCTTCCTGATCTAGTTTTGGGAGACTATGTGTTTCTAGAAATTTGTCCATTTCGCTTAGATTGTCGAATTTCTTGCCATGTAGTTGTTCTTAGTAGTTGTTAATGATCTTTTGTATTTCTGTGGTGTCAGTTGTTATCTCTCCTCTTTCATTTCTGATTCTGTGTATTTGGGTTCTCTCTCTTTGTTTCATCGTGAGTCTAGCTAAGGGTCCATCAATCTTGTTTATCTTTTCAAAAAACCAGCTCTTTGTTTTATTGATTCTTTGAAAAAATTGTTTTTGGTCTCTATGTCATTTATTTCTGCTCTGATCTTCACTATTTCCTTCCTACTACTTGCTCTGGAGTTTTCATTTTGTTTCCTCTCTAGTTCTTTAAGTTGAGAGGTTAGATAGTCTATTAGAGATTTTTCTTCTTTTTTGAGGGAGGCCTGTAGTGCTATGAACTTCCCTCTCAGAACTGCTTTCGCTGCATCCCATAGATTTTGTGTTGTTGTGTCTTCATTTTCATTGGTTTCCTGGAAGTTTTTGATTTCTTCCTTGATCTCCTCAATGACCCATTCATTGTTTAATAACATGCTATTTAGCTTCCATGTGTTCAAATATCTTTGTATGTTCTTGTTGCAATTGATTTCTAGTTTCATGCCATTGTGATCCGAGAAGATGCTAGATATAATTTCAATCTTCTTGAACTTGTAGAGACTTAGTTTGTGCCCTAACATGTGGTCTATCTTTGAGAATGTCCCATGTGCACTTGAGAAGAATCTGAATTCTGTAGTTTTGGGGTGTAATTCTCTGTAGATATCTATTAAATCCATTTGGTCTAGTGCTTCATTTAGAGTCTCTGTTTCCTTGCTAATTTTTTGTCTAGAGGATCTATCCAGCAAGGACAGTGGGGTGTTGAAGTCCCCTGCTATTATTATATTGCTATCGATTTCTCCTTTGAAGTCCTCCAGAATTTTTAATATATTTTGGTGCTCCTATATTGGGTGCATATATGTTTATCAAGGTTATATCTTCCTGTGGGATAGATTCTTTCAATATTATGTTGTGGCCTTCTTTGTCTCTAATTATGGCCTTCATTCTGAAATCTATTTTATCAGATATGAGTATTGCTACTCCAGCTTTTTTTTCTTTTCCGTTTTCTTGGAAGATTTTTTTCCATCCCTTCTCTTTCAATATATGTGAGTCTCTTGTTGTGAGGTATGGGTGCCTTGTAAACAACATATAGATGAGTCATGCTTTCTTATCCATTCAGCTACTCTGTCTTTTTATGGGAGCATTCAGTCCATTTACATTTAAGGTGATTATTGATATCTACTTATTTATTGCCATTTTTGTTTAGTGTGGTTCTATTTTTCTTCCCATTTCTTCTGGTTATTACAGCAGTCCTTTTAACATTTCTTGCAGTGCTGGTTTGGTGTTAATGTAATCCCATAGCCTTTTTTTGTCTGGGAAGTCTTTATTTGAATGATAATCTTGCTGGGTAGAGTAGTCTTGGATTCAGATCCTTGTTTTTCATGACCTTGATTACTTCATGCCATTTCCTTCTGGCCTGTAGTGTTTCTTGTGAGAAGCCAGCTGAGAGCCTTATGGGGTTTCCTTTGTAGGTAACCTGTTGCTTATCTCTTGCTGCTTTTAGGATTCTCTCTTTGTCATTAATTTTTGGCAGTTTGATTACTATGTGTCTTGGTATGGGCCTGTTTGGGTTCTTATTACTTGGGGCTCTCTGTGCTTCTTAAACTTGAATGCCTTCTTTCTTCACCAAATTAGGGAAGTTTTCTGTCACTATTTCTTTGAATATATTCTCTACTCCTTGCTTATTTTCTTCTTTTTCAGGGACTCCTATGATGCGAATATTATTCAGTTTCCAGTTGTCCCACAGTTCTCTTAAGCTGTCTTCCAGTTTTTTAATCGTTTTTTCCTTTTGGTTTTCTTATTGGTTGATTTTTTCTAGCCTGTCTTCTAATTCACTGATCTGGTCCTCAGTTTCCCCTGCTCTGCTTTTTAGACCTTCCAATGTGTTTTTCATTTCTGATATGTCATTCTTCATTTCTTCCTGTTGGTTTTCAATTTCTAACTGGTTGATTTTCAACATTTCTATGCCTTTACTCATGGTGCTCATATCCTTACACATGCTGTTGAGCTTCCTCAACATCATGGCTCTAAATTCTAGTTCTGTTAACTTGCTTAACTGAACCTTGTTTATCTTATCTTCCGAAGAGGTCTCATGTTCTTTCATTTGGCTTTTGTTTCTCTTTTTCATCATTTTGGCTATCACAGTGGGGTGTGGAGTCTGCCAAATTTTCCCTGTGGGTGTTGGTGTTCTGCTGTTTGTGGTTCCCTCTCCTGGGTTTGGATGAGCCAGGGAGGACCCACTTTAAACACCACCTTTAATTCTTAGCTTTTCTGGTTAGTGTTGCTACCCCAGGGAATGTTAGTTATCCTCTAGCTTTTTTTTTTTGGCCTGGAGGCTATTAGTAGAAGTCACCTGAAGACCCTTAGTTTCTGAGTTGCCTGAAAAACTCCCTCAGGTGCTCAGTGTAAGAGGATTTCTGGAGGTTGGGGCAGCTGCTGGTTGTTAATGGGCCTCAATTAGCATTTCAATGGCCACCCTGTGGGATTGAGTCTCTGAGGGGGTGGCCTTCGCCTTGCCTCTCCCCAGGGCCCTGGGAAGGAGCAAAATGACCACAGTCCTGTGTGGCTGCACTTGGCGAAAGCTCTTAGCACCCTCCAAAACCCGAGTGTCCCCACACAGTGCCAGTCCAGTCTGCCCTCCTTCTGCTGAAGCCCAAGGTGAGTGGCTGCTGCCAATTTAGCCTCTGTGTAGACTCTGCGTCGTGGAGCTGCCTGGGACTTTTAACCCAAGAGTGCTGCTTCTAGCCAAGGTCGGCCACGGTTGTGGCACCAGCAGAGGGTTTTGCACTCAGCAGAAGCCTCAGGACTGAGCTGCGGTAGCAGGACACTGCCGGGGTGGCAGCACCTTCCAGCAGAGTCCCCTGGTCCCCGCGAGTGTCTGCGGCACCAGCCGAGGGCTTAGCACGCAGAATTCGCAGGAGTTAGCCTGGGTAGCGGCATCCCTCCGAGTCCCCTGGTCGGAGCCAGTCCGTGCCAGCCCGTGCGGCACCAGCCGAGGAATTGCAGGCAGCAGAGTTCACAGGACTCAGGTGGCGTCTCCGCAAAGGCATTAGCAGCAACTTCCTGCTGCCGCCGAGTTCCCTGGCCCCAGGGAGTCCGTGTGGTACCAGCAGAGGGCTTGGGAGGCAACAGAGTTCGCAGGACCTAGGTGGGGTTGCAGGGGAGGCTTTAGCAGCAACATCCCGCTGCTGAGTTCCCTGGCCCCAGCGAGTCCATGCAACACCAGCCGAGGGCTTAGCACGCAAGGTTCGCAGGAGTCAGCCTGGGTAGCAGCGACACGCTGTGTCCGCTGGTCGGAGCCAGTCCCTGCCAACCTGTGCGGCACCAGCCGAGGGCTTATAGGAAGCAGAGTTTGCAGTACTCAGGCGGCGTCTCAGCAAAGGCGTTAGCAGCAACTTCCCACCGCCGAGTTCCCTTGCCGCAGCGAGTCTGTGCAGCACCAGCCAAGGGCTTGGGAGGCAACAGAGTTCGCAGGACTCAGGCGGGATCTCAGCAGAGGCGGTAGCAGGAACTTCCTGCCGCCGAGTTCCCTGGTCCCCGCCTAGGCCGCTGCGGACCGTGGGCTCCTGGCACCCTCTCACGTCCTCACAAGCCTACCAGGAATGGGTCGGTGTCCCCAGTTATGTGGTCCTCCAAGGTGTCTTTCAGTTGTCTCTTACTGAAGATTTGCCTTTATTTTCGTTGTGAATCCAGTTTGGTCCTGGGAGATGGTCTGTGTAACTCCATTCACTCCGCCACCATTTTTTCTCCTTCATAATGTTTTAATAAATTGTTCCACAAAGGACTAAAGATATTTCTTGCTGTCTGAGTATATAGTCCATTTTAGCTTATGAGAGGATACCTTAAAAAAATAGTCACTCTGGAGAGACATCAGCAATAACACAAAATAGGAGATCTTAGCAGTCATTCCCTCACAAAAAACAATTGGAGAGCTAGCTATAGAGTTATGTGATCAGATAAATATAGGTTTAAATTGAGCTCTGCCATTCACTAACTATATGACCTGATTCATTGTGAGTGTCAAATTCTATATTTGCACACAGGACATGATGGTACTTGTCTTGTAGGTTCACTTCAATTATTAAATGTGATTATGTATGTAATGTTCCCAATAAATGCTACAATGTTATACATAATAAAGTTATTTCACCTGTTATTATTATTTTTTTTGACTCTAAGAATCTACATTGAGACCCATGTCTTCTTTGCCAAATGAATGAATCAATCCCTAATCAATGTCCTTACCCTGTAAACTTTGGTTGAACACTTCTATAATATTATGAGGATATTTTAAACACAACCATAGCCTCTGGCCCAGGAATAACAGTTGCAAATAAAGGACTCAAAGGCTCTAATGTTTACAGATTCTGGGATTTGTCTCTTTCCTACAATGTCATGGCAAATAGTTGCAGGGGAACTCAAAGAATTTACTTCTGTGTGAGGAAGCTATTTGTGAGAAAAGGAAAAAAAAGAAATTGTTAGTGAATGAAGCCCTATCAAAATGAAGAAAGCACTTCTATTTTCTCTTTTAAATACTGGCCCTTTCCATGCTTCAGCCTTAGATACTTACATAATTTTCCTTTAAGAAGGGAAGATATGGAGGATATCCATACTCTCAGAAACTGGTAGCAGATGGCCAAAGCATGTCTTGTGATTCCCTGGGCTGGCAGTTAATACTTTCTGACCCTGCCAGAGAGCAACTATGCAGTGATTAACATTCAACCATCAAAGGTATTTCTAAGTATTTTTTATGAATCCCAGTAGCTGCCAAGATTCCTCTTTTCATGCTTCTAACTTGTTTTCATCTTGTCTGATAGTTGACCACACCTGAGCTTGTAAGCCTACTTGGTACAAAATGTTACCAAATTGATAAGCCTTTATTCTAGCTTTGTTACTATGGCTCTTAGTCTGTGAAGCACCCTTTAAACTATGAATTTGCTTGTCTTGGGTGTACACACTTGCCTTGTTTACAGAAATAAATTTATATAACGTTGCCAAGGAGTATATGAGGCTGTCTCTGAATGTCTGAGCAGTGTCATCACTGCTCTTGAGGGAGAACACCTGCTGTGAGGCCCTCACCAATTAGCTCTTTTATTTCTCCCCCTATTTCTCTCTAGGAAGCATATTCCTTAGTTCCTTGTGTTCTGAAGTTTCACATAATTTTTTGGTTAGTTTGTTTTTGTTTATAGTGGGTAATTATGTGAATCATAATAACACATGGCCTTTCAAAGTGTCTGTTGCTCCTTGGTTATAGAGATATATGGTTTTCTATGGCACATTGTATGCAACAAAAAAGGATGTGGTTTTAAAAGATGTTTAGTTGAGGATTTTACAAGTCACTTGTTAAAACAGTAAAAGTATGAAACTGATTAGATTACTTTTATAACTGAATTTTGAAATTAATCATCCCCATCCTAAATCTAGTGAAAAAAATTGATTTGAAAGCACTAATAGATCAAAAGAATAGTTTATCTTCCCAAAGCAGGCCTTGTTAAGTACTGAGAAGGCCTAATATGGAGATTGCAGATTGCCTGTAGCATAAACAAACACAACAACTTACTACAGATGTGTTTTGCTTGGTCCACACTGTGTTGGTCTATGCAGTGTTTTAATTTTTATCTAGTTATAATATTTGAAATCAGGAAATGTCACATAACAATAAAATAAATGGCCTCATTTGAATACAAAAATTTTAAGGTCTTGTACATTGAGCATGCATTTCTGCGTAACACTGGGCTGGTACTGAGTAACTGCCTTTAAGAGAGGCTTACACTACCCACTTTTAGACCAATTTCATCACCGTTTGTTGTCTTTCAAAGTGTAGAGTTAATGTTGATTGAAATTTATCATATTAAATATGGCCTTTAGGTGTGCACCTGGCTGGCATGTGTTTGAGGTGCATTTTGATATATTCTGTATATAATTTCCAAACAATAAATTTCTAGATTTGTAAATCATTGGATGAGGAAAATATATGGCATCAGTATAACTATAGCCAGATGTATTAGTTTACTATTGCTGCTGTAATGAATTAATACAAATATAGTGGTTTAAAACAACACACTTTTATTATCTTATAGTTCTGGAGGTCAATTGTCTTAAATGAAACTTATAGGTAAAACCCAAGGTATGTACAGGGATGATTCCTTCTCCAAACCAGGCTAACAGTCTTCAGGGCTCAGAAGGAAGACACTATTTCCTTGCTCTTTATATCTCCTAGAGGGTGTTCCTTGGCTCATGGTCTATTCCTTCTATCACTCCAATCTCTAGTTTCTGTTGTTACATTTGTACTCTGACTTTGATCCTCCCACCTCCCTTTTATAAAGATCCTTGTGATTAAATCAAGCCCACTGGGATAATTCAAGATAACCCTCCTATATCAAGATACTTAATCAAATCTATAAAGTTTATTTTGCCATGTAAGGTTACTTATTCACAGATTCTGGGGATTAGGCTATGGACACTTTGGGGAACCATCATTCAACCAACCACACTGTATCATCATTCAGACCAATCATTCATGGAGATAAATTATTAATGGGGAATGTTTATTTTAGCAAAGCCTTTTCAAATAAAAAAATAAGTCCCTTATGGTGAAATAATACAGAATTCAGGAAGAGATAGGCAGGTATCTGTAGACATTCAACTAATAATTATAGAAGATGATTGTGTTCAAATAATTTATAACTTAAAATTATTCATAATGATAACTTTATTAGAATCTTACCTTATCCATTATGAGAAAATTGGCAACTTTGTCAATATTTTCTCACACAAATGTCTCTGTTTAGGAGTTTTCAGTCATTTCCAGGTCAATTTTTTATTCCTTCCCTTGTTTGTAAATGCAGCAAGTAACGATGACTTGTTAAACAAAAATTATGTTTTAAAACAATAAAATCATTTCTGTGGAATAGAAATTAAAGACCAATACATACTTGTAATCTAAGGCTAACATTATACCATACTGAGCTTAAGGACTGGATGTAGGTAGAAGTGGCCTAGAGATCAATTACTTTGGAGGAAAATAATACTGGTCATATGACTATAGAAAGGTTCATTGAGTAAATCAGGAACCTGAGGTGGTGCTTTCCCCACCATGAAAAAGCCTGAAAAAATCTGTTATCATTGTTCTTGGCAACAGTGTTTATGAAGTTTAATAACTGAAGTTGAAGGTAGAAGCAGAAAATGTTACAGAATAAAAGGAGCTAAACTAGCCAGACTGCAAGCTTAGTGGCTTTCTTACTCCAGATTCCCTAGAAAACAGATCGTTAGGCATAGTTGTATTTTTTTTTTTAATTATGGAGTGCAACCTTAGAAGGAGAAGTAAAAGAAACGGAAGACCAGGAAAATAAAAAAAAAAAAGGAAAATTCAAAATCAGCATAAGATATAAGCCTGCCATCACTTCAATCCTATTTTTCAATCCTATGTTTTGCAGAAGGACAAACAATTATTTCTTAGGAAAGTCCACTTTGGAGAGAAAGTGAAAATAATATATATGCCAGCTCTTATCTTATGTCAGTAAAACTTTTACCCCTCAGATTTTAATTCTAACACATTGGTGAAATATATGCTGATATAAACTTCAGTGTCAAGAGGCTTAGCAAAGAAAATGAAAGATCTAGTGCATAATGAGTTGAGACATATTCAGATAGTTTACATTTGAAGTTTGTTATTTCATGGTAGCTGATGTTAGAATGAATGGCCAAAAGTACTGAAGACAAACAAGGCTGAAAGAATCTAAAAAGACACATGAAAGTTGTTTGACACATACTAGAAGTGTTATATTTTGTATATCATTACCATGGCTTCATGGGCCCCAGGTCACTAATAAAATATGTCTCTCTGAGGGAGAAAAAATAGTTCCCATTCAAGATAAACTTTCTTAATATATTATAGAAGAACAAATAACATTAAAAAATAAATACAACTACCCAAAGTTGAGAAATAAATCAATTTACCCAGAATAAAGTACAAATTCCAATTAAACCAAATCATATATTTAGTATGATCTAAGATGAGTTAAACTGTAACTTGCTGCATGTTTTCATACAGCCAGCAAACTAAAAACAATTAATTCATTTTCTAATAATTAAAAGAGCAAAATAATATTTAGTGATATGTGAAAATTATATGATATTCAAATGGCAGTGTCTATACATAACATTTTATTTAAACATTGCCACAATTTTTACATATTACATTCAAATGATTTCATGTTATAAAGGTAGAGTTGAATAGTTGTATCAGAGAACATATAGCCTGCAAAGCCTCACATATTTAGTATTTGGTCCTCTTCAGAATAAATTTTCCAATCCCAGATCTAAGACATAAAGGAGGAAATAAAATCCAAAAACAATAAAATTAAATTATGATCTGCCATTTGATCCAGTGATGCCACTTCTAGGAATACATCCTAAGAAGCCTGAAACACCAATCAGAAAGAATATATATGTACCCTTATGATCATAGCAGTCCTATTTACAATTGCTAATATCTGGAAAAAGCCCAAGTGTCCATGAATAGATGATTGGATAAAAAAGCTGTGGTACATGTGCACAATGAAATACTATGCAGCTGTAGGAAAGAAAAATATCTTATCCTTTGAGACGACATGGAGGGACCTGGAGAGTATTATCCTAAGTGAAATAAGCCAGTTAGAGAATGACAAGTATCACATGATCTCACTTATTTGGGGAATGTGATAAACAAATAAGCTGATGAACAAAATAGACCCAGAGACATAGAAGTAAGGTACAGACTGACAAACCTCAGTGGAGGGGACAGGGGGTAGTGAAGACATAAACCAAATAACTTATATGCATATATGCATAACCAACGGACATAGACAACATTGCTGGGGTTTGGCGGGAGGGAATGAGAGGAGGGTGTCAATGGTGGAAAAAGGAGAAACATCTGTAATGAAAATAAATTACTAAAAAAAAAAAAGAATAAAAATAATGTATTAAATGTTCCAATCACAAAGACATAAGGTGCCTGAATGGATAACAAAACATGACCCTTATACGTTCTGTCTACAAGAGATTCACTTCAGATAGGAAGATACACACAGACTGAAAGTAATGGAATGGAAAATATATTTCATTAAAATGGAGACAAAACAACAAAAATGCTGGGGCAGCAAAACATATACCTGTCATTCATGTAGTCAGGTAGCATAAATCAACAAATTAAATTGACTGAAGTTTAAATTCAGTTTTCACACTAATAAATTTGGAAATAAGAAACTCATCAAAATAGACTTCACAAATTTTTGAAAGACTAACATATATATAAGAATTCTTTGTATTACTGTTACATTTTTACATCAGAAATTATTTCAAATTGAGTTTAATTTTTTAAATTAAATAATAATCAAAAATCCACAGGGTCAGAGGACTAAGATTTTTTTCATCTTGTTGTTTCATCTTCCCCAGGGTGTTTATGTCATATGTATGTTCCAAGTTGATGCACCAATTGTGTATATCCATGTTCCAGGCAACAGGGTGGAGAGGGTAAGGATAGAGGAAGGAAGAAAGGATAAAAAGAGCACCTTCTAGAAATTCCAGATGTAGGGTACAAACTGACAAACCTCAGAGGAAAGAGGGGGTTGTGGGGAGGGAAGAGTTAAACCACAGACCTTATACGCATGTATGCGTAACCAATGGACAAAGACAACAATGCTGGTGATGATGGAGTGGGGTGGGGGATCAGGAGGAGGGTGTCAACAGGGTAAAAAATAAAAACATCTGTAACAAAAATAAATAAATAAAATGCAGAAAAAAGATTACAAAGGTGGAGTAGTTTGGTTGATGACAATTTCTACTGATTTTTATTGTGAGTGAATTGCAGAAATAGAATGTGGAAGACATTCAATGAAATATAAGGGACTCAAGATGCTGGATGTTCCACCTATTTTTTAGTTGAAGTATCAGGATTATCTTTGAGACAGAAAACATATGTAACTGTAAAACTGATGCCAACATCTTCAAAGATTGTAGAAGAGTGTTACTTAAAATTATTGAAATTGGGCAGGAACGGGGCAATTTTATAGGCTTCAAATGAATAAGGAATATTTAAAAAGATGATGAAACCATGTCTTAAAAATAGCCAAGGTGATCCCGGAGTATTTCATTCCAATTTTCTGTCCACTGTGGGAGAATGAGGAAATGTCAGTTGATAGTGCCATCAGGGAACCAGCATCCATGAAGGAGGAGAACCAGGTTCTGGTTAAGTTTAAAAAATAAATAAAATAAAATAAATAAAATAAAATAAAAAAGATGGACAGGAAAGAGGTCTATTAAAAATTAAATATGTAAACATGACTCCTTAATACAGAATTAGGTTAGAGGTTGGAGGTATGACAGTCCTTTATTAGTGTACTTTGAACTACTTTATTGCCTTAAATTAACATTTATTTTGAAGGACATACTCTTTTACTAAATCAGAGACTTTTTCTCCTCAAATTAGTCTAATTTGGTGAGATTCCAGGGCACTGCTCTTTCCTGTCATTCATGTAGTCAGGTAGCATAAATCAACAAATTAAATTGACTGAAGTTAAAATTCAGTTTTCACACTAATAAATTTGGAAATAAGAAACTCATCAAACTCCACTCCAATTAAAACTCATTCAGACCACATGGCTTCAACATGAGTTGGAATTATACATTCTTAAATTCTATCAATCACTGTCATAATATAACATATTTTTAGCACCTATAAAATTAGACACTTTAGAGATAATTTTTAAAAATGTATAATTTGGATTCATTTTTTTCTGTACCTTTAAAGAAGGTAATAGAAGCAAAAAACATTTAAAATATACCGCAGGTTTTTACTAATGTATAACATAATCATTATAATCATTATTTTTCTTGTCAAATGATGTATTGTAAAATAATATTGAACTGTTTGTCAGAATGCTTGGATTCTACTCTCAGCTTTGTATTTTTTGACATAATCTTTTCTCCTATATAGAGTTTAGTATTCTCATCTGTCAAATGGAGAGGTTAATCTGAATAATCTCTAAATGACTTTCCAACTTGCAATTATACTGAGTCCTGTCACTTTGTATATCTCTCTTCTAGTTTCTCAAATATAAAGAAATGTGGAATCAGTCATTATATTAGTCAGTATTCTCCAGAGAAATAGAACAAATAATTTTTATTTGTATATTTTATATATATAGTATAAATTTATAAACATTATATATAATACATGTATATACATATTTTATATATTATAATATACTATATTTTCATATATGCATGACTATATATATATTTGCAATATAAAATTATATTTATTATAAGCAGTTAGCTCATGAGATTGTGGAGGCTGAGAAATGTCCCACTATCTGCTGTCTGCAAGCTGAAGACCAAAGAAAATTAGTGCTATAAATTCCAGTTTGATTCCTAAGGCCTAAAAACCAAGTGTGGATGGTATAAATCCCAGTCCAAGGTCAGAAGATTAATGTTTCACCTCAACAGTCAGGCAGAGAGAGAGAAAATTCAACCTTCCTTCACCTTTTTGTTCTGTTTAGGTCTTTAGTAGATCAAATTGGGGAAGACACTGTGCTTTACTCAGTACACCAATTCAAATGCTAATCTCCTAAAAATACCCTACAGACATAACCAGAAATAATGTTAAACCAGAAACGTGAATATCTCTTGGCCTAGTCAAGTTGACATAAAATTTAGCCATCACAAGTCCACCCCTTGTCACATTGCATTCATGTACATCTCTCTTTATACCATACTTAATCTCCAAATGAAGTCAATAACAAGGTTATAATTATTTTTAACATGATGCAACTATTCTGCATACAACCAAAAATACACTAACACTTTCCCAGAACAAGAGGTAAAGCTCATAAGTGATGTTTACTTTTCTCTTTGCTATTCCATCACTTAAATACTGTGATGTAAAATTAACAACATAAATACTATGATGTAAAGTCAATAATACATTTTAAGTTACATGATAAGGGGACAAGAAAGGGGAAAAAACAAAGATATTTGATATGCACAAAAATATATTTGTGACAAAATAAAATAAGGAAGAAGTACTCATTATAATCATAGTCCTTGTTTCCTTAACTTGTCATATGGTCATAGCTGGTATTTATAGCATTGTCTTCCACTACCCATTCTGTGTTCCCTTTGGCTTCAGGAAATCCCTCAGCTGTTTGTGCTTCTTTGCCTGATGAAGTGACCCAAACCTTTATTCTTGAAGTCTCTAGGCATTAGTGGTTCTGAGTAGATTAAGTTTGTTACAGTTTTTCATTTACCTTAATCGCAAGGCATGGTATACATAGACACCCTAAGACAACCTAAGAGATCACCTATGTTCCAGACATACTCTTCCTTACATCCATCATGGAGTAATAGTCCAATTACCCCTTGGAGGAATCAATCGCCCCAGCTGGCACAGTAATTTCATTATTTGCCTGTTGATTCAGAGGCATGAACATGCCAAAAAGGCCAGGTGGCAGTCTGAAATGCCAGATTAATAGAATCATTTTTGTGTCACTTGATGGAAGCATTTCTGTTTTTGTTTGTTTGCTTTATCCTCACCAGGGATTTTTTTGATTGATTTTTAGATAGAGTGGAAGGGAGGGAGGGAGGGAGAGAGGGAGAGGGAGAGGGATTGAGAGGGAGGGAAAGAGAGAGAGAGAGAGGGAGAAAAGAGAGAGAGAGAGAGAAACATCAATGTAAGAAAGACACATGACTGGTTGCTTCTCACATGACCCTGACCGGGACCAGGGATCGAATCAGCAACTGAGGTATGTGCCCTTGACTGGGAATCTCACCTACAACTCTTCAGTTTATGTAACCACTGAGACAAACTGGCCAGGGCAGCATTTCCATTTTTTAAAACCAAGACTTCTAGCCCAGCAGACCATAAATTTTCAAAACATAAAACAAAAAATTTGCTAGGGGATCATTAGGGGTAATAGTGGGTGATGGTACCCTATTTTTACCCTATTTATTTCGGGACCTGTGAATCCTATAAGGGAAAGGACACCACATACTGGCCATTATTCAGAACATATACAGCATTTTGGAGAAACTTGTCCCAGACTTCCAGGGTATTACACCTAGATGGTATAGTAACTGAGTCTTCAAAAGGTAATTCCATGATTCTGTCAAGCCAACTACTTCAGAATTGTGAAAACATAGTAAGGACCAGTGAATACCATGAGTACGGGTTCATTGCCATACTTTTTTGCTTTGAGGTGGATTTCTTATTCAAAAGCATTGCTGTGTAAAATACTATAGATGTAGTTTTGGCAGAAGTATTGCATGCAAGGAAGGCAAATCCCTATCAAGAATAAGTGGCTAGTGCAATAAGAATAAAACACCTCACACAGATTGGTATATAATTCCATGTCTAGCCATTAGTTTTCCCAAGCAAGGTATAAAACAAGGTCTACTGCTTCACAATCTGCCCACAGGGTGAAATATCTCACCACTGTCCTTTAGGGGTGTCCCAGAAAGGGGGTATAGTGCTACAGCTGTTTACTTTCAGATGGTGCCTGCATATCATGTAGAACCATCTGTAAATCCAAAACTTCTCCTCCTTCCTCTGTCATTGGATCATAGGAATCTCCCTTGAGACCATAGGTACAGGCTGGGAGAGGAAAGGCAGTATAGGAGGAATCGGCACCATGGGCATTTGAAGCACTTCTCCATGTTACTTACTTGTGCCTTCATGGCTTACTTGGACCTGATAATGTATATACCACTTCCATTTTATTTTGGAGTGATGCTTAGCACACCCAATTTTATGGTTTAGTGAATCAGATATCATGAAATTTATGGTATGTAGCTCAGGTTGCATGGTAACTTCATGGCTTATGGCTAAGCATTCAGTATTTATTAAAACCCAGTAGCAGGCCAAAAACTGTTTCTCAAAAGGAGAATAGTTTTCTGTGGAGGATGGCAGGGCTTTGCTCTAAAACTGTAAGAGCCTGTGCTGTAATTCACATATAGGGACATGCTAAAGGCCACACATAGCATTCCAATCAGTCACTGATACTTTCAGGACCATTGGATTGGCTGTATCATATGATTTAAACAGTAGAGCACTTTGCATGGCAACCTAAAAATATTGCAGAGTCTTTTCTTGTTTTGAGCCACACTCAAATCTAGTAGCATTCTAAGTCACTTGGCTAATGGTCCAGAGTAACACACCCAAATGAGGAACATGTTGCCTCCAAAAGTTCAAGCAGCCTACTAGCTGTTGTGCCTCTTTTTTGGTTGTAGGAAGAAACAGATATGAGAACTTATTCTTCACCTTAGTAAAGGATGTCTCAACATGCCCCACCCCACTGAATGTCCTCTGGAAAATTCAGTTAGAGAGCCCCTGAACTTCTTCTGGGTTTATTTCCCACCCTCTGACACCCAAATGATTTACTAATAAGTCTAGAGTAGTTGCTACTCATCACTCACTAGACCTAATGAACATGTCACCAATGCTATGGACTGGTATACTATCATTTGGAAGGTGAAGGTGATGAACATCTCTGCAAACTAAATTATGATATAGAGCAAGAAAGGTCAGTAACACTGGGAATGGAAGGCTGATACCACTGTGTTGGAAAAGCTGTTTGTGCTGGAAGTGAGGAGGCTGCTTCCACTAGGTGTGGGGAGATTTCTTCCACTGCCTAAGAAGACTCATCAGAATTGAGAGGCTCATTGTATCCAGTTTCATGAGGGTCTTCCCACATGTCCCCATCTCAATTTGCATGATCTCATATTTCTGGAAATATAATTTATATTCAGGAGTGGTGTAACAAAATACATTTGTAATAAACATTGTAATAAAACTTTTGTACAAAGAGGTTTATTATATTTTGTATTCCATCCACAAAATATTGATGCTTCTTTTTTTTTATTGATATTTTTAGAGAGAGAGGGAGATGGAGAGAGAGAGAAACATCGATAAGAGAGACATCAATTGGCTGCCTCCTGCATGCCTCCCACTGGGGACAGGGCCCAGAACCTAGGCATCTACCCTGAATAGGAATCAAACCAGTGGCCTCTTGGTGCTTGGGTCCAGGCTCCACAACTGAACCACATGAGCTGGGGATGATGCTTGGTATTAAGACTCAGCTGACAATCAGAAACAAAAGAGGAGAATTAACAACTGACACCGCAGAAATACAAAGGATCATCAAAACATACCATCAACAATTATATACCAACAAATTGGACAATACAGGTAAAATAGACAAATTTCTAGAAACACACAGTCTCTGAAAACTAAACCAGGAAAAGAGAGAAAACTTGAACAGACCAATAACAACAAAGAAAATTGATGATGTAATTAAGAAACTCTCAGGCCTGGGTGGCTTCACGGTGGAGTTTTACCAAATAATCAAAGAAGATCTAATACCCATTCTTCTTAAACTATTCCAGAAAATCCAAGCAAACAGGAGACTTCCAATCTCATTTTATGAGGCCAGTATAATCCTAATTCCTAAACCAGATAAAGACACTGCAAAGAAAGAAAACTACAGGACAATATCCCTGATGAATACAGATGCCAAAATCCTTAACAAAATATTAGCAAATCAGATCCAGCAATACATCAAAAGAAATATTTACCTTGACCAAGTGGGATTCATCCCAGGGATGCAAGACTGGTACAACATTTGCAAATCAATAAATGTGATATATCACATAAACAAAATGAAAGATAAAAATTATATAATTATATTAATAAATGTTTAAAAAGCAATTGAGAAAATCCAGCACCATTTCTGATAAAAACACTCAGCAATGTGTGAATAGAGGGATAATATCGAGACATAATAAAGGCCATATATGAAAAACTTATAGCCAACATCATACTCAATGAGCAAAAACTAAAATCATTTCCCTTAAGAACAGGTAAAAGAAAGAGACATCCACTTTTGTCACTCTTATTTAACATAATACTGGAAGTCTTAGCCACAGTGATTAGACACGAAAAAAAAAAAAAAAGGGATACAAATTAGAAAGAAGAAAGTGAAACTGTCATTATTTGCAGATGACATGATATTCTACATAGAAAACCCTAAAGACTTCATCAAAAATGTACTAGACTTAATAAATGAATTTGGCAAAGTAGTAGGATAACGTCAAAAATTGAAGGCATTCTTATACACCAACAATGAACTCACAGAAAGAGAAAGTAAAAAAGCAATTCCATATACAATTGCGGCAAAAAAATCAAGTTACCTAGGAATAAACTTAATCAAAGATGTAAAGAAGCTCTTCACAAAAAAACACAGGTCATTGAAAAAAGAAATAGAGGAAGATATAAAAAAGTGGAAGTATATGCCTTGTTCATGGATTGGAAGAATTGACATCATTAAAATGTCCAAACTTCCCAAAGCTATATATAGACTCAATGCAATTCCAATCAAAACACCAACATTATACCTCACAGAATTAGAACAAATACTCCAAAAGTTTATATGGAACCAAAAAAGGCCCCAAATAGCCACAGCAATCTTGAAAAAAAAAAAAAAAAAGAGCAAAGTAGGAGGGATCACATTACCAGATTCAGGTTATACTACAAAGCTACTGTAATCAAAGCAGCCTGGTACTGGCACAAGAACAGGCACATAGATCCATGGAACAAAACAGAGAACCCCAAAATTGACCCAAGACAATATGCTCAATTAATATTTGACAAAGGGGGCAAGAGCATACAGTGTAGTCAATACAGCCTCTTTAATAAATGGTGTTGGGATAATTGGAGAGCTACATGCAAAAAAATGAAGCTAGAACATCAACTTACACCCTACAGAAGAGTAAACTCAAAATCGATGAAAGACTTAAATGTGACTCGTGATTTCATAACAATCCTAGAAGAAAACGCAGGCAGCAAAGTTTCAGACATCATACACAGCAGAATTTTCACTGATACATCACCTACGGCAACAGAAACAAAGGAGAAAATGAACACATGGGACTCCATCAAACTAAAAAGCTTCTGCACAGCAAAAGATACAAACATCAAAATGGAAAAGGAGCCCTGACTAGTTTGGCTCAGCAGTTAGAGTGTCAGCCTGCCTTCTAGAGAGACATGGGTTCGGTTCCCGCTAGGGGCACATAACTCAGTTGCAGTTTGTCCCTAGCCCTGGCTGGATTGTGCAGGTGGAAACCACTAGATGTGTCCTTTTCACGTCAATGTTTCTCTCTCTCTCTACCCCTCCAACTCTATCTGAACAAAAAATGGAAAAATTTTCTCAGGTGAAGGTAGAAAAAAATGGAAAGGGAATCCAATACATGGGAGATCATAACTGCCAATAATACATCAAATGAGAGATTGATTTCCAAAGTATATAAAGTAGTCACACAACTCAACAAAATGTAGACAGAGAACCCAATTAAAAAAAGAGCAGAGGCAAAAGTCTTGGGAAGATGGCAGTGGGGAGGATCTGAGGGAGGGTGAGTGGGTGAGAGAGTGAGCTAGTGAGTGAGAAAGTGTGAGTAGATGTGAAAATGGAAGAACAAACTCCTGCAGTACAGAGACACAGAGCAGAAGGTTCTTGTGCTGTGGACTGGAGCAGCCTGCTACCATAGAAAGCGGCTCTTCAGGGCACTTCTTCATGTGCCATGGGAAGGTTCCAAAATTATGGAAGATCCTGGGTCTTCCCTGGGAGGAGGCAGTGAGAGCGGCTAGAGTCCAGCAACCTGAGCCCACCAGTATACCTGGCACCATGGGACCAATAAACACTGTGTCAAAAGAGACCAGTGCACAGTATTGGAGCTCCCAAGGTGCTGGTTGTGGAAGTAGCGGACAGCCAGAAACCCAGCACCACCCCCCATAGTAGCATCCCAATCAGAGTTGAGATATACATGTGTCCAGCAACAGAGGCTGGGGAAGCAGATATCCAACCCCAGGCAACAGAATAACAAACCAGGAGCTGAGACCCATCCCCCAAAACTACAGCAAAAGCTGAGCAGGACCTGAGCCCCACAAGGCAGCAGCACTCCCCAGCCTCTATTGGTGGGATCTGGGGCTCGACAGAGGCGTGTTTGGTCCAGCAGCTCAAAAGAGCAGTGGGAGGCCTGAGCTGAAGAAAAACTGGTGCAATCCAGCAGTCCATGGGTCCTGCGGAGTGCAGGGGCACCAGAGAAGCCTGTGAAACCCAAGAGCCCATAACAGTGGTGGGAAGTCATCTCAACAGAAACACTACAGTCCAGAAGGGAATGGGATGAGGTAATCAGGTCATTAAAAACAAGGATCTAAATCCAAGACTACTCTACCCAGCAAAGGAATAATTCAAAATAGAAGGTAAAATAAAGAGCTTCCAAGACAAAAAGAGGCTAAGGGAATCATTAGCACCAAACCAGCACTGTAAGAAATGCTAAAAGGACTACTGTAATTAGCAGGAGAAATAGGAAGAAAAATAGAACCACACTAAACAAAAATGACAATAAATAAGTACATATCAATAATCACCTTAAATGTAAATGGACTGAATGCTCCCATAAAAAGACACAGAGTAGCTGATTGGATAAGAAAGCATGACTCATCTATATGTTGTTTAAAAGAGACCCACCTCACAACAAAAGACTCACATAGGTTGAAAGTGAAGGGATGGAAAAAAATCTTCCAAGCAAACGGAAAGAAAAAAAAAAGCTGGAGTAGCAATACTCATATCTGATAAAACAGTCTTCAAAATGAAGGCCATAACTAGAGACAAAGAAGGCCACTACATAATATTGAAAGGAACTATCCAACAGGAAGATATAACTTTGATAAACATATATGCACCCAATATAGGAGGACCAAAATATATTAAAATTTTTCTGGAGGACGTCAAAGGAGAAATCGATAGCAATGCAATCATAGCAGGGGACATCAAGACCCTGATGACATCACTGGATTGATCCTCTAGACAAAAAATTAGCAAGGAAACAGAGACACTAAATGAAGCACTAGACCAAATGGATTTAATAGATATCTACAGAGAATTACACCCCAAAACTACAGAATTCAGATTCTTCTCAAGTGCACATGGGACATTCTCAAAGATAGACCACATGATAGGACACAAACTAAGTCTCTACAAGTTCAAGAAGATTGAAATCATATCAAGAATCTTCTCAGATCACAATGGCATGAAACTAAAACTCAATTGCAACAAGAACATGCAAAGACATTTGAACACATGGAGTGTACATAGCATGTTATTGAACAGTGAATGGGTTACAGAGGAGATCAATGAAGAAATTAAAAACTCCCTGGAAACAAAAGAAAATGAAGACACAACAACACAAAATCTATAGTATGCAATGAAAGCAGTTCTGAGAGGGAAGTTCGTAGCACTACAGGCCTATCTCAAAAAGCAAGAAAAATCTCTAAATAGACTCTCTAACCTCACAACTTAAAGAACTAGAGAGCAAACAAAAAGAAAACCTCAGAGCAAGTAGAAGGAAGGAAATAGTAAAGGTCAGAGCAGAAATAAACAACATAGAGTCCAAAAAAACAATTCAAAGGATGAATGAAACAAAGAGCTGGTTTTTCGAAAAGATAAACAAGATTGTTGGACCCTTAGCTTGACTCACCAAGAAACAAAGAGAGAGAACCCAAATACACAAAATCAGAAATGAAAGAGGAGCAGTAACAACTGACACCCCAGAAATACAAAAGATCATTAACAACTACTATGAACAATTATATGGCAACAAATTTGACAATCTAAGGGAAATGGACAAATTTCTAGAAACACATAGTCTCCCAAAACTGGACCAGGAAGAGACAGAAAACTTGAACAGACCAATAACAACAGAAGAAATTGAAGATGCAATCAAGACTCTTCCAGTACCCAAAAGCCTAGGCCCAGATGGTTTCACGGGGGAGCTTTTCCGAACATTCAAAGAAGAACTAACACACATTCTCCTCAAACTATTTCAAAAAATTCAAGAAGAAGGAAAACTCCCAAACTTGGTTAATGAAGCCAGCATAATTCTAATTTCAAAACCAGAAAAAGACACTACAAAGAAAGAAAAGTACAGGCCAAGATCCCTGATGAACATAGATGCCAAAATTCTGAACAAAATACTAGCAAATCGGATCCAGCAATGCACCAAAAAAATTATTCACCATGACCAAGTGGGAATCATCCCAGGCATGCAAGGTTGGTACAATATTTGCAAATCATTAAAAGTAATAAACCACATAAATAAAATAAAAGAATAAAAACCACATGATCATATCAATAGATGCCAAAAAGCCTTTGACTAAATCAAGCATCCATTTCTGATAAAAAAAGCTCAGCAATGTGGGACTAGAGCGATCGTATCTTGACATAATAAAGGCCATATATGAAAGACCTACAGCCAACATCATACTCAATGGGCAAAAACTCAAAGCATTTCCCTTAAGAACAGGAACAAGGCAAGGATGCCGACTTTCACCACTCTTATTTAACATAGAACTGGAAGTCTTAGCCACAGCAATCAGACAGAAAGAAAAAATAAAATGGATCCAAATTGGAAAGAAGGAAGTGAAACTGTCATTATTTGCAGATGACATGATACTATACATAGAAAACCCCAAAGACTCCATCAAAAATTTTCTTGACATAATAAATAAATTTGAAAAAGTAGCAGAATACAAAATTAACGTCAAGAAATTGATGGCATTCTTATACACCAATCATGAACTCACAGAAAGAGAAACTAAGAAATGAATCCCATTTACCATTGCGGCAAAAAAATTAAGACACCTAGGAATAAACTTAACCAAAGAAATAAAGGAACTATTCACAGAAAACTACAGGTCATTGAAAAAAGAAATAGAGGAAGATATATAAAAGTGTAAGCACATACCCTGTTCATGGAATGGGAGAATTAACATCATTAAAATGTCCATACTACCCAAAGCAATCTATAGAATCAATGCAATCCCCATCAAAATGTCAATGGAATACTTAACAGAATTAGAACAAGTACTTCTAAAGTTCATATGGATCAAAAAAATACCTCGAATAGCCACAGCAATCATGAAAAAGGGAAACAAACTTGGAGGGATCACATTACCAGATTTCAGGTTTTACTACAAAGCCACTGTAATCAAAACAGTCTGGTACTGGCACAACAACAGGCATATAGACCAGTGGAACAGAACAGAGAACCCAGAAATGGACCCAAGGCAATATGCTCAATTAATATTTGACAAAGATGGCAAGAGCATACAGTGGAGTAAGGACAGCCTCTTTCATAAATGGTGCTGGGAAAATTGGACAGCTACTTGCAGAAAAATGAAACTAGACCATCAACTTACACCCTACACAAGAATAAACTCAAAATAGATAAAAGACTAAAATGTGACTCATGAATCCATTAAAATCCTAGAAGAAACTGTAGGCAACAAAATTTCAGACATCATGTGCAGCAGAATTTTCACTGATACATCCCCCAAGGCAATGGAAACAAAAAAGAAAATGAACACATGGGACTACATCAAACTCAAAAGCTTCTGCACAGCAAAAGATATAATCATCAAAATGGAAAGGATACCCACTGTATGGGAAAGCATAACTGCCCATGATATATCAGATAAGAGGGCAATTTCCAATATATACAGCGTGCTCATGCAACTCAACAAAAGGAAGACAAAGAACCCAATTAAAAAATGGGCAGAAGAACTAAATAGATACCTCCCTAAACATAAAATACAAATGGCTAAGAGACATATGAAGAAATGCTCAACATCACTAATCATCAGAGAGATGCAAATTAAAACAACAATGAGGTATCACCTCACAACTGTCAGAATGGCATCCATCAACAAATCATCAAAGTACAAGTGTTGGCGAGGGTGTGGATAAAAGGGGACTCTAGTACATTGCTGGTGGGAATGCAGACTAGTGCAGCCACTATGGAAAACAATATGTTGTTACCTCCAAAAATTGAAAATTGAACTTCCATTTGACCCTGTGATCCCACTTCTAGGAATATACCCTAAGAAAACTGAAACACCAATCAGAAAGAACATGTGAACCCCATGATCATAGCAGCACTATTTTCAAGAGCTAAGATCTGAAAACAGCCCATGTGTTTGTGCAATATACTGAACATTACAGTGTGAGGAATGGGGTAGTCCCAGAGATGTGGAAGTGGGGTACAGACTGACCATCCCCAGAGGAGGAGGTTGGGTGGGAGAGATATACCACAGAACGTATATGCATGTTTGTATGAACAATGACAACAACGCTGGGGACAGGGCGGTGAGGGAGAGAGGGGGAATCAGTGGGGAGGACAAGGAGAATCATCTGTAACAAAAATAAATATATTAAAAAAGAAAGAAAATTTACATAATCTGAATAAAATGCAGACTAGTAATCAGTGCAATATTTCAAAAACTGTTAAAAAAATGGAAAGGGGACCTAAAGAGACACCTCTCCCAACAGGACATACAAATGGCAAAGGGGCATACGAAAATAATGCTCAACATCACTAATCATCAGAGAGATGCAAATTCAAACAACAATGAGGTATCACTGTACACCTGTCAGAATGGCTGCCATAAAATTTCATCAAACAAGAAGTGCTGCTGGGGGTGTGAAGTAAAGGGGACCCTAGTACACTGCTGGTGGGAATGTAGACTGATGCAGCCACTATGGAAAACACTACGGTGTTACCTCAAAAAATTAAAAATTGAACTTCCATTGACCCAGTGGTCCCACTTCTAGGAATAGATCCTAAGAAACCTGATACACCAATCAGAAGGAATATATGTACCCCCATGTTTGTAGCAACACTATTTACAATAGCTAAGATCTGGAAACATCCCAAATGCCCATCAGTAGATGAGTGGATAAAAAAGTTGTTGGACATATACACAATTGAATACTATGCAGCTGCAAGAAAGAAGAATATCTTATCCTTTAAGAGGACATGGAGGGACCTGGAGAGTATTGTCTTAAGCGAAACTAGCCAAGCAGAGAAAGACACATATCACATGATCTCACTTATTTCTGGAATGTAATGAACTAAACAAACTGATGAACAAAATAGACCCAGAGACATAGAAGTAGAGTACAGACTGACATTCCTCAGAAGAGGGGTGAGGGATGGGGTAAACTACAGAACTTATATGCATGTATGCATAACCGATACACATAGACAAGAAAGCTGGGGATGGGGTGGTAGAGGATAGGGAGGAGGGAGTCAGTGGGGGGGGGGGGGCATCTGTAACAAAAATAAAGAGAAAAGGTAGACTCTGCTAAGAACAAGAAGGCTTTATGAATCCTCACATGAAATGCTCTTTGGTCTATATTTAATGTTTCTCATGTCTTCTAGAAGATTTTCATCCTTAAAACTAATGAGATGAATAGGAGATTTGAAAACTGCTTCACAAATCTCTAGTGATTCCTAATAGATGACTCATTCGCTTATTTATTTACTAATTTAAAAATATTTTTGAATATGTGCTATGTACCAGAATCTCTGTTAAATGCAATGTGGAACTGGACAAAGTGATGAGGAGAAAAATTTACATCTAGAGGATAGAAAGTTGTACATCTGACACTGCTTCAACCAGATCATGTCTGCTTTAACTATTTTGTATTTTGGACTTCTGCAAAATATTTCCATGACCAAAAAGCATGAAAATCTTGGAATGAATAATAATAAAGTAACAGAATATCCACTCTCTCATTATATTAGTTAGCCAAAATTTTATTGGATTTATATACATTTTCAGTCTTTGATGAAGTTACATTGCTTTGGATTCTTCATGTACTGTAGTACGCAAAATTCTCATTGTCTCCCAAAGTATGTGAATTGCTATGGTTACCAAATTGAAGAATGATTCAAATCAGGGGTAATGCATTTTGTTTCTAGCACTCAGAAAAGGTCACAAAACTTTGAACAGTTACTTATCCATTATCATGAACCTCACGCTTCGTTCTAAATATCATAAATTGTAGAAAAATAATAATAGCGTCAAGTAGTCTGGTTTCCTGTGAGACTCTAATTTTATATTGAAGTACATGACTTACTTCCCTGATTGGGTACAGGCAGCATTGTGGTTATTATTATAGTGTTATTATTTTTATCAATTTATTTTTCTTACAGATGTTTTCCTTTTTTTCTCCCTAGACACTCTTCTTTCTATCCAACCCACCCCCCAGCATTGTTTTCTATGTCTATTGGTTATGCATACATGCATATACGTATTGGTTATGCATACATGCATATACGTATGCATGCATCACCCCTCCCCAACTACCTCCCTTCTCTGAGCTTTGTCAGTCTGAACCATTCTTCATTCTATGTATCTGGGTCTATTTCATTCATTAGCTTTTATTGTTCATTACATTTCAAAAAAAAAGTGAGATCATGTGATACTTATCTTTCTCTGATTGTCTTATTTTGCTTAGCATAATTCTTTTCGGGTCCCCCCATATCGTCTTAAAGGATAAGAGATATTTTGTTTTTACAAATGCATAGCATTCCATTGTGTATACATATCTCAGGTTTTTTTTTTTATCCACTCATCTATTGATGCACACTAGGGCTATTTTCAGATCTTTGCAATTGTAAATAGTGCTGCTATGAACACAGGAGTACACTGATAGGTGTTTCAGTATTTTTAGGAAATATTGCTAGAATAGGAATCAATAGGTCAAATGGCAGTTACATTTTTAATTTTTTGAGGAAACATCATATTATGTTCCATAACAGCTGCACCAGTCTGCATTTCCACCAACAGTGTACTATAGTCCCTTTTTCTTCATACCCTCCTCAACACTTGTTGTTTGATTTGTTGATGGCAGCCATTTTGGTGGGGGTGAGGTGATACCTCATAGCTGTTTTAATTTCCTTCTCTGATAATTAATGACATTGAGCATTTTTTCATATTATCCTTGGCCATTTGTATGTCCTGTTTGGCGATTTTTCTATTTAGGTCCTCTGCCCATTTTTTAATTGGGTTCTTTGTCTTTTGCTGAGTTGTATGAGTACTCTATATATTTTGTAAATTAACCCCTTGTCCAATGTATCATTGGCAAGTATGCTCTCCCATATAGAGGGTTCCTTTTCCATGTTGACCCTTTTTTTCATTTGCTGTGAAGAAGCATTTTAGTTGATGTAGTCCCATGTATTAATTTTCCCTATGATTCTCTTGCCTTAGGCATTGTATCAGTGAAAAATCTGCTGCACGTGCTATCTAAAATTTGGTTGCTTATATTTTGTTCTAGGATTTTAATGAATTCATAAGTCACATGTAAGTCATTTACCCATTTATGTATATTCTTGTGCATGGTGTAAGTTGGTGGTCTGGTTTCATTTCTTTTGCATGTAGCTGTTCAATTTTCCCCACATCATATTTATTGAAGAGGTTGTCTTCACTACATTGTATTTTCTTGCCACCTTTGTCAAATATTAATTGAGCACAATGACTTGGGTCAATTTCCAGGTTCTTTGTTCGGTTCTATTCTATTATATATATATCTGTTCTTGTGCCAGTACCAGAATGTTCTGATTACAGTAGCTTTGTAATATAACCCAATATTTGGTATTGTGATCCCTCCCTCCTACTTCTTCAAGATTGCTGTGGCTATTTGTTTTTGTTGTTTGTTGGTTGGCTGGTTGGTTGGTTGGTTGGTTCCATATGAACTTTTGAAGTATTTGTTCTAGTTCTGTGAAATATGTCATTGGTATTTTGATGGAGATTGCATTGAACCTATAGAATGCTATGGGTAGTATGGACATTTTATGATGTTAATTTCCAATCCATGAACAAGGTATGTGCTTCCACTTTTTATATCTTCCTCTATTTCGTTTTTCAATGTCCTGTAGTTTTCTGCAAATAGGTCCTTTACTTCTTTGGTTAAGTTTATTCCTAGGTATCTTAAATTTTTTTGTTGCAATGGTAAATGGAATTTTGTTTTTGTTTTTTTTTTTACTTTCTCTTTCTGTGAGTTCATTATTGGTGTATAAGAATGCCATCAATTTCTTGATATTAATTTTGTATCTTGCTACCTTGCAAAAATTGTTTATTAAATTCAGTAGATTTTTGATGGAGTCTCTAGGGTTTTCTATGTACAATATTATGTCATCTGCAAATAATGACAGTTTCACTTCCTCCTTTCCAATTTGGATCCCTTTTACTTTTTCTTCATGTCTAATTGCTATGGTTAAGATTTCCAGTGCTATGTTACATAAAAGTGGGGAAAGTTGGCATCCCTGTCTCGTTCCTGTTCTTAAGAAAAATGCATTTAGTTTTTTCCCATTGAGTATGATTGTTGGCTATAGGTTTTTCATATGTGGCCTTTATTATATTGAGAGATGATTTCTCTATTTCCACGTTGCTGAGTGTTTTTTATCAGAAATGGGTGTTGGATTTTGTCAAATGATCTTTCAGCATTTATTGATTGGATCATATGGTTTTTATCTTTCTTTTTGTTTATGTGGTGTATCACATTTATTGATTTGTGAATATTGTACCAGCCTTGCATCTCTGGGATGAATCTCACTTCGACATGTTGAAAACTTTTTTAATGTATTGCTGAATCTGATTTGCTAGTATTTTGTTAAGGATTTTGGCATCTGTGTTCATCAGGGATATTGGTCTGTAGGTTTCTTCCTTTGTAGTGTCTTTCTGGTTTTGGAATTAGAATTATGCTGGCTTCATAAAAGGAGTTTGAAAGTTTATATTCTTGAATTTTTTGGAATAATGTGAGGAGAACAGGTGTTAGTTCTACACTGAATGTTCAGTGAATCTTCCCTGTGAAGCCATCTGGGCCTGGGCTTTTGTTTGCTGGGAGAGTTTTGATTTTGTCTTCAATTTCCTTAGTTGTTATTGGTCTGTTTGTTTTCTATCTTTTCCTGGTTAAGTTTTGGGAGACTGTGTGTTTCCTAAAATTTGTCCATTTGGCTCAGAATGTCCGATTTGTTGGAATATAATTGTTGATGTTATTTTTTGATGATCCTTTGTATTTCTGTGGTGTCTATTGTTACTTTTCCTCGTTTGTTTCCAATTTTGTTTATTTGGGTCCTCTCTTTTTGTTTCTTGGTCAGTCTAGCTAAGTGTCCATCAATCTTTATTATCTTTTCAAAGAAACAGCTCTTTTTTTCATTGATTTTTTTTTCTATTTGTATATATGGCTTACTTTATTTTACAATCTTTTTTAAAAAATAATTATTGTTACAGATGTTTCTCCTTTTTCCACCACTGATTCCCCCCTCCCCCTCCCTCCTTGCCCTGTCCCCATCCTTTTTGTCCATGTCTATTGTTCATGCATACATGCATATAAGTTCTGTGGTTTATCTCTCCCCCACCACCTCCTCTTTTGGGGATTGTCAGTCTGTACCCCACTTCCACGTCTCTGGGACTACCCCATTCCTCAGACTGTTATGTTCATTATATTCCACAAATAAGTAAGATCATATGATACTTGTCTTTCTCTGTTTGGCTTGTTTCACTTAGGATGACACTTTCCAGGTCCCTCCATGTAGTCTCAAAGGATAAGAGATCTTTCTTTCTTACAGCTGCATAGTGGAGTGCACACAGACCATGACTGATTGGGGCGGGGGGGGGGGGGACCTCTCATTGCCATTCTAGTAACCTCAAGAAACCCTCAATTGAATGGGCCAGTCTAATTTAAGTGTAATGTCAATATCACTTTATTTGCCATATGCTCATAAGGCCTTGAGACATTCATTTTACATAAGACTGATTTTCAGCCTGGGCATTTTGTGGGTAATAAAAATATATTTCACTACCCTTTGCTTATTTAGAATTGAGTGTTCAAAATATAATTAACTACTGAGATAAAGAGACACCAAGAGTGAACTCGGCTACCAGTTATGTGAGGGGATGTATCAAGCCCTCCAGCAAGGACAGTTCAGCTAAAGGCCTTTATACAGAATTTGTATTGATATAAAATATAGCGGGGCCCTTGGAGTTCCTGGAGCTCATGACTTATAGCTGATAGTAGCTTCCTCTTCTAGCTCATGTACATGCACTCACAGAATAAATTCTGTGAATAATTTCAGATATTCTGATTATTATAGAATTAGGAATCTCATATTTTAGTTTTTAAATTTATTTATATTATTGAAAGGATTGCAGATGTTCCCTATTTTCCCTACTTTGCCCCTTCCACCTGGCTTCTGCTCACCCCAGGCATTCACCTCACTATTGTCTGTGTCCATGGGTAATGTATATATGCAGGTAAGTTATTTGGTTAATCTCTTCCCACCCCCTTCCATCTGAGATTTGTCAGTCTGTTCTATGCTTCCATGCCTCTGGACCTATTTTATTCATCAGTTTATTTTGTTCATTAGATTCCACATGTAAGTAAGATCATGTAAATCTGTCTGTCTCTGGTTTATTTCACTTAGCATACATATCTCCATGTCTATCAATGGTATATCAAAGGGTAAGAAATCTTTCTTTTTATAGCCGCATGGTATTCTGCTGTGTAAATATACCACCTCATTTTTATACACTCATCTACTCATGGGCAGTTGGGCTCTTTTAAGATTTTAGATACTGTGAATAGTGCTGCTATGAACACAGGTGTTTCTGATTGGTGTGTCTGGATTCTTAGGCTACATTCTCAGACATGGGATCACAGGGACAAATAGATGGTATTTTTTATTTATTTTATTTTATTTTATTTTATTTTTTTATTAATTAATTTTTGTTACAGATGTTTCTCCTTTTCCCCCCACTGATTCCCCCCTTCCCCTCCCTCCCTGCCTCTTCCCCAGTTTGTTGTCCATGTCCACTGTTCATGCATACATGCATGTAAGTTCTGTGGTTTAACTCTCCCCCACCAACCCCCTCTTTAGGGGATTGTCAGTCTGTACCCCACTTCCGCGTCTCTGGGACTACCACATTCCTCAGACTGTTAGGTTCATTATATTCCACAAATAAGTGAAATCATGTGAAACTTGTCTTTCTCTGTTTGCCTTATTTCACTTAGGATGATACTTTTCAGTTCCCTCCATGTCGTCTCAAAGGATAAGAGATCTTTCTTTCTTACCGCTGCGTAGGACTCCATTGTGAATATGTACCCCAGCTTTTTAATCCATTCGTCTACTGATGGACACTTGGGCAGTTTCCAGATCTTAGCTATTGTAAATAGTGCTGCTACAAACATGGGGGTACATATATTCTTTCTGATTGGTGTTTTAGGCTTCTTAGGGTATATTCCTACAAGTGGGAACACAGGGTCAAATGGAAGTTCAATTTTTAATTTTTTGATGTAACACCATATTGTTTTCCATAGTGGCTGCACCATTCTGCATTCCCACCAGCAGTGCACTAGAGTCCCCTTTTCTCCACAACCTAGCCAACACTTGTTTGATGATTTGTTGATGGCGGCCATTCTGACAGGTGTGAGGTGATACCTCATTGTTGTTTTAATTTGCATCTCTTTGATGATTAGTGATGATGAGCATTTCTCCATATGTTTCTTAGCCATTTGTATGTCCTGTTTGGAGAGGTGTCTATTTAGTTTCTCTGACCATGTTTTAATTGGATTCTTTGTCTTCCTTTTGTGGAGTTGTATGAGCACTATATATGTATTGGAAATTAACCCCTTATCTGATATATCATTGGCAATTATGCACTCCCATACAGTGGGTAGCTTTCCGTTTTGATGATTGTATCTTTTGCTGTGCAGAAGCTTTTGAGTTTGATGTAGTCCCATGTGTTCATTTTCTCCTTTGTTTCTATTGCCTTAGTGATGTGTGAGTAAAAATTCTGCTGCGTATGATGTCTGAAATTTTGTTGCCTACAGTTCCTTCTACGATTTTAATGGATTCATGAGTTACATTTAAGTCTTTTATCCATTTTCAGTTTATTCTCATGTAGGGTGGAAGTTGATGGTCTAGTTTCATTTTTCTCCAAGTAGCTGTCCAATTTTCCCAGCACCATTTATTAAAGAGGCTGTCCTCACTCCACTGTATGCTCTTGCCATCTTTGTCAAATATTAATTGAGCATATTGCCTTGGGTCCATTTCTGGGTTCTCTGTTCTGTTCCACTGGTCTATATGCCTGTTCTTGTGCCAGTACCAGGCTGTTTTAATTACAGTGGCTTTGTAGTAAAATATGAAATCTGGTATTGTGATCCCTCCAACTTTGTTCTTCCTTTTCAAGATTGCTGTGGTTTCCGAGGCCTTTTTTGGTTCCATATGAACTTTTGAAGTGATTGTTCTAATTCTGTAAAGTATGCCATTGGTATGTTGATGGGGATTGTGTTGAATCTATAGATTGCTTTGGGTAATATGGACATTTTAATGATGTTAATTCTCCCAATCCATGAACAGGGTATGTGCTTCCACTTTTTTATATCTTCCTCTATTTCTTTTTTTAATGACCTGTAGTTTTTTGTGACTAGGTCCTTTATTTCTTTGGTTAAGGTTATTCCTAGGTATCTTAATTTTTTTCCCGCAATGGTAAATGGGATTGTTTTCTTAGTTTGTCGTTCTGTGAGTCCATCTTTGGTATATAAGAATGCCATCGATTATTCAACATTAATTTTGTATCCTGCTACTTTGCCAAATTTATTTATTAAGTCTAGTAAACTTTTGATGGAGTCTTGGGGTTTTCTATTTATAGAATCACGTGATCTGCAAATAATGACAATTTCACTTCCTTCTTTCCAATTTGGATCCCTTTATTTTTTCTTCCTGTCTGATGGCTGTGGCTATGACTTCCAGTACTATGTTAAATAGGAGTGGCGAAAGTGGGCATCCTTACCTTTTTCCTGTTCTTAAGGGAAATGCTTTTAATTTTTGCCCATTGAATATGATGTTGGCTGTAGGTCTTTCATATATGGCCTTTATTATGTCTAGATATGATCCCTCTATTCCCACACTGCTGAGCGTTTTTATCAGAAATGGATGCTGGATTTTGTCGAAAGCTTTTTCAGCATCTATTGATATTATCATGTGGTTTTTATTCTTTATTTTGTTTATGTGGTGTATCACATTTATGGATTTGCGAATATTGTACCAGCCTTGCATCCCTGGGATGAATCCCACTTGGTCATGTTGGATAATTTTTTTGGTGTATTGCTGGATCCGATTTGCTAGTATTTTGTTCAGAATTTTGGCGTCGATGTTCATCAGGGATATTGGCCGGTAATTTTCTTTCTTTGTAGTGTCTTTTTCTGGTTTTGGAAGGAGAATTATGCTGGCTTCATAAAATGAGTTTGGAAGTCTTCCTTCTTCTTGAATTTTTTGAAATCGTTTGAGGAGAATGGGCACTAGTTCTTCTTTGAATGTTCGGTAAAACTCCTCCGTGAAGCCAATCGGGCCTCGGCTTTTGTTTGCTGGGAGAGTCTTGATTACATCTTCAATTTCTTCTATTGTTATTGGTCTGTTCAAGTTTTCTATCTCTTCCTGATCCAGTTTTGGGAGACTATGTGTTTCTAGAAATTTGTCCATTTCGCTTAGATTGTCGAATTTGTTGCTATATAATTGTTCATAGTAGTTGTTAACAATCTTTTGTATTTCTGGGGTGTCAGTTGTTACTGCTCCTCTTTCATTTCTGATTTTGTGTATTTGGGTTCTCTCTGTTTGTTTCTTGGTGAGTCTAGCTAAGGGTCCATCAATCTAGTTTATCTTTTCGAAAAACTAGCTCTTTGTTTATTGATCCTTTGAATTGTATTTTTGGTCTCTATGTTGTTTATTACTTCTCTGATCTTGACTATTTCCTTCCTTCCACTTGCTCTGGGGTTTTCTTTTTGTTTGCTCTCTAGTTCTTTAAGTTGTGAGGTTAGATAGTCTATTAGAGATTTTTCTTCTTTTTTGAGGTAGGCCTGTAGTGCTATGAACTTCCCGCTCAGAACTGCTTTCGCTGCATCCCATAGATTTTGTGTTGTTATGTCTTCATTTTCACTGGTTTCTAGTAAGTTTTTATTACTTCCTTGATCTCCTTGGTAAACAATCTGTTGTTTAATAATATGCTATTTAGCTTCCATGTGTTCGAATGTCTTTGTTTGTTATTCTTGCAATTGATTTCTAGTTTCATGCCATTGCGATCTGAGAAGATGCTTGATATGATTGTAATCTTCTGGAACAAGTAGACTTAGTTTGTGCCCTAACATGTGGTGTATCTTTGAGAATGTCCCATGTGCACTTGAGAAGAATGTGAATTCTGTAGTTTTGGGGTGTAGTTCTCTGTAGATATCTATTAAATCTATTTGGTCTAGTGCTTCATTTAGAGTCTCTGTTTCCTTGCTAATTTTTTGTCTAGAGGATCTATCCAGTGATGTCAGCGGGGTGTTGAAGCCCCTGCTATGATTGTATTGCTATCAATTTCTCTTTGAAGTCCTTCAGAAGTTTTTTAAAACATTTTTCTGCTCCTATATTGGGTGCATATACGTTTATCAAGGTTATACCTTCCTCTTGGATAGAGCCTTTCAAAATTATGTAGTGGCCTTCTTTGTCTCTAATTATGGCCTTCATTTTGAAATCTAATTTATCAGATATCAGTATTTCTACCCCATCTTGTTTTTCATTTTTGTTTGCTTGGAAGATTTTTTTCCATCCCTTCGCTTTCAGTCTATGTGAGTTTTTTTTTTGGTTGTTTTTTTTTTTTTTGCAGTGGGTCTCTTGTAACTACATAAAGATGAGTCATGCTTTCTGATCCAATCAGCTACTCTGTGACTTTTTATGGGAGCATTCAGTCCATTTACATTTAAGGTGATTATTGATATGTACTTATTTATTGCCATTTTTGTTTAGTGTGGTTCTATTTTTCTTCCCATTTCTTCTGGTTATTACAGAAGTCCTTTTAACATTTCTTTCAGTGATGGTTTGGTGCTAATATATTCCCTTAGCC
Organism: Molossus molossus; assembly: GCF_014108415.1. Lineage (NCBI taxonomy): Eukaryota > Metazoa > Chordata > Mammalia > Chiroptera > Molossidae > Molossus > Molossus molossus. The sequence continues at coordinate 52,758,049 of NW_023425355.1, forward strand.
TTTTTTTGTCTGGGAAGCTCTTTATTTGACTTTCTATTTTGAGTGATAGCCTTGCTGGGTTGAGTAGTCTTGGATTCAGATCCTTTTTTTTTTATGACCTTGATTACTTCATGCCATTCCCTTCTGGCCTGTAGTGTTTCTTGTGAGAAGTCAGCTGAGAGCCTTATGGGGTTTTCTTTGTAGGTAACCTGTTGCTTATCTCTTGCTGCTTTTAGGATTCTCTTTGACTTTAATTTTTGGCAGTTTGATTACTATGTGTCTTGGTGTGGGCCTGTTTGGTTTCTTCTTATTTGGGGCTCTCTGTACTTCTTGAACTTGAATGCCTTCTTCCTTCACCAAATAGGGAAGTTTTCTGTCACCATTTCTTTGAATATATTCTCTAATTTTTGCTTATTTTCTGCTTCTTCAGGGACTACTATGATGCGAATATTATTCCGTTTCCAGTTGTCCCATAGTTCTCTTAAGCTGTCTTCCTGTTTTTTAATAGTTTTTTCCTTTTGGTTTTCTGATTGATTGATTTTTCCTAGCCTGTCTTCTAATTCACTGATCTGGTCCTCAGTTTCCCCTGCTCTGCTTTTTAGACCTTCCAATGTGTTTTTCATTTCTGATATGTCATTCTTCATTTCTTTCTGTTGGTTTTTAATTTCCAACTTGTTGATTTTCAACATTTCTATGCCTTTACTCATGGTGCTCATATACTTATACATGCTGTTGAGCTTCCTCAACATCATGGCTCTAAATTCTAGTTCTGTTTACTTGCTTAACTGCACCTCATTTATCTCATCTTCTGTAGAGGTCTCTGGTTCTTTCATTTGGCTTTTGTTTCTGTTTTTCACCATTTTGTCTATCACAGTGGGATTTTCAGTCTGTCAAATTTTTTCCTGTGGGTGTTGGTGTTCTGCTGTTTGTGGCTCCCTCTCCTGGGTTTGAATGAGCCAGGGAGGACCCACTTTAAACACCACCTTTAAGTCTTAGCTTTTCTGGTTAGTGTTGCTATCCCAGGGAATGGTAGTTATCCTCGAGCTTTTTTTGCCTGGAGGCTGTTAGTAGAGGTCACCTGAAGAACCTTGGTTTCTGAGTTGCCTGAAAAACTCCCTCATACGCTCAATTTAAGAGGATTTCCCGAGGGTGGGACAGCTGCTGGTTGTTTATGGACCTCAATTAGCATTTCAATGGCCATCAGGTGGAGTTGAATCTCTGAGGGAGGGGCAGCCACCTCTCCCCAGTGCCCTGGGTAGGAGTAAAATATTCATAGTCCTGTGTGGCTGCACTCAGCATAAGCTCTTAGAACCCTCCAAAACCCAAGTGTCCCCACACAGTTCCAGTCCAGTTTGCATTCCCTGTGCCGGAGCCCAAGGTGAGTGGCTGCTGCCAATTTAGCCTCTGTCTAGACTCTGCGTCATGGAGCCGCCTGGGATGATTAACCCAAGGGTGATGTTTCCAGCCAAGTGAGGCCACGGCTGTAGCACCAGCCGAGGGCGTTGCACTCAGCAGAAACCCCAGGACTGAGCTGCGTAGCGGGACACTGCCGAGGTGGCAACAGCTTCCAGCAGAGTCCCCTGGACCCCGCAAGTCCGTGCGGCATCAGCTGAGGGCTTAACACGCAGAGTTTGCGGGACTCAGCCTTGGTAGCAGCGTCCCGCTGTGTCCCCTAGTCCCAGCCAGTCCATGCCAGTCCGTGCGGCACCAGCAGAGGGCTTAGCAGGCAGCAGAGATCGCAGGACTCAGGTGGGGTTGCAGCTCAGCGGCAGCAGCAACTTCCCGCCGAGCCTCCTGGTTCCGGCCCAGGCCGCTGCGGGCCGTGGGCTCCCGGCCCCCTCTCGCGTCCTCGCAAGCCTACCAGGATTGAGTCGGTGTCCCTGGTTATGTGGTCCTCTAAGGTGTCTTTCAGTTGCCCCTTCCTGAAGATTGGCCTTTATTTTCATTTTGAATCCAGTTTGGTCCTGGGAGATGGTCTGTGTAGCTCCATTCACTCCGCCGCCATTCCGAGTCCTTTGGAAGGTATTTTTTAAACAATAACATTTACTTAGTATTAATATTAGATTGAATTTCTTGGTCCCTTTACCTAGTTCCATAATTTTCATGCAGTTGCTCCAACGTGAGTTCTTCAGAATACTTGATCCATTTAAATTGGGCTGGGAAACATCATGTTAAGCAACAAGTTTTTTTTTTTTTTGACTGTAGTTGTTCATGTTATTTGATTTTTTATTATTGTATAACTTCTCACAGACTTCAATATAAATTCTAGATGGCAAATAAGTCTGTTTTATACACAATCTATGCTCCACAAAATCTTGACACTTCTGTAGAACATAACTTATTTCTGATTTTCATTGCTACATCCCCATTTCCAATGCCTTGTATTGTGCCTATTAGACACTTAATAATTTTTAATTAATTAATATATTTTGTTACAGATGTTTCTCCTTTTCCCCCACTGATTCCCCCTTCCCCTTCCCTCCCCACCCTGTCCCTAGCTTTGTTGTCCATGTCCATTGTTCATGCATACATGCATATAAGTTCTGTGGTTTATCTTCCCCCCAACCCCTCTTCTGGGGATTGTCAGTCTGTACCCCACTTCCATGTGTCTGGTACTACCCCATTACTCAAACTGTTGTGTTCATTATATTCCACAAATAAGTGAGATTATATGATACTTGTCTTTCTCTGTTTTGCTAGCTTTGCTTAGGATAATACTTTCCAGGTCCCTCCATATCATCTCAAAGGATAAGATATTTTTCTTTCTTACAGCTGCATAGTGCTCCATTGTGTATATGCACCACAGCTTTTTTATCCATTCATCTACTGATGGATATTTGGGCTGTTTCCAGGTCCTTAGCTATTGTAAATATTGCTGCTATCAACATGGGGGTACATATATTCTTTCTGATTGGTGACATTTACATTTTTGCCAGAAAATATCAAGATGTAAAAATAAGCATTAAGAGAACAGAAAATTTTTATAGAAAAGTTAGTAGATGAGAATCCTGCATAAATGGACTAGTTCAGCTAAACATTGATTCTGTAATTTTTATTCTGTTTCTTCAGTTTTTATGTGGACATCAACTATGTAGTAAAAGTATAATATAATGATTAAAAAGGAATTGTTTTTCAAAATTCCCTTGGGATACTGAGCAAGTAAGTTTGTTTGGTAGTTTGTTTTTGATTTTAGCATTTTCTCAAAAAAAAATTATCTACTGGGAATGAAGATGTTTCATAAATAAATTGTATATGCATTCTGGATATCCATGCAGTCTGGATGACAGATGTTCAAAAACCTTTCATCATGTTTTATTGAAAATATCATCTTGCAATACACAATATGCTAATATGTCTTCCTAAGATGAGAAGAATCACTGCCAGTTACTGATGTGAACAAACAGTATATGCTAATCCCAAAACCCAGTTGTTTTCATAAAATGCAAACCCCTTAATTAAACCCCATAGCCCATTAATAAACTCTTAAGACAATGAAAGATGGCAGTGGGCAGGACCACAGGGAGGGTGAGTGTGTGAGAGAGTGAGCTAGTGTATGAGAGAGTGAGTGGTTGTGAAGGTGGACGACCAAACCCAAGCAATGCAGAGCCACAGAGCAGAAGGTTGGTGTGCTGTGAATTCAATCAGCCAGCTACCACAGTAAGCGGCACTTCAGGGTGCTTCTCCCTGTGCCTAGGGGAGGTCCCACCATTTTGGAAGATCCCAAGTCTTCCATGGGGGGAGTCATGGGGGCTGCTAGGGCCCAGGAACCTGAGACCACCAGCAAACCTGGCACCATCTGACCAGTGGAAAATCTGTGTCAACACAGACTGGTGCACATTAGTGGAGCTCCCAAGGTGCCAGTCATGGAAGCCACAGACAGCCGGGAACCCAGCACCATCCCCTATAGTAGCAGACTGATCAAAGTCGAGATATACCTCCAGCAACAGAGGCTGGGGATCATACATCCATCCCCACGCAATAGAAACACAGACCAGCAGCAGAGGCCCATCCCCCAAAAATACAGCAAAAACTGAGCAGGAGTTGAGCCCCACGGGGCAGCAGCACTCCCCACCTACCAGCGGAGGAACCCAGGGCTCCACAGAGGCCTGTGCAGTCCAGTAGCCCACAAGAGCAGTGGGAATCCTGAGCCCTAGAGAGACTGGTGTAATCCAGCTGCGATCTCATGAGAACTGCAGGGAGCAGGGCCACCAGAGAGGCCTGTGTGACCCAGTGGGACTGTGCCATCCAGATACCCGTGGGAACTGTGGGGTGCTGACGCACAAAAGAGGCCTGCGCAACCCATCAGGGACTGTGCCATTCATTTATCCATGGGACTGGTGGGGTGCTGAAGAACCAAAGGAGCCTGTGCGACCCAGCACAGGCTGTGCCAGCTAGTTACCTATGGGACCTGTGGAGTGCTGAAGCGCCAAAGAGGCCTGCACAACCCAGCAGAAACTGTGCCATCCAGTTACCCATGGGACCTGGAGGCTGCTGAAGAACCAGAGGGGACCGTGTGACTCAGCAGCCCATAATAAAGGCATAAAACCAGGATTCCAAAAGGACTGTGTGATCCATTTACCCACAGGACCTGCAGGGTGCAGAGGCACCAGAAGGGCATGTGCGACCCAGCTGCACGCAAGATAAGCATAGAGGATGTGAAAATGGAGGCTGAGTGAATAGAAGCTACGCAGACAATCTCCCAGGACCAAACAAAATTACAACTAAAATAAACACAAATACTTAGAAGAAAGCAACAAAAAAGCAGCAGGACAGAACCATACAACCAGGAACACTAGTAGGATCTGCATAAGCGTGAGGGGTTGGTGGGCTGGAAGAGCACAGACAGCAGAAGTCTTAGCTGTGAGCAGTGCCCTTGGGGAATAAAGACCAAGCATGCACCACAGCACAGAGAGATGGGACAGAGTGCTAAATAGCCACAGCCATTCAATTGGGGGCTACAGCAGAGGGAGGGCAGATGGGGCTGGAATTCTGTGGGGACACCCAGGATTTGGAGAGCACTCAGAGTTTTTGCTGAGTTTGCCATAAAGGACAGTGTTCAGTGTGCCTGCTCCCCAAACTGTGGGGAAAAGCAGGAGCCCTCCCCAACCAGAGATACAGTCTTTCCCAGGTGAGGGAAAAATGCAAATTGAGGCTCAATAACAACCAGCATCTATCCCACCTTCTGGAAATCCTCATATGCAGAACACTAGGGCTACATTCCAAGGCACTGAATAACTGAGACTACTAGCCACCAAGAAAAAACTAGAGGATAATTGAACTTTTCCTGGGCTTGAAAATTTACCGAGGAAAGTAAGACTTGACAGTGGTTTTTAATGTGGGCCCAGGCAAACCCAGTACAGGGAGCCACAAGCAATAGAACACCAACACCCACAGGGAAAATTTGGCAGGCTCTAACCCACTGAGACAGCCAAAATGGTGAAACAAAAAAAAAAAAACAAATGCCAAAGGAAAGAACAAGAGAACCCTGTTCAAGGTGAGATCAATGAAATTCAGCTAAACAACTTATCAGAGGTAGAGTTTAGAACCATGATCTTGATGAAGATCTACAGCAAGAGTAAGGACATCAGCACCATGAGCAAAGATATAGAAACATTGAAAACCAACCAAGTGGAAATTGAAAATGACATAGCAGAAATTAAAAACACATTGGAAGTACTAACCAGCAGAGTAGATGTAGCTGAGGACTGTATCAGTGAAGTAAAAGACAGGGTAAAAAAAAATCAACTGATCAGAAAACCAAAATGAAAAAAAAAAAAAAAAAAAACAATTAAAAAACAGAAACATAGCTTAAGAAAACTGTGGGAAACTGGAAACATAATAACATTTGTATCATAGGAGTCCCCAAAGAGCAAGAAAATGGGCAAGGGTTAGAGAATATATTTGAAGAAATAGTGACAGAAAACTTTCCTAACTTGGTGAAGGAAGAAGGCATTCAAGTTCAAGAAGCACACAGAGCCCCAAGTAAGAAGAACCCAAACAGACCCACACCAAGACACAGTAATTAAAACACCAAAAATTAAAGAGAGAGACAGAATCCTAAAGGCAGCAATAGATAAGCAACAGATGACCTACAAAGGAAACACCATAACACTCTCAGCTGACTTCTCAATAGAAACACTACAGGCCAGAAGGGAGTGGCATGAAGTAATCAAGGTCATGTAAAACAAGGATCTGAATCCAAGACTACTGCATCCGGTAAGACTATCATTCAAAATAGAAGGTCAAATAAAGAGCTTTCCAGGCCTGGCTGGTTGCTCAGTGGTTAGAACATTGGACTGGAGTCTGGAGAGACACAGGTTTGTTTCCTGCTAAGGGCACATACATCGGTTGCGGTTTGTCCCCGGTTCTTGTTGGGTCGTGTGGGTGGTCACCACTAGATGTGTCCCTTTCGTGTCAATGTTTCTCTTTCTCTCTCTCCCTCCCACTCTATCTGAACATAATTTCAAAATAAAATGTCCTCCCATGAGGATTAAAAAAAAGCTCTTTAGACAACAAAAGTCTAAGGGAATATATTAACACCAAACCAGCACTACAAGATATGCTAAAAAGTCTGCTATAATTAGTAGAGAAATAGGAAGAAAAGCTAGAACCAACTAAACAAAAATGGCAATAAATAAGTACATATCAATTATCACCTTAAATGTGAATAGTTTGAATGCTCTGATAAACAGACACAGACTAGCTGACTGGATAAGAAAGCATGAGTCATATATGTTGTTTACAAGAAACCCACATCACAAGAAAAGTCTCACATAGGTTGAAAATGAAGGGATATAAAAAAATCTGTCAAGCAAGTGGGAAAAAAAAAATGCTGGGGTAGCAATGCTCATATCTGAAAAAGTAGATTTCAACATGAAGGCCATAACTAGAGACAAAAAAGGCTACTACATAATATTGAAAGAATATATCCAACAGAAAGATATAACCATGGTAAACATATAGTCACTCAATGTAGGAGCACCAACATATATTAAAAACCTGTTAGAGCAATTCCAAGGAGAAATCAACAGCAATAAAATTATACCAGGGCACTTCGATAACCTGCTGACATCACTGGATAGAGCTTCTAGACAAAAAAAAAAAAAAAAATAACAAGGAAACACAGACTCTAAATTAAGCGCAAGATAAAATGGATTTAATAGATATCTACAGAGAATTACACACCAAAACTACAGAATTCACATTCTTCTCAAGTGCACATGGGATATTGACAAAGATAGACCACATGTTAGGGCACGAACTAAGTCTCTACAAGTTCAAGAAGAGTAAAATCATATCAATCATCTTCTCAGATCACACTGGCATGAAACTAGAAATCCATTGCAATAAGAACATGCAAAGACATTTGAAAACATGGAGGCTAAATAGCATGTTATTAAACAACAAATGGGTTGCTATAGAGATGAAGGAAAAAATAAAAACTTCCTGAAAACCAATGAAAATGAACACAAAACAACACAAAATGTATAAGATAAAGTGAAAGCAGTTCTGAGAGGGAAGTACATAGCACTACAGACCTACCTCAAGAAGCAACAAAAATACCTAACAGACTATCTAACCTCACAACTTAAAAAAGTAACAAGCAAACAAAAATAAAACCCCAGAGCAAGTAGAAGGAAGGAAATAATAAAGAACAGAGCAGAAATAAATGTCATGTAGACCAAAAAAAAAATAAATTCAAAAGATCAATGAAACAAAGAGCTGTTTTTTTGAAAAAATAAACAAGATTGATGGACCCTTACCTATACTCACCAAGAAACAAAGAGAACCCGAATACACAAAATCAGAAATGAAAGAGGAGAAATAATAACTGACACCACAGAAATAAAAAGGATTGTGAACAAATATTATGAAGTATCATACTGCAACAAATTCGACAATATACGAGAAATGGACAAATTTCTAGAAACCCATAACATCCCAAAGCTGAACCAGGAAGAGATAGAAAACTTGAACAGACCAATAACAATAAAAGAAATTGAAGATGTAATCAAGATGCTCCCAGCAAACAAAAGCCAAGGCCCGGATGGTTTCATGGGAGAATTTTACCATGCATTCAAAGAAGAACTAATACCAATTTTCCTGGAACTAGTTCAAAAATTAAATAAGAAGGAAGACTTTCATACTTCTTTTATGAAGCCAGCATAATCCTAATTCCAAAACCAGAAAAAGACACTCCAAAAGAAGAAAACTACAGGCCAATATCCGTGATGAACATAGATGCGAAAATCCTGAACAAAATACTAGCAAATTGAATCCAGCAGTACATCAAAAAAAATATGCACCATGACCAAGTGGGATGCATCCCAGGGATGCAAGGATGGTAAAATATTCACAAATCAATAAATGTGATATACCACATAAACAAAATGAAATCTAAAAATCATATGATCATATCATAGATGTAGAAAAAAACATTGAACAAAATTCAGCACCCATTTGTGATAAAAATGCTCAGCCATCTGGGTACAGAGGGATCACATCCCAACATAATAAAGGCCATATATGAAAGACTTACAGCCAACATCATACTCAATGGGCAAAACCTAAAAGCATTCCCCTTAAGAACAGGAAAAAAAACGAGGATTCTCACTTTTGCCACTCTTATTTAACAAAGTACTTGAAGTCTAAGCCACAGTAATCAGACAGGAAGAAAAATAGAAGGGATCTAAATTGAAAAGGAGGAAGTGAAACTGTCATTATTTGCAGCTGACACGGTACTATATTTAGAAAACCACAGAGACTCCATCAAAATTTACTAGACTTAATAAATAAATTTGGCAAAGTAGCAGGATACAAAATTAACATCAAGAAATTGATGGCATTCTTATACACCAATGATGAACTCACAGAGAGAGAATCTAAAAAAAAATTACATTTACCATCACAGCAAAAAAATTAAGATACCTAAGAATAAACTTAACCAAAGAAATAAAGGACCTATTCACAGAAAACTGCAGGTCATTGAAAAAAGAAATAGAGAAAGATATAAAAAAGTGGAAGCACATACCTTGTTCATGGATTGGAAGAATTAACATCAATAATGTCCATATTACCCAAAGCAATCAATAGATTCAATGTAATCCCCATAAAAATACCAATGACACACTTCACAGAACTAGAACAAATGCTTCAAAAGTTTATATGGAACCAAAAAAGACCTTGAATAGCCACAGCAATCTTGAGAAAGAAGAACAGAGTTGGAGGAATCACATTACCGATTTCAGGTTATACTACAAAGCCACTGTAATCAAAACAAACTGCTACTGGCACAGGAACAGGCACATAGACCAGTGGAACAGAAATGGACCCAAGACAATATGCTCAATTAATATTTGACAAAGGTGACAAGAGCATACAGTGGACAGCCTCGTTAATAAATGGTGTTGGAAAAATTGGGCAGCTACATGCAAAAAATAAAACTAGACCATCAACTTACACCACACACAAGAATAAACTCAAAATGGATAAAAGACTTAAATGTGACTTATTTATCCATACAAATTTTAGAAGAAAATGTTGGGAACAAAATTTCAGACATATACACAGCAGAATTTTCACTGATATATCACCTAAGGCAACAGAAATAAAGGAGAAAATGAACACATGGGACTACATCAAACTCAAAAGCTTCTGCACAGCGAAAGATACAATCATCAAAATGGAATGTCAACCACTCTATGGGAAGGCATAATTACCAATGATATATCAGATAATGGGTTAATTTCCAATACTTATAAAGTGGCCATACAACTCAACAAAAGGAAGACAAAGAACCCAATTAAAAAATGGGCAGAAGAACTAAATAGATACTTCTCCAAACAGGAAATACAAATGGCTAAGAGACAGATGAAGAAATGCTCATCATCACTAATCATCAGAGAGATGCAAATGAAAACGACAATGAGTTTTCACCTCACACCTGTCCGAATGGCCACCATCAACCAATCATCAAACAACAAATGTTGGTGAGGGTGCATACAAAAGGGGACTTTAGTACATTGCTGGTAGGAATGCAGACTGTTGCAGTCACTATGGAAAACAATATGGTGTTACCTCAAAAAGTGTAAAATTAAACTGCCATTTGACCCAGTGATCCCACTTGTAGGAATATACCCTAAGAAGCCTTAAACACCAATCAGAAAGAATATATGTTCCCCCATGTTCATAGCAGCACTATTTACAATAGCTAAGATCTGGAAACAGCCCAAATATCCATCAGTAGACTAATGGATAAAAAAGCTGTGGTGCATATATACAATGTAGTACTATGCAGCTGTATGAATGATCCCTTATTTTTTGAGGTGACATGGAAGGACCTGGAAAGCATTATTATAAGAGAAACAAGTCAAACAGAGAAAGACAAGTATCATATGATCTCACTTATTTGTGGAATATAATGAACATAACAGTCTGAGGAATGGGGTACTTTCAGAGACGTGGAAGTTGGGTATAGACTGACAATCCCCTGAAGAGGGGGTATTGGGGGAGAGAAAAACCACAGAATTTATATGCATGTATGCATGAACAATGGACATGGATAACAAAGATGGGAACAAGACGGGGAGGAAGGGGAAGGGCGGAATCAGTGGGGGAAGAAGGAGAAACATCTGTAAAAGAAATAAATTAATTAATTAATAAAAAATAAACAACAAAAAATATATACCCCATACCTACTTTATAATCACTCTTGCACAGGTATTCCTAAAAATTTTTGCTATAAGCATGCAATAAGTCCTTGTCACCAGGCCTTCTGTGATATTTCAGTTTAGGAACTCTACCACCATGAGAGAAATGGATATATCCTCTTTTTTTTTTTTTTTTTTTTTTTTTTTTTGGCATACTAGGGAAAGCAGGTGGATTGATAGATTCTTATTTTTTTTCCAACTGTTAATCTTGAGCAGGCCTTAGCATCATACGAAGTGATATGTCTATATGTTCTTGTAGGGAAGTTAATAAATTTAGTTTATTTTTTTCTTTTCTATAAGTATTCAAAGATTAAATATTAGAGATTGTTTGCTTATATGTTTGGAAGTGATGCAGGCTAAGAGAGAGACAATAAAATAATAGCAGTAGAATTGAGAAGATGAAGTTGACATTTGTGCTGAGCCTAAGACATTACAACTCGAAGTGACCTTAAAGATTATCTGGTCCAAGAAGAGTACATGGGCTTCAACTGGGGTGCCAACCCTGACTTTGTTGCTGCCTGAAAGATTGTGTTGAGAAAGATCCTGGAATGGTCTTGAGGTAACCAGGAAAGATTTCCAAGATTGATTATGTAGAGGGAGATGGTGGTGTCTAATGATTCCAAATTTATGATCTAGTTATTTCAAGTACTTTGTATGGAGGGGGTATATATGAACTGAACTACATATAAGTGTGACACTGTTGTCAGAATTATGGACAAGTTTATGTCTGTAAAACAGCAGCCTACTGATTGAGAGTTGTCTTTTTTCTACTGCTAGACTTACTACAGGTAAATGTTCTGTGGCAAGAGCAATGTGTTTATGTATATGTGGATAGGAAATGATGAGCTATAACTATGTCTTTAATATATCTTAATGTGCAGTGTTTAAGTATTTTCAGCCACAGGTTATGCTAAGCAACATTCAAGAGGACTCCTTGCACTTTCTTACTCAATTATTTGAGTAATTCTGTGGAGCTCTGGGGTTCTTTGAAGGTGCTTCAGGAGCTGATACGTAAGGTTCTAGGCTTCTCACCGTTCCCATACATGTGCTTTAAAACTTAAAAGATAAAGAAATGAAGTTTCCAAGCTCATTGTTTTTGTTCTTTTAGCAATACAATTTGTTTTAAAAAGTAATTAAACCACTGATTTAGACCATAGTGCTTTTTTTTCTGATCATGTTTTATAAATTATGCCCCAGGACAGACCTTGGTATTTCATCAACCTTTTATGAGATTAGTAATTTAAATATTAATCTGTAATAAAACTGGATTACTTATTCCCAAATGGTATGTCAAAACAGACTTCCCATTTGGACAGTCTAATTTTTATTTTACTTTTTCCTCTGAAACTCTTCTTCTAAAACTGCTAATGGGCTATCCAATATTGAGAATGAAGGAAATGGTCTTTCTAAGGAAGATTACTTATTTTCTTAATACCCCAATTTAATATGTACTATGTTTATTTAATTTCACTAGCCCTGCTCTATTTAATGCAACAAAAAAAATTTGCTAGTACTCTCTTGTATGGACTTGAAAAAATCTATTATTAATTTTTTTTTTTTTTTGGTACATGCCCTTAGCAAGAACCAAACCCGGGACTCTCTGGTCCGTAGGCCAACACTGCAACTGCTGAGCCAAACTGGCCAGGGCTATTATTAAATTTTTAACAATTTTTCAAGCTAAGTATACAAAATAATCACTATTTTAAAATATAAATTATGTAAATTTATAATTAAATAAATATATTAAAAACAAAGAAAATACTCAAAACTCATAACTTCCCAATTGTTCTACAATAGTTTTAATGTTGTCTCTCCTCTGGAGGTTATGTATTTCTTGTGTATCTGTGTGGTAGAAATAACTATATAATGTGTGCTTCTGTGCATCTCTTCTCAACTTCTTGTTCAGTGACGTCAGGTTGATAGCTTGAAAACAAAATTCAGCAAATGCTATAAATTTGCAGTTACTTCTTCCTTGATTTGAAATGATATTTCTACTTTCCACTAATCAAGACTTATTTGCTTCCGCTCCAGTTTCTACAGTGTTTTTTGTTTGTTTGTTTTTATCCCAAAGCTTCTATACTAAGAAGTGAAAGAAAAAAAATGTATGTGTTGTTTATCCTTAGTTTCATCTCAGTAAAAATAATTGTTGAGGGTATGTCTCTCTTCTGACCTAGTTTTCATAGGAGTGATGGGTTATACTGACACCTCTAGACTTTTAGTTTGTGAAATGAATGACACAAAGAAATGGTTCATACCATAGTACTGAGTAACTGAATTAACAGAATTTTGTCCTTGAAGTTGAAATCTTATAGTGCTTAACCAGTTCACTCTTGGTATTAAATTCTGCTGATACTTTTAGTCATTCATCCCAGAGTAATTAATAATCTACTTGGGAAAAATTTATCTGAAGTTATCAGGACAGCTTTTAAAAAATGTCTACTTATTCACAGAATACTGAGGGATAACTAGACTATTTCTAAGAGGGCCTTTGGTGACATGGTATTTCTTAGAAATTCTCCAGTGCTATGTTAGATGGGCAGCTCCTTCTAGAAGATATAAGGTAGGAAATCAGGGTGGATGGAGCTATTTAGGCATAAACAACTGTAATTTCAAGATCAAGAATCCGTATAGTAGTCATAAATCTTGACTAAGTACTAAGAGGATATGTAGTGCAATGATTATTCTACTACTACAAAATTAATCATGGTCCAGGGGCATTATCTGAGATTTCCTTGTGATTTCAATATAACAAAAATAAGTACAGAGAAATATGTTTTTCCCTCATGGAATTTTTGCTTTTATTTCTTAATGGAAATTACATCATTGTATCTTAGAAAATAAAGCTTTATTTCTCTTGGTAATCAACCTTTACCCTATCCTTTTGAGTTTGTGTTTGGAGAGGGTAGAGTGTTTATAATTGTTGCTAAAATAATTTGACAAAAAACTTTCATAATTCAGTGAAAACATTAATAAATCATGATATGAAAAGAATAATACTGGTAGAATAAAATCAAAACATATGGTTAGATGCAAATTTGTTCTTAGCTATTCAACAGTAATAGAAAAATATTTTCCTGTAAAAACTTTACCTTCCATCTGGAAATAGTATGCACAAGTTCCTTAATGTCCAAATAAGAAAGACCTCCAGATATTATATGATATGCTGTTACCTGATATATTATAACTAGTGTGATAAGAACTTACTAGTTTAGTAAATGGCTGATTGGTCAATTTTAGCTCCCTTCGGCTTCTTTCTATTGATATGGGCATAATTAGTTGTTTATGCATTTATTTGGAAGAAGAGATTTCTAATGCCACACTAAGTGAAGTTGTATAAAGACATCGATGAGCAGTTGATTTCCCACTACTTATGTTTTACTTAAATTTGAAGTACAAATATTGGATTTTCACCTTCTTATCACAATTATATCCACATTAGTTATTTTTTTTTACTTTTTTTTCTCTATTGATTTTAGAGAAAGAGGAAGGGAGAAAGATAGAAACATCAATGAGAGAGAACATCAATTGACTGCCTCCTGCATGCCCCCCACTGGGGATTGGTCCCACAACCTGGGCATGTGCTCTGACTAGGAATCAAACTGGTGACCTCTGTGTGCATGGGTCAATGCTCAACCACTGAGCCACATTGGTTGGGTTCCCCATAAGTTCTTAAAAGCTTATTTTATTCATGTGCTATAGCCCCCCTCCTCCTCGGTTTGTTTGCAATTAGCATTCTCTGACCACATTTTATAGACTTGAGCAAAACAATGTACAATGCAGAACAATTAATTAACCTAAATTAATAAGTATTATATAAAACCAATTAGAAGATATGTGCAACTTCTCAATCACTCAAGATTGAAAGAATAATATATTATACTATTTTTAAAAAGTCTACTGCTAGTAGCTTATTATCTCACACAGAGAAAACTATCAAAAACTGCTCTTTACTCTAGATTTTATTTTATCATTCTACCCATACTGAGTTTCTAAGTATAGGAGTGTTCATGAGTGTGTTTACTCCAGTCTCTTCTAAAGAACCCTTAGTCCTTTAATTGCTCTGAGTCTTATAGCCAATATTTGCATGGTCACTCAGGAACAGAAATCAGTAATACTGGATACTCTGCAAAACATGGAGCAATCTCAAACAGCAACAATCAGTTCAACATCACACATACCATTTGAATTTTCCACTGCTCATTCATGCAGCATAAAATAAAAATCTAATAGTATTAATCTAAATCTACAACTGAATTGTTTTGCTTACAAACATGATATTTTCTCACACATTTAATATGTATTGATTTTTGAAGAATAAAACAGCTAAGTAAATCAAGGGCAGATTGTACTTGATTTAGCTTAGAAAGTTACCAAACCTTGTTCACAACTCTGGAAAGTTATATTACCAGAAATAATTCAACCTGTTGTATTTGGCTCAATAGTACAACACATCTATTTCAATAAATATTTGTAGCTGTTACATTCATAGTGTGTATAAGCATCTGATAACTTTGTAATATATTATGGTGGCGGTGTGCCCAAGTATTTCACACTGAAGTACACATGATCTCATTATGAATTAGTTATCTTGTATTTAATATTTTATTAAAGTTCAGGCAATATATTTATTTTTTAAAATATGTGTGTAGGTAGGTTAGATGAACTGTGAATTAAATTTCAGGATAATAAAGGAGAGAACTATTATATATTTGATGTGAAATAGAGCATTCAGTCTTACAGGATGAAAAACACTGGTATATATCAAACTCCAGACCATACTGCAAAACTCCAGGAAGGGTATTTAGTATATACTTGATAGGTGAAATTTCACTCTGTGACACGTGCACTCATGTACTCAAAATTAATCTGCTTTATGAAATAAGCCAATCAGAGAAAGAAAAATATTGCATGATCTCATTTTTTGTGTGGAATATAATAAAATAAACAAGCTGATGTACAAAATAGATCCAGAGATATGGAAGTAGGGATCAGACTGACAAACCTCAGAGGAAGGGGGATGGGGGAGGCAGAAAGAAATAAATCAAAGAATTTATTTGCACATATGTATAACCAATTGACATAGACAACACTACTGTGGAGGGGGAGATGGGAGCTAAGATGAGGGTATCAATGGGAAAAAAGAAAAAACATCTCTAACAAAAATAAATTAATTAATTTAAAAAAATAATGGCCCAGATGGTGTGGCTCAATGGCTGAGCATCAGCCTATGTACCAAGAGGTCACAGATTCATTCCAAGTCAGTGCACATGCCCAGGTTTTGGGCCAAATACCCAGTGAGGGGCATGCAGGAGGCAGTCAATTGATGTTCTCTCTCATTGATGTTTATCTCTCTCGCTCTCGCTCTCCCTTCCTCTCTCTCTAATAAAAAATTTAAAAAGAGAGAATGAACAAAACAATAAACATTAGAAAGTAGAAGAAAGAAAATAATAAAGTAATTTAGATCAAAATGGTAAAAAAAAAAAATAATGTGCTTTAAATGAATAGAATAATATACAAAGGGACACAAATGTAAGAGAGCCAGGATTTGAATCTGTCAGAACAGCACATTAAATCAAACACTTTCTTAAACCTCATATACATGACCATAGATAGGTCTTTCAGGAATGTGCATTCTCGAGTCACATTGAACTCTTTTAGCCATTTTGAGTTTATTCTTGTGTAGGGTGTAAGTTGATGGTCTAGTTTCATTTTTTTTGCATGTAGCTGTCCAATTTTCCCAACACCATTTGTTAAAGAGGCTGTCTTTAATCCACTGTATGCTCTTGCCCACTTCATTAAATATTAACTGAGCACATTGTTTTGGGTCAATTACTGGGTTCTCTATTATGTTCCATTGATCTATCTGCCTGATCTTGTGCCAGGACCAGGCTGATTTGATTACAGTGGCTTTGTAGTGTAACCTGAAATCTGGTAATGTGATCCCTCCAACTTTGTTCTTCTGTTTCAAGATTCCTGTGGCTATGTGGGGTCTTTCTTGGTTCCATACGAACTTTTGAAGTACTTGTTCTAGTTCTGTGAAGTATGTCATTGGTATTTTGATGGGGATTGCATTGAATCTATAGATTGCTTTCAGTAGTATAAAAATTTTAATGATGTTAATTCCTCCATTCCATTAGCAAAGTATGTGCTCGCACTTTTTTATATCGAGCTCTATTTCTTTTTTCAATGACCTGTAGTTTTCTGCGAATAGGTCCTTTATTTCTTTGGTAAAGTTTATTCCTAGGTATCTTAATGTTTTTTGCTGCAAAGGTAAATGGGATTGTATTTTTTTTTTTTTTTTTAGTTTCATTAATGTGAGTTCATCATTGGTGTGTAAAAATGCTGATGATTTCTTGATGTTAATTTTGTATCCTGCTATTTGCCAAATTAATTTATTACGTTTAGTAAATTTTTGATGGAGTCCTTGGGGTTTTCTACATATAGAATCATGTCATCTGTGAATGACAGGTTCACTTCCTCCTTTCCAATTTGGATTCCTTTCATTTTTACTTCCTGTCTGATTACTGTTGCTAAGACTTCCAGTACTATGTGAAATGAGAATGACAAAAGTGGGTATCCTTGTCTTATTCCTGTTCTTAAGGGAAATGCTTTTATTTATTTTATTTATTCATTTTTTTATCCTCACCCGAGGACATTTTTCCATTTTTTGTACAGATAGAGTGGGAGGGAGAGAGAGGAAGGGAGAGAGAGAGAGAGAAACATCGACGTGAAGGGACACATCAAGTGGCTGCCACCCACACGGCCGACCAGGGCCGGGGACAAACTGCAACCGAAGTACGTGCCCTTAGCGGGAACCGAACCCGGCTCTCCGGACCGCAGGCCGACGCTCTAACCGCTGAGCCAAACAGGCCAGGGCAAGGGAAATGCTTTTAGTTTCTGCCCATTGAGTATGATGTTGGCTATAGGTCTTTCATATATGGCCTTTATTATGTTGAGTTATGATCCCTCTGTTCCCAGATTTCTGAGTGTTTTTATCAGAAATGGGTGCTGGATTTTGTTGAATGCTTTTTCAGCATCTATTGATATTATTATATGATTTTTATATTTCATTTTGTTTGTGTGGTATATCACATTTATTGATTTGTGAATATTGCACCAACCTTGCATCCCTGGGATGAATCCCACTTGGTCATGGTGAATAATTTTTTTGATGAAATGCTGGATTTGATTTGCTAGTATTTTGTTCAGGATTTTGGCATCTATGTTCATCAGGAATATTGGCCTGTACTTTTCTTTCTTTGTAGTGTCTTTTTCTGGTTTTGGAATTAGAATTATGCTAGCCTCACAAAACAAGTTCAGAAGTCTTTCTTCTTGAATTAAAAAAAAAAAAAAAGTTTGAGGAGAATGGGTATTAGTTCTTCTTTGAATGTTCGGTAAAATTCCCCGTGAACCCGGCTGGGACTGGGCTTTTGTTTGCTGGGAGAGTCATGATTACATCTTCAGTTTCTTTTGTTGTTATTGGTCTGTTCAAGTTTTCTATCTCTTCCTGATTCAGTTTTGGGAGACTATGTGTTTCTAGAAATTTGTCCATTTCACTTAGATTGTCAAATTTGTTGCCATATATTTGTTCATAATATTTGTATTTCTATGGTGTTAGTTATTATTTCTCCTCATTCTTTTCTGATTTTGTGTATTTGTGTTCTCTCACTGTTTATTGTAGAGTCCAGCTAAGGGTCCATCAATATTGTTTATCTTTTAAAAAAATCAGCTCCTTGTTTTATTGATCCTTTGAATTGCTTTTTTTTGGTCTCCATGTCATTTATTTCTACTCTGATCTTTACTATTTCCTTCCTTCTACTTGCTCTGGGGTATTCTTTTTCTTTGCTTTCTTGTTTTTTAAGTTTTGAGGTTAGATAGTTTATTACATATTTTTTTTTGTTTCTTGAGGTAGGCCTGTAGTGCTATGAACTTCCCTCTAAGAACTGCTTTTGCTGCATCCCATAGATTTTGTGCTGTTGTGTGTTCATTTTCATTGGTTTCCAGGAAGATTTTAACTTCTTCCTTGATCTCCATGGTAATGTAATTTCTTCCTTGAACATCCCATTTATTATTCAATAACATGCTATTTACCCTCCATGTTTTTAAATATCTTTGCATGTTCTTGTTGCAATTGATTTCTAGTTGCATGCCATTGTGATCTAAGAAGATGATTGATATGATTTTAAAATTCTTGAACATGTAGAGACTTAGTTTGTGCCCTAATATGTGGTCTATGTTGGAGAATGTCCCATGTGCACTTGAGAAGAATGTGAATTCTGCAGTTTTGGGGTATAAGTCCCTGTAGATATCTATTATTTCCATTTGATCTAGTGCTTCATTGAGAGTCAGTGTTTCCTTGCTTATTTTTTGTCTAGATGATCTATCCAGTGATGTCAGCAGGGTGTTGCAGTTTCCTGCTATGATTGTATTGCTGTTTATTTCTCCTTTGAAGTCCTCCAAAATATTTTTAATATATGTTGGTGCTCTTATATTGGGTGCATATTTGTTTACCAAGGTTATATCTTACTGTTCAATAGATCCTTTCAATATTATGTAGTGGCCTTCTTTGTCTAGTTATGGTCTTCATTTTGAAATCTACTTTATCAGATATCAGTATTGCTACCCCAGCTTTTTTTTTTTTTTTTTTTCATTTTTGTTTGCTTGAAAGAGATTTTTTCCATCCCTTCACTTTCAACCTATGTGAGTCTTTTGTTGTGAGGGGGGTCTTTTGTAAACAATATATATGTGAGTCATGGTTTCTTATCCAGTCATCTAATCTGTGTCTTTTCATCAAAGCATTGAAACCATTCACATTTAAGGTGATAATTGATATGTACTTATTTATTGTCATTTTTGTTTAGTGTACTTCTATTTTTCTTTCTTTTTTTTTTTTTTTTTTTTTTTTTTTACTGATTACAGCAATCCTTTTAGCATATCTTGCACTGCTGGTTTGGTGTTTATATATTCCCTTAGCCTTTTTTGTCTGGTAAGCTCTTTATTTGACCTTCTATTTTGAATGATAGCCTTGCTGGATAGAGTAGTTTGGATTCAGATCCTTGTTTTTCATGACCTTGATTACTTCATGCCACACCCTTCTGGCCTGTAGTGTTTCTGTTGAGAAGTCAGCTGAGAGCTTCATGGTGTTTTCTTGGTAGGTAACCTGTTGCTTATCTCTTGCTGCCTTTAGGATTCTGTCTTTGTATTTAATTTTTGGCATTTTAATTACTATGTGTCTTTGTGTGGGTCTGTTTGGGTTCTTATTACTTGGGACTCTGTGTGCTTCTTAAACTTGAATGCCTTCTTCTTCACTAAGTTAGAAAAGTTTTCTGTCACTATTTTTTCAAATATATTCACTAACCCTTGCCCATTTTCTTCCTCTTCATGGACTCCTATGATGCGAATGTTATTATGTGTCCAGTTGTCCCATAGTTCTCTTAAGCTGTCTTCCTGATATTAATCTTTTTGTTTGTTTGTTTGTTTGTTTTCTGATTGCTTGAATTTTTCTACCCTGTCTTCTAATTCACTGATCTGCTTCTCAGTTTCCTCTACTCTGCTGGTTAGTCCTTCCAATGTGTTCTTAATTTCTGCTATGTCATTCTTCATTTCCATTTGGCTGGTTTTCAATATTTCTATATCTTTATTCATGGTGTTGATGTCTTTACTCATGCTGTTGAGCTTCCTCAAGATCATGGATGTGAACTCTATCTTTGATAATGTGCCTAACTGCATTTCATTCATCTCATGTTTGATAGAGTTCTCTTGTTCTTGCATTTTGGATTTGTTTCTTTGTTTCACCGTTTTGGCTATCTCAGTGGGTTTTGGAGCCTGCCAAATTTCCTTGTGGGTATTGGTGTTCTGTTATTTGTGGCTCCATCTCCTGGGTTTGGATGGGCCTCGGCAGGCCCACGTTATACACCACTGTCAATTCTTACTTTTCTGGGTAGATTTGCAAGCCCAGGAAAGGTTCAGTTATCCTCTACTTTTTCCTGGAGGCTAGTAGTGTCAGTTACTCAGTGCCTTGGAATGTAGCCCTGGTGTTCTGCATAAGAGGATTTCAGAAAGTGGGATAGATGCTGGTTGTTAATGAACTTAAATTTGCATTTTTTGTCTCACCTTGGAATGGCTGAATTTTTGAAAAGGGGCTGATGCTTTTCCCCACAGCTCTTGGAGGAAGCACACTGGCCATTGACCTTTGTGGTCACAACTCAGCTAAACTCTTAGTGCCCTCCAAATCCTGGTTGTTCTCACAGAGTTGCAGCCCAGTCTGCCCTCCTTTTGCTGTTGTCCCCAAGTGAGTGGCTTTGGCTATTTTAACATGCGGTCCTGGCTTTCAGTAGTGTGGAGCGGGCTTGATCTTTATTCCCCAAGGGCGCTGCTCACAGCTAAGACTGCTGCTTTCCGTGGGCTCCCAGCCCACCATCCCTTGAGCCTCCGTAGATCCTTCCAGTCTTCCTGGTTATATGGTCCTGTCCTGCTGCTTTTCTGTTGCTTTTTTCGAAGGATTTGTCTTTATTTTTGTTGTGATTCCTGTTTGGTCCTGGCAGATCGTCTGTGCATCTACCATTCACTCTGTCTCCATTTTCACATCCTCTAGGCCTATTTTGTGTGCAGCTGGGTGGCACAGGCCTCTCTGGTGACCCCACACCCTGAAGATCCTATGGGTAACTGGGTCACACAGTCCCTTTGGGGACCCAGCTCTATCCCTATGTTATGTACTGCTGGGCAGCACAGGCCTCTCTGGTACTTCTGCAACCTGCAACTCCCATGGGTAATTAGATGGCACAGTCCCTGATTGGTCACACAGGCCTCTCTAGTGCTTCAGCATCTGGCAGGTCCTGCAGGTAACTAGATCGTACAGTTCTTACTTGGTCAAACAGTCCTCTCTGGTGCTCCAGCACCATGGAGGTTTGGCGAGCGGGCAGCTGGTTCGCACCAGTCTCTCTTGGGCTGAGGCTTCCTACTGCTCTTGTGAGCTGCTGGACTACACAGGCCTCTGTGGAGCCCCAGGTCCTACTGCTGGTGGCTGGGGAGTGCTGCTGCCCTGTGGGGTTCAACTCCTGCTCAACCTTTGCTCTAGTTTGTGGATGGACCTCAGCTGTTGGTCTGAGCTTCTGTTGCCTTGGGATGGATGTCTACTCCCAGCCTCTGTTGCTGGGGGTATATCTGAACTCTGATTGGGCTGCTACTGTGGCGGATGATGCTGGGCTCCTGACTGTCCATGGCTTCTGCGACCGGCACCTTGGCAGCTCCACTTCTGTGCACCGATTTTTGTTAATACAGATTGTGCACTGGTCCGATGGTGCCAGATGTGCTTGTGGGCTCAGGTTCCTGGACCTTAACTGCTCTCACTGCCTCCTCCCAGGGAAGACTTGGGATCTTCCAAAATAGTGGGACCTTCCCTTGGTGCAGGGAGAAGAGCCCTGAAGAGTCACTTACTGGGGTAGTTGGCTACTCCTTTCCACATAACAGCAAACTTCTGCTCTGAGTCTCTGCACTGCAGGAGTTTGTTCATCCACCTTCATGTCCAGTCAGACTCTCTCACACACTAGCTCACTCTCTCACACACTCACTCTCCCTCCAGTCCTGCCTGCTGCCATCTTTCACCAATAATATTCCAACACTATTTATTGAAGAGACTGTGATTACTCCATTTTATGCTCTTGGCTCTTTTGTCAAATATTAAATGAACATAATGGCTTG
Source organism: Molossus molossus (assembly GCF_014108415.1). Lineage (NCBI taxonomy): Eukaryota > Metazoa > Chordata > Mammalia > Chiroptera > Molossidae > Molossus > Molossus molossus. The sequence continues at coordinate 52,780,437 of NW_023425355.1, forward strand.
GGTTAATTTCAGGGTTCTTTGTTCTGTTCTATTAGTCTATATGCCTATTTTTGTGCCACTAATAGGCTGTTTTCATTACAGTGGTTTGTAATATTACTTGATATCCAGTATTGTAATTCTGTCTATATTTTTCTTGTTTTTCAAGAGTGCTGCAGTTCTTTGTGATCTTTTTGATTCAATATAAATGTTTAGTGTATTTGCTTTAGTTTTATGAAGTACTCATTTGTATTTTAATAGGAATTGTATTAAATCTATAAATTGCTTTGGGCAGTGTGCACATTGTACTGATGTAAATTTTTCCAATTCACGAACATGTTATAGTCCTCCACTTGTTTATATATTTCTCTCTTTTTTCAGCACTTTGTTATTTTCCCAGCATACACCTTTTACTTTTTTGATTAATTTATTCCTAAGAATTTTAATTTTTTGTAGCAATGGTAAATGGAATCATTTTCATTATTTCTCTTTCTGATAGTTCATTATCAGTGTACAAAAATGACACTGATTTCTGGGTGTTAATTTTGTATCCTGCTACATTGTCAAATTCATTTTTGAAATCTAGTACATTTTTGGTGGAGACTTTAGTGTTTTCTCTGTAAAATATTATGTAATTTGCAAATAATGAGTTTTAATTTCTCCTTTCCTATTTGGATGCCTTCTATTTTTTTTACCTGTCTGTTTGCTATGGCTTGACTTCCAGTACTGTGTTGAATAAGAGTGGTGAGTACAAACATTCCTGTCTTTTTTCTGTTCTTAGTGGAAATAATTTTAGTTTTTGCCTATTGAGTATGATGTTGGCTGTAGGGTTGTCATATATGGCCTTTATTATATTGAGGTATAATTTCTGTATTCTTATCTTACTGAGTGTTTTTATCAAAAAAGCGTATTGGATTTTGTCAAATGCTTTTCCTGCATCTCTTTATAAGATCATCTTATTTTCATCTTACAATTTGTTTATGTGATATATCAAATTGATTGATATGCAAATAATGTACCAGACTTGCATTCCTGGAATAAATCTCACTTGGTCATGGTGTATGATCTTTTAAATATATTGCTGGATCTGATTTGCTAAAATTTTGTTGAGAATTTTAACATCTATGTTCATCAGGTTTATTGGCCTGTAATTCTCTTTTAATTTTTTATTTTAATTAATTTGATTTGGTTACAGATGTTTCTCCTTTTTCCCCCATTGACACCCTCATCCGGATCATGCATGACCCCAGCATTATTGTCTGTGTCCATTGCTTATGCAAATATGCAAAAGTTCTTTGTTTTATCACCCCCTGCCCCTTCTTCTGAAGTTTGTCAGTCTGAACTCTATTTCTGTGTCTCTGGGTTTATTTTGTTCATCACCTAATTTTGTTTATTATATTCCACAAATAAGTGAATTCATGTGACACTTATCAGTTCCCTGACTGGCTTATTTTGTTTAGCATAATACTCTTCAGGTCTCTCCATGTTGTCTCAAAGTATAAGAAATCTTTCTTCTTACAGCTACATTGTGTTCCATTTTGTATATGTACCACAGCTTTTTTATCCATTTATCTATTGATGGAGACTTGGGCTGTTTCCATATTATAGCAATTGTAAACAGTGCTGCTATGAACATTGGTGTAAATAGATTCTTTCTGACTGGTGTTTCAGGCTTCTTAGGGTATATTCCTAGAAGTGGGATCACTGGGTCAAATGGCAGATCAATTTTTAACTTTTCGAAGTAACACCATATTGTTTTCCATAGTGCCTGCACCAGTATGCATTCTCACCAGCAGTGTACTATAGTCCCCTTTTCTCCACACAGTCGCCAGTACTTTTTTGATGATCTGTTGATAGTAGCCATTCTGATCAGTGTGAGGTGATATCTCATAGTTGTTTTAACTTGCATCTCTCTGATGATTGGTGACGTTGAGCATTTTTTCATATCTCCTTTGGCCATTTTCATGTCCTTCTTGGAGAGGTGTCTATTTCAGTGTTTTTCCCAGTTTTTAATTGGTTTATTTGTCTGCCTTGTGTTGAGATGTATGAGTATATATATATTGTGAAAATTAACACCTTATCTGAGGTATCATTGGCAATTATGCTCTCCCATATAGTGGGTTCCTCTTCCATTTTGATAGTTGTTTCTTTTGATTTGCAGAAGCTTTTTGGTTTGATGTAGTACCCTGTATTCCTTTTTTCCTTTTTTTCTCTTGCCTTAGGGGTATTAGTAAAAATTCTTATGTGTGTGATGTCTGAAATTTGGTTATCTATAATTTTGTCATGATTTTTATGGTTTCATGAGTCACATTTAAGTCTCTTATCCATTTTGAGTATATTCTAGTGTATGGTGTAAGTTCATGGTCTAATTTTTTTTTTTTTTTTTTGTATATAGCTCTCCAATTTTCCCAACACCATATATTAAAGAGGTTGTATTGACTCCACTATATGCTCTTGCCACCATTGTCAATTATTAATGGAGCATAATGGTTTGGGTCAATTTCTGGGTTCTCTGTTCTGTTCCTGTGACCTATATGCCTGTTCTTATGCCAGTTCCAGTGTGCTTTGTATACAATGGATTTGTAATCAATAAAATCCTATCAAATAAAAGCCCTGTTCACACAGATATACAGGGGAATTTTACCAAATATTCAAAGAAGAACTATCACTCATTCTTCTTAAAATATTCCAAAAATTTCAAGAAGAAAGATAACTTTCAAGCTATTTTTATGAGGCCAGTATAATTTTAATTCCAAAACCAGATAAATACACTATAAAGAAAGAAAATTACTGGCCAATATTTCTGAGGAACATAGATGCTAAAATCCTCAACAAAATTTTGCAAATCAGATCCAGCAATATATTAAACAAATTATACACCACAACCAAGTGGGGTTTATCTCAGCAGTGCAAGGCTGGTACAATATTGATAAATTGATAAATGTGATACATTACAATAAAAAAAAGGAAAGGTAAAAATCATATGAACATATGAATCCAGCCCCAATTTTTGATAAAAACTCTTTGCAAAGTGAAAATAGAACGTTATATCTCAACATAATAAACACCATTTATGACAATCCTACAGCCAACATTAAGGTCAATGTGTAAAAATAAAGGCTTTTTCCTTAAGAACAGAATCAAGATAAGAATGACCACTTTCACCATTCTTATTTATCATAGTACTGGAAGTCTTAGCCACCACGATCAGACAAGAAGAAAAAATAAAAGGGATCCAAAAACAACAATGAGGTGTCACCTCAGACCTGTCAAAATGGCCGCCATCAACAAATCATCAAACAACAAGTGTTGGCGAGGGTGTGGAGAAAAGGGGACTCTAATATACTGCTGGTGGGAATGCAGACTGGTGCAGCCACTATGGAAAACAATATGGAGTTACCTCAAAAAATTAAAAATTGAACTTCATTTGACCCAGTGATCCTACTTCTAGGGATATACCCTAAGAAGCCTGAAACACCAATCAGGAAGAATATATGTACCCCCATGTTCATAGCAGCACTATTTACAATAGCTAACATCTGGAAACAGCCCAAGTGTCCATCAGTAGACGAACGGATAAAAAAGCTGTGGTACATATACACAATGGAGTACTATGCAGCAGTAATAAAGAAAGATCTCTTATCCTTTGAGATGACACAGAGGGACCTGGAAAGTATTATCCTAAGTGAAATAAGCCAAGCAGAAAAAGACAAATACCACATGATCTCACTTATATACGGAATGTAATGAACATAACAGTCTGAGGAATATGGTAGACCCAGAAACATGGAAGTAGGGCACAGACTGACATCCCTCAGAAGAGGGTGTGGGAAGAGATAAACCACAGAACTTATATGCATGTATGCATGACCAATGGACATCGACAACTAAGCTGGGGACAGGGCAGGGGTGGGGTGGGGAGGGGGGTGCCAATGGGGTAAAAAAGGTGAAATATCTGTAACAAAAAATAAATAAAAATAAAAGGGATCCAAATTGGAAAGGATGAAGTGAAACTCATTATTTGCAAATGATATAATATTGTGCATAGAAAACTATAAAAACTCCATCAAAAAACTACTCAGTTTAATAAATAAATTTGGCAAAGTAGCTGGATACACAATCAACTTCCCCAAATCATTGGCATTTCTATACACCAATAATGAATGCACAGAAAGAGAAACTTAAAAAAATCCCATTTACCATTGCAACAAAATTTAAAGCTACCTAGGAATAAACTTAACCAACGAAGTAAAAGACCTGTTTTCAGAACACTACAATACATTGAAAAAAGAAATAGAGGAAGATATAAAAATGTGGAAGTATATACCATGTCCATGGATTGGAAAAATTAACATAATTAAAATGTCCATACTACTCAAAGCAATCTACAGAATCAATGCAATCCCATTAAAATACCAGCGACATATTTTACAGAGCTAGTACAAACACTCCAAAAGTTTATATGGAACCAAAAAAGATCCAGAATAGCCACAGCAATCTTGATAAAGAATAATGTAGGAGGGTTCACAATACTGTATTTCTCTTCTTTATAGTGTCTTTCTCTGGTGTTGGAATTAGAAAAATGCTGGCTTTGTATAAAGAGTTTGGAAGTGGTTCTTCTTAGATTTTTAAAAATGTTTTGAGAAATAAATGTTAGTTTTTCTTTGAATGCTTGATACAACTCTCCTGTGTAGCTCTCAGACTAGACTTTTGTTTTCTGAGTTTTTTTTTTTTCATTAGTTTCTAATTTCATCAGTTGTTATCAGCCTATTCAAATTTTCTGATTCTTTCTGATTCAGTTTTGAAAGATTATATTTTTCTAGGAATTTGTCTATTTTATTAAGGATGTCCAGCTTGTTGGAATACAGTTTTTTATATATTTTCTTACACTCCTTTATAATTCTCTGGTGTCAGTTGTTACTTCACCTGTTTTTTTTTTTCTGACTTTATTTCTTTGTGTAACCCCCCTTTGTTTCTCTGTGAGTCTAGCTAAAGATTCATCAATTTTTTTTTTTTTTATGTTTTAGAAGAACCAGCTCTTGATCACATTGGAAAATATATATATATATATATATATATATATATATATATATATATATATATGTGTGTGTGTGTGTGTGTGTGTATGTATATACACTTTTTTTTAACTGTGTGGCATTTATTTCTACTCTGAACTTTGTTATTTTATTTATTCTACTTTGAGCTTTTCTTGTTAGTTTTATTCTAGTCTTTAATTGTTGGGTTCAATATTTTATTTTAATTTTTTCTTTGTAAGGCCTGTAGTGCTATAAAACTCCCTCTCAGGACTGCTTTCACTGTGTCCCACAGATTTTGGATTGTTGTGTGTTCATTTTCACTTGTTTTAAGCTAGTTCTTAGTTCTTCCTTGATCTCATAGATAAGGCATAGATCGTTTAATAACATGCTGTTTAGCCTCCATATGTTTGAATGTTTTGAGTGTTTTTATTTTTGGTGATTACTAGTTTCATGCCATTGTGATTTGAGAAGATGTCTGATTTGATTTCAATCTTCTTGAACTTGTAAAGAGTTAGTTTGTGTGCTAACATGTGGTCTATCTTTGAGAATGTCTCATGTGAAGTTGAGAAAAGTGTATATTCTGCAGCTTTGGGGAGAATTTTTCTGTGTCAATTAAACATGTCTCTCTTTGTTTCTTGGTGAGTCTAGCTAAGTGTCCATCAATCTTGTTTATCTTTTCAAAAATCCAGCTCTTTGTTTTATTGATCCTTTGAATTGTTTTTTTTTTTTCTTTTTGTCTTTCTTTCATTTATTTCTGTTCTGATTTTTACTATTTCCTTCCTTCTACTTGTTCTGGAATTTTTTTTCTGTGTGCTTTCTAGTTCTTTAAGTTGTGAAATTAGGTCGTCTATTAGAGATTTTTCTTGCTTCTTGAAATAGACCTATAGTGCTATGAACTTTCCTCCCAGAACTGCTTTCACTGCATCCCATAGATTTTGTATTGTTGTGTGTTCATCTACATTGGTTTCCAGAAAGTTTTTAATTTCTTCCTTGATCTCCTCAGTGACCCATTTTTTGTTTAATAACATGCTATTTAGCCTCCATATGTTCAAATGTCTTTGCATGTTCTTGTTGCAATTGATTTTTAGCTTCATGCCATTGTGATCTGAGAAGATGCATGATATGATTTCAATCTTCTTGAACATGTAGAGACAGAATTTGTGCCCTAACATGTGGTCTATCTTTGAGAATGTCCCATGTGCACTTGAGAAGAATGTGAATTCTGAATTTTTGGGGTGTAATTCTCTGTAGATATTTATTAAATCCATTTGGCCTAGTGCTTCATTTAGCCTCTCTGTTTCCTTTTTAATTTTTGTCTAGAGGATCTATCCAGTGATGTCAGTGGGATTTGAAGTCTCCTGCTATGTTTGTATTGCTAGTTGATTTCTCCTTTGAAGTATCCAGAAGATTTTTAATATATTTTGGTGCTCCTATATTGGGTGCATCTAGATTTATCAAGGTTATATTTTTCTGTAGGATAGATCCTTTCAATACTATGTAGTGGCCTTCTTTGTCTCTAGTTATATCCTCCATTTTTAAATCTACTTTATCAGATATGAGTATTTCAACCCAACTTTTTTTTTCTTTCCGTTTCCTTGGAAGATTTTTTTCCATCCCTTCACTTTCAATCTATGTGAGTCTTTTGTTGTGAGGTGGGTCTCTTGTAAACAACATCTAGATGATTCATGCTTTCTTATCCAATCAGCTACTCTATGTCTTTTTATTGCAGCATTCAATCCATTTGCATTTAAGGTGATAATTTATATGTGCTTATTTATTGCCATTTTGGTTCATTGCGGTTATATTTTTCTTTGTATTTCTCCTGCTAATTACAGCAGTTCTTTTAACATTTCTTGCATTGCTGATTTGGTGCTAATATATTTCCTTAGCCTTTTCTTGTGTGGGAAGCTTGTTATTTGACATTCTATTTTGAATGATAGACTTCTGGGTAGAGTAGTCTTGAAGTAAGAGCATGTTTTTTATGACCTTGATTACCTCATGCCATTCCCTTCTGGCCTGTATTTTTTCTGTTGAGAAGTCAGCTGAGAGCCTTATGGGGTTTCCTTTGTAGGTAACCTGTTGCTTCTCTCTTGCTGCTTTTAGGATTCTCTCTTTGTCTTTAATTTTTGACATTTTCATGACTATGTGTCTTCATGTGTGCCTGTTTGGGTTCTTCTTACTTGGGGGTTTCTGTGCTTTTTTATCTTGAATGCCTTCTTCCTTAACCAAATTAGGTAAGTTTTCTGTCACTATATCTACAAATATATTCTCTAACCCTTGCTCATTTTCTTCTTTGCGGACTCCTATGATGCGAATATTTTTAGGTTTCCAGTTGTCCCACAGCTCTCTTAAGCTATCTTCCTGTTTTTTAATTGTTTTTTTTTTTCCTTTGGTTTTCTGATTGGTTAATTTTTTTTACCGTTTTTTACAATTCACTGCTCCAGTCCCCAGCTTCCTCTACTCTGCTGTTTAGTCCTTCCAATGTGTTCTTTATTTCTGATATGTCATTCTTCATTTCTTTTTGGTGGTTTTAAATTTCCAACTGGTTGATTTTCAACATGTCTATGTCTTTACTCATGGTTCTTATGTTTGCATACATGCTTTTGAGCTTCCTCAAGATCATGGCTGTGAATTCTAGGTTAACTTGCTTAACTGCACCTTATTTATCTCATCTTCAGTAGAGGCCTCTTGTTCTTTCATTTGGCATTTGTTTCTTTGTTTTATTATTTGGTTATCTCAGTGGGCTTTGGAGCCTGACAAATTTTCCTGTGGGTGTTGATGTTCTGTTGTTTGTGGCACACTGTACTGGGTTTGAATGAGTGTGGGAGGACCCATGTTAAACACCACTTTCAAGTCTTACCTTTCTGGGCAGAGTTGCAAGCCCATGAATGGTTCAGATATTCTCTAGCATTTTGCCTGAAGGCTATTAGTTGCAGTTACTTGAAGAGCCTTGGTTCACAGTTGGATAAAAAACTCCCTCAGATTTTCACCATAAGGGGAATTTCCAACTGTGGGACAGATGCTGGTTGTTACTGAGCCTCAATTTTCATTTCATTGGCCACCTGGTGGGGTTGAATCTCCAAGGGAGGGGCCACCACCTGTACCCAGAGCACTGGAAAGAAGTAAGATGACCACTGTCCTGTGTGGCTGCAACTCAGCAAAAGCTCTGAGTGCCCTCCAAGTCCCGAGTTTCCCCACATAGTTCCAGTCCAGTCTGCCCTCCCTCTGCTGTAGCCCAAAGTTAGTGACTGTGGCTATTTTAGTGTCTGTCCCAACTCTGGGCTGTGGATCCTCTTGGGAGTTTAACCCAAGGGTGCTGCTCACAGCTTACACTGCTTCTCACAGCTAAGGTCACTGCAAACCGTGGGCTCCCCTCCTCCCTTTTGCGCCTCTGCAATCCTACCAGGATTGAGTCAGTGTCCCTGATTATATGGTTCTCCAAGCTGCTCTTCTGTTGCTTTTTTCTGACAATTTGTCTTTATTTTCATTGTAATTCCAGTTTGATCTTGGAAGATGGTCTGTATAGCTTCCATGCACTCTGCCGCCATTTTGGATTCCCCCCAATCGGGATGTTTTAAGCATATTTGCATTGAGTGTAGTGCCTGTAGCTTATAGGAGTCACAGGGAGGCGCTACTTCACCTTTCAATAACTCTTCTCTGCCTTTGTTGTTGTCATCCCCTGGTCACCACCCCAAGCAGGGTGAATAGAATTAAAAATTAACATCCCTGCCTTGATCTCTAATATTTCAGCATGTCTGGCTTTCACCAGGTGGGTCTTTTGCTCAGGCTCCTACCAGGATAGATGTCTGAGTACCCTGCAGTACCAGGCCCAACCATCATTTCCAGCCCAGAGCCATGCCACAAGTGGAGGAAGGGACATCTCTTCTTTGCTCAAATTGGGGAGGATTGTGATACTTTTCCAAAGCACTCTGACAAGACCTTGTCAAAGTTCTTTCAGTAAATAATTGATCCCTCAGATTCACTGATGTGTGATCCATTCAGATCCTTCCACACGTCTGGAGTTCTGCACAGTGGCCACTCCTACAGATTCCAACCAGACTAAGCCTCTGAAGCTGATGTTGTAAATAATCTCTCATTTTTTGACTGGGATAGTACTGTATGAATCCCCCCCAGTGTGCCCAAATCATCTCTGATTCACACTGTTTTTTGCTATGTGGGTCCACTTCCCTTTTCAGTTGCTTTCCTTCGGAGACCCCTGTGTGGGGCTGAGTTCCCTGCTCCCAGGGTTAGAGCTGCACTGTCAGTTTCCCTCTGGCTTTCCATCCATGCTGCCACAGATGTGTGAGTTGACTCACTCACTCTGTGTCTTCTCTTGTTGCCTCTCCATGTCCCTAGCTTTCAGTATTTCAAATCAGCTATTTTTGGCTGGTTTTTCAAGTTAATTGTTCTGCAGGTTAGTGACAAGTCCAGCCTGGTTCGAGGAGCAAGCAGACATAAATTCCTTAGGCTATAGCCATCACCCTACCTAATTCCTCCTTTTTTATTCTGCCTATATTTAATCAGATTTTTTGTTGTTATTGTGTTGTATGAGTCCTTTATATATTTTAGTTATTAATTCTTTTTCAGATATATAATTTTAAAATATTTTCTCTCATTCCATAGGTTCCTTTAAATTATTTATTATTTAAGTATATTTTAAATCATCTTCTTTTATTTGTTACATAAATTATACTAAACAATAAATGTGTCAATAAGAAAAAATATTTCTATCTCATTGGAGGATTTAGGGGAATTGAGAATACACATTCGTGGGAGATCAGAAAGATGGTGGTGAGCAAAACCAGAGGGAGGATAAGTGTGTGAGAGAGTGATATAATGTGTGAGAGTGTGAGTGCACGAGAAGGTGGATGACAAAACTCGTGCAGTGCAGAGACACACAGCAGAAAGTTCCAGTGCTGTGGATGAAAAGCAGCATGCTACACTGGTAAGTGGCTCTTCAGGGTGCTTCTCCCTGCACCACTGGGAGTTCCCAACATTTAGGAAGATCCAGGGTCTTCCCTGGGAGGAGGCAGTGTGAGCGGCTAGGGCTCAGCAATGTGAGCTCACCAGAGCACCTGGAACCATCAAACCAGTGGACACTCTGTGTCAACACAGACTGGCGCACAGTAGTGGAGCTCCCAAGGTACCAGTCACAAAAGCCACAAACAGCCAGGATCCCAGCACCATCCCCCATAGTAGCAGCCCTATAAGAGTCAAGATATATCCCCCACAACAGAGGCTAGTGAGCAGACATCCATCCCAGGCAAAAGAAGTACAGACGAGCAGCGGAGACACATACCCAAAAACTATAGAGAAAGCTGAGGAGTTGAGCCCCACGGAACAGCAGCATTCCCCAGCCACCAGCGGTGCAACCTGAAGCTCCACATAGGCCTTTGCAGTCCAGTAATCCACAAGAGCAATGGAAAGCTTGAGCCCTAGAGAGACTGGTGCAATCCAGCTGCCGCCCACAGGACATGCAGGTTATAGGGGCAAGAGAGAGGCCTGTGCAATCAAGCAGGGACCGTGCTATCTGGTTACCAAGGGGACCTGCGGGGAGCTGAAACACCAGAGTTGCATGTGCTACCCAACAGCAACTTGTTATTTAGTTACCCACAGGACCTGTGGGGTACTGAAATACAAGAGAGGCCTGTGTGACCCAGCAGGTACAGTGCAATCTAATTACCTGTGGGACATGCAGGGTGCTGAAACACCAAAGAGACTTGTGCAACCCAGCAGGGACTATGCAATCTAGATACCTGTGTGACCTGCTGGGTGTGGAAGCACCAGAGAGGCCTGGGACACACAGCTGTGCACAAGATAAGCATAGAGGATATGAAAATGGAGGCAGAGTGAATAAAAGCTACAGAGACAGACGATCTCCCAGGACCAAACGGGAATTACAAATAAAACAAAGACAAATCCTCAGAAAAAAGCAACAGAAAAGCAGCAGGATAGGACCACATAATCAGTGACACTGGTAGAATATGTGGAGGCAGGCTGGGAGCACACAGACAGCAGCAGTCTTAGCTGTGAGCAGAGAGCACCCTTGGGGAATAAAGACCAAGCCGACTCCACAGCACAGAGAGCCAAACAGAGTGCTAAAATAGCCACAGCAACTCACGTGGAGGCTATGGCAAAGGGAGGGCAGACTTGGCTGAAACTCTGTGAGGACACCAAAATTTGAAGGGTACTCAGAGTTTTAGCTGAGTTGAGGCCACAAAAAAAGGGTGGCCAGTGTGCTCCTTCCAAGAGCTATGGAAAAAAGCAGCAGCACATCACTCAAAGATTCAGCTTTTCCCAGGTAAGGCAAAGAAATACAAATTGAGACTCATGAACAATCAGCATCTACCCTACCCTCTGTAAATCCTCTTATGCAGAACACCAGGGATACATTCAAAGGCACTGAGTAACTGAGATTACTAACCTCCAGGAAAAAGTAGAGGATAACTGAACCTTTCCTGGGCTTGCAAATCTACCCAAGTATGTAAGACTTGACAGTGGTGTTTAACATTGGACACCCAGGCCCATCCAAACCCAGTAGAGTGAGCCACAAAGAGCACAACACCAACACCCACAGGGAAAATTTGGCAGGCTCAAAAGCCACTGAGATAGCCAAAATGGTGAAACAAAGAAACAAATCCCAAATAAAATAAGAGAATTCTATCAAAGATGAGATAGATGAAACAGAGTTAAGCAAATTATCAGAGGTAGAGTTCAGAACCATGATATTGAGGAAGCTCAACAGCATGAGTAAAGACATCACCACCACGAGTAGAGATACAAAAACACTGAAATCCAACCAAGTGGAAATGAAGAATGACATAGCAGAAATTAGGAACATATTGGAAGGACTAACCAGGAGAGTAGAGGAAGCTGAGGACAGGATTAGTGAATGAGAACACAGGGTAGAAAAAATCAACCAATCAGAAAAGCAAAAGGAAAAAAATGATTAAAAGACAGGAAGATAGCTTAAGAGAACTGTGGGACAACTGGAAATGTAATAACATTGGCATCATAGGAGTCAGTGAAGAGGAAGAAACTGGGCAAGGGTTAGAGAATATATTTGAAGAAATTGTGACAGAAAACTTTCCTAACTTGGAGAAGGAAGAAGGCATTCAAGTTCAAGAAGCACACAGAGCCCCAAGTAAGAAGAACCCAAACAGGCCCACACAAAGACAGATAGTAATCAAAATGCCAAAAATTAAAGAAAAAGAGAGAATCCTAAAGGCAGCAAGATATAAGCAACAGGTTACGTACATAGAAAACCCCATAATGCTCTCAGCTGACTTCTCAACAAAAACTTTACAGGCCAGAAAGGAGTGGCGTGAAGAAATCAAGGTCATGAAAAACAAGGATATGAATCCAGGACTACTCTATCCAGCTAGGCTATCATTCAAAATAGAAGGTCAAATAAAGAGCTTTGTAGACAAAAAAAAAGAAAGGCTAAGGGAATATATTAACACCAAACCAGTACTGCAATTTATGATAAAAGGACTGCTGTAATTAGTTAAAGACATAGGAAGTAAAATAGACCCACACTAAACAACAATGGCAATAAATAAGTACATATCAATTATCACCTTAAATGTGAAAGGTTTGAATGTTCTGATAAATGAAAAAAAAAAAAAGAGAGAGAGTAGCTGACTGGAAGCTGACTGGATAAGAAAGCATGACTCACATATTTGTTGTTTATATGAGACCCACCTCACAACAAAAGACTTCCATAGGTTTAAAGTGAAGGGATGGAAAAAATCTTTCAAGAAAATGGAATGCAAAAAAGAGATGGGGTAGCAATACTCATATATGATGAAATATATTTCAAAATGAAGACCATAAATAGAGACAAAAAAAGGCAACTGCATAACATTGAAAGGATTTATTGAACAGAAAGATACAACCTTGTAAACATATATGCACCCAATATAGAAGCACCAGCATATATTAAAAACCTTCTGGAGGACTTCAAAGGTGAAATGAACAGCAATATAATCACAGCAGGGGACTTCAGCACCCCACTGACATCACTGGATAGATCATCTAGACAAAAAATTTAACAAGAAAACACAGACTTTAAATGAAGCGCTAGATCAAATGGATTTAACAGGACTGAGAATTATACCCCAAAACTACAGAATTAGCATTCTTCTCAAGTGCACATGAGACATTCTCAAAGATCGACCACATATTAGGGCACAAACTAAGTCTCTACAAATTCAAAAAGATTGAAATCATATCAAGCATCTTCTCAGATCACAATGGCATGCAACTAGAACTCAACTGCAACAAAAACATGCAGAGACATTTGAGAACATGTAGGCTAAGTAGCATGTTATTGAACAATGAATGGGTTACCATGGAGATAAAGAAAGAAATTAAAAACTTCCTGGAAACCAGGAACCATTTCTAATTCCTGGAAACCAATTAAAATGAACACACAACAACATAAAATTTATGGGATGCAGTGAAAGCAGTCCTGAGGGAAAAGTTTATAACACTACAGGCCTACCCCAAGAAACAAGAAAAATCTCTAGTAGACTATATAACCTTACAATTTAAAGGACTAGAAAGCAAACCAAAAGAAAACCCCAGAGAAAATAGAAAAAAGGAAGTAGTGAAGATCAGAGCAGAAATAATTCACATGGAGACCAAAAAAAGAATTCAAAAGATCAATGAAACCAAGAGCTGATTCTTTGAAAAGATGAACAAGATTGATGGACTCTTAGCTAGACTCTGCAAGAAACAAAGAGAAATAAGCCAAATACACAATATCAGAAATGAAAGAGAAAAAACAATAACTGACACCACAGAAATACAAAGGATAGTGAACAACTATTATGAACAATTTTATGGAAGCAAATTCAACAATCTAAGCGAAATGGACAAATTTCTAGAAACATGTAGTCTCCCTAAACTGAACTGGGAAGAGATAGAAAACTTGAACAGACCAATAACAACTAAGGAAATTGAAGATGTAATCAAGATTCTCCCAGCAAAAAAAATCCCAGGCCCTGTCGGCTTCGCGGGGGAATTTTACCAAATATTCAAAGAAGAAATAATACCAGTTCTCCTCAAACTATTTTTAAAAATTCAACAAGAAGGAAGACTTCCAAATTTGTTTTATGAGGCCAGCATAATTCTAATTCCAAAACTAGAAAAAGACACTACAAAGAAAGAAAACTACAGGCTGATATCCCTGATGAACGTAGACGCCAAAATCCTGAACAAAATACTAGCAAATCGAATATAGCAATACATCAAAAAAATTATTCACCATGACCAAGTGGAATTCATCCCAGAGATGCAAGGCTGGTACAATATTCATAAATCAATAAATGTGATACACCACATAAACAAAATGAAAGATAAAACCATATGATCATATCAATAGATGGTGAAAAAGCATTTGACAAAATCCAGCACCCATTTTTGATAAAAATGCTTAGTAATATGTAAATAGAGGGATCATATCTCAACATAATAAAGGCCATATGTGAAAGACCTACAGCTAACATCATACTCAATGGGCAAAAACTATAAGCATTTCTCTTAAGAACAGGAAGAAGACAAGAATGTCCACCTTCACCACTCTTATTTAACATAGTACTAGAAGTCTTAGCCACAGCAATCAGTAAGAAAAAATAAAAGGGATCTAAATTGGAAAAGAGAAAATGATACTGTCATTATTCACAGATGACATGAGAGTATACGTAAAAAACCCCAAAGACTCCATCAAAAATTTATTACACTTAATAAATGAATTTGGCAAAATAGCAGGATACAAAATTAATGTCGAGAAATTGATGGCATTCTTATCCACCAATGATAAACTCACAGAAAGAGAATATAAAAAAAAAACAATACCATTTACCATCGTAGAAAAAAAATTAAGATACTTAGGAATAAACTTCACCAAAGAAATAAAGGACCTATTCACTGAAAACTATAGGTCATTGAGAAAAGAAATAGAGGAAGATATAAAAAAGTAGAAACACATACCTTGTTCATGGATTGGAAAAATTAACATCACTAATGTCCGTACTACCCAACGCAATCTATACATTCAATGCAATCCCCATCAAAATACCAATGACATACTTCATAGAACTAGAACAAATACTTCAAAAGTTCATATGGAACAAAAAAAGCCCTCTAATAGCCACAGCAATCTTTAAAAAAAAGAACAAATTTGGACTGATCACATTACCAGATTTCATGTTATACTACAAAGCCAGTGTAATCAAAATAGGTGGGTACTGGCACAAGAACAGGCAGATAGATCAGTAGAACAGAATAGAAAACCCAGAAATGGACCCAAGACAATATGCTCAATTAGTATTTGACAAAGGTGGCAATTGCATACAGTGGAGTAATGACAGCCTCTTTAACAATCGGTGTTGATTAAATTGGACACCTACATGCAAAAAGAAAGAAAGAAAGAAAGAAAGAAAGAAAGAAAGAAAGAAAGAAAGAAAGAAAGAAACTAGACCATCAACTTACACCATACACAAGAATGAACTCAATATGGATAAAAGACTTAAATGTGACTCATGAATCCATAAAAATTTTAGAAGAAAGAGTCGGAAATAAAGTATCATACATCATAAGCAGCAGAATTGTACTGATACATCACCTAAGGCAACAGAAACGAAGGAGAAAATGAACACATCGAACTCCATCAAACTCAAAAGCTTATGCACAGCAAAAGAAACAACCACAAAAATGGAAAGGCGATCCACTGTTTGGGAGAGCATAATTGCCAATGATACATCAGATAAGGGGTTAATTTCCAAAATGTATAGAGTGCTCATACAGCTCAACAAAAGGAAGACAATGAACCCAATTAAAAAATGGGCAGAGAAACTAAAGAGACACCTCTCCAAACAGGACATACAAATGGCCAAGAGACTTGTGAAGAAATGCTAAACGTCACTAATCATCAGAGAGATGCAAATGAAAACAACAATGTGGTATCACCTCACACCTGTCAAAATGGCCGCCATCAACAAATCATCAAACAACAAGTGCTGGTGAGGGTGTGGAGCAAAGGGGACTCTAGTGCACTGCTGGTGGGAATGCAGACTGGTGCAGCCACTATGGAAAACAGTATGGTGTTACCTCAAAAAATTAAAGATTGAACTTCCATTTGACCCAGTGATCCCACTTTTAGGAATATACCCTAAGAAGCCAGAAACACCAATCAGAAAGAATATATGTACCCCATGTTTGTAGCAGCACTATTTACAATAGCTAAGATCTGGAAACTGCCCAAGTGTCCATCAGTAGACGAATGGATAAAAAAGGTGTGGTACATATACACAATGGATTACTATGCAGCTGTAATATAGAAAGATCTCTTGTCCTTTGAGAAGACGTGGAGGGACCTGGAAAGTGTCATCCTGAGCGAAACAAGCCAAACAGAGAAATACATGTATCGTATGATCTCACTTATTTGTGGCTTATAATGAACTTAACAATCTAAGGAGTGGGGCAGTCCCAGAGATGTGAAAGTGGGATATGGACTGACAATCCCCAGAAGAGGTCATATGTGAGGGAGGGATAAACCACAGAACTTATATGCATGTATGTGTGAACAATGGACATGACAAAAAAGCTGGGGACAAGGTGGGGAGGGAGTGTGAGGGGGGAATCATTGGGGAAGAAAGAGAAATATCTGTAACAAATATAAATATATTAATTATAAAATAAAAAATAAATAATAAAAAAGTGTGCCAACTGGCCTGTCCAGTGTGGCTTAGTGATTGAGCATCCACCTATGCACCTAAGTTGTTGCCAGTTTGATTCCCAGTCAGAGCAGATGCCCAGTTTTTGGGTCAAAACCCCAGTGGGGTACATCCAGGATGCAGCCAATAGCTGTTCTCTCTCGTTGATCTCTCTCTCTCTCTTTCCCTTCTCCTCTCTCTAAATAAAAAAAAAATCAATATAAAAAAATAATATATGAGCAGAGTTTAGAATCAAATGAAAGTGTGGTTGATGCAGTTACCTGAGTAAAGATTAGGTACAAATGCACAGAGGAGTATGTTGAAATGAAAAAATAGCTGGGGTAGCAATACTTATATCTTACAAAATAGAGTATAAAACAAAGGCTATAGTGAGAGGCTGAGAAGGACACTACATAATGATAAAAGGAGTAGTCCAATAAGATGGTATAAATTTGGTAAACATTTATATACTCAACATAGGAGCACCTAAATATGTATAGCAAATCTTGATGGACATAAAGGGAGAAATGGACAGGAATACAGTTATAGAAAGAGATTTTCACACCCACTGACATCAATGGATAAATCTTTTAGACAGGAAATCAGCAGCCTTGAATGACATGTTAGATAGCATGAATTTAATTGTTCTCTTCAGAGCATTTCATCCCTAATTAGAAAAATATATATTCTTTTGAAATGCATATGGAACATTTTCTAGGGCAGACCACATGTTAGGATACTAAACAAGTCTCAATAAATTTAAGAAGACTGAGTTCTATGGACACACACTATAGGGTGGTAAAGGCCTGGAGTGAGACAGGAATTGGGAAGAGGTGGGCAATGGGGGAAAAGGGGGAGAGGTACAACTGTATAATTGAAATCAATCATCTTCTCTGACAGTAATGGTATGAAATAAAAAATCAACCACAAGAAATAAAACTAATAAAACACACAAAGTCATGGAGGCTAAATGACATGTTACTAAAATATGAATGGGTTACAATGAGATCAAGGAAGAAATCAAAAGTTACCTGGAAACAAATGAAAATGAGAACACAACAACCCAAAATCTATTGGACAGAGTGAAAGCAGTTCTAAGAGGGAAATTCATAGTATTACAGGTCTATCTCAAGAAACAAGAAAAATCTCAAATAAACAACCTACCTTTACACATAAAGGAACTAAAAAAGAACTACAAACAAAGCCCATAGGAAGGAAATAATAAATATCAGAACAGAAATAACTGAAATAGGGTCTTAAATAACAGTACAAAGATCAGTGAACCCAAGTGGTTCTTTGAAAAAATAAACAAATTTGAGAAATCTTTTATCAGACTCATCAAAAAAAAGAAGAGAGAAGACCCAAATAAATAAAATCAGATATGAAAGAGGAGAAGTAACAACTGACACCAAAGAAATACAAAGATCATAAGAAAATATTACAAACAGCTATATGCCAACAAATTGGACAGTCAAGAAGAAACAAATACATTCCTAGAAACATATCATCTTCCATAACTAAATAAGAAAGAATGAGAAAATATGAATAGACAGATTACAACTACTGAAATTAAAGCAGTAATTTCAAACCTCTCAACAAATAAAAGTTCTGAACCAGATGACTTCACAGGTGAATTTTACCAAACATTCAAAGAAGAATCAACACTTATCCTTCTCAAACTATTCAAAAATATTCAAGAGAAGACCCCCAATATCATTTTATGAGGCCAGTATTATCCTAATTTCAAAGTAAGATAAAGACACTACAAAGTGTAGTGTAGACACTATATAGTGTGTATATAGTATATATACACTATATATATGTGTGTGTGTGTGTGTGTGTGTGTGTGTGTGTATACCTTTATCTCTGATGAACATAGATGCTAAAATCCTGAACAAAACATTAGCAATGAACAAAATAGAAACAGAGTTGTGGATACATGGAACAGAATGACAGCTGTCAGAGAAGGGAGGTAACTGGTTTAAAGAAGGTTTAGAGATTAGCTAAGGAACATATATTTACAGTGATACCTCGGTTCTCAAACATAATTCGTTCCAGGAGGACGGTCGAGAACCGAATTGTTCGAGAACCGAAGCAATGAAACCAATAGGAAAGCGTGACTCCACAAAGTGTGACTCTCTCTCTGCACTCACACTGATGACTCAAGCAAGGCGCGCTGGGCCGAATGAACGCCATTCGGCTCATCTCGGAAGTTCGAGTTCCAAATATTTGTTCGGATTCCGAGACAAAAGTTTCTCGAATCTCCATTTGGTTGAAAATCGAGGCGTTCGAGAACCGAGGTATCACTGGTATATCCCATAAACACAGACAGCAGTATGAACAGAGAGAAGGTGGGATGGGGGTTATGTGGAGGTGAGCAAAGGGACGTGTTTAAATGTGTACATCTGTAGTAATGTCAACAATAAAAATAAAGTGAAATAAAAGAAAAGAGATAAATAAAGAGGCAAACTTGGGAAAATTATATAGAACACTCAAAATCACTAGGAATAATTTTGGTTTTATTTATCTGCAACATTCAGCCAGTGGAGTGCTTTGAACAGGGGAGAGGAATAATCTGAATTACAATTAAGAATCCCAAAACACCATCAGAAAGAATATATGTACTCCTATGTTCATAGCTGTATTATTTACAATAGCTAAGATCTGGAAACAGCCCAATTACCCATCAGTAGACGAGTGGATAGAAAAGCTATGGTACATTTACACAATGAAACACTAAACAGCTATAAAAATGAAGGATCTCTTACCCTTTGTGATAACAGAGATGGACCTGGACATTATTATGCTAAGTGAAATAAGCCAGTCAGAGAAAGATAGACATCACATGGTCTCACTTATATGTGGAATTTAAGGAAAAGAATAAACTGACAAACAAAATAGATCCACAGACATGGAAGCATGGGATAGACTGACAGATCTCAGAGGGAAGTTGGAATGGAGGGCAGGAAGAGATTAATCAAAGAACTTACATGAATATATGCATTGCCCATGGACACAGAGCATAGACAAGTGAAGGCCTGGGGTGGGGTGGGAGATGGGCAGAGGGGCAAATTGGGGAAAAATGGGGGACATCTGTAATACTCTTAACAATAAAATTAAATTTAAAAAGGTATCTCTCATGCTGCTATGATAAGAGTAGCTTTAGGGGGACAAAGATAGGAGAAAATGGAATAATTAAGGGAACTACTACATTAACTTCAGCAAGAGATGATGGTGGCTTGGTTTTATGTATTAAATTCCCGTGGTAAAATTCCCATACTAAAATTCTCATGGTAAAAACCTACCCTACAATATGATGGTATTAGGAGGTGGGTCCTTTGGAATATAATCATGATTTGATGAGATCAGCATGGTAGAGCTTCATGAATGAGTTTAGTGCCCTTTTAAGAGTCTTAAGAGAGTTTAGTCCCCTTCTCTGCTCTTCATCATGTGAGGATACAGCATTTTACAACACAGAAAGTGTCTTCATCAGAACTCAACTATGTTGGCACTTGAAACTCAGACTTTCAGCTTCCAGAGCTGTGAGAAATAAATGTCTATTGTTCATATGTCATCAGTCTATAGCACTTTGTTATAGCAGCTGGAAAGGATTAAGACACTAATAGGATACTGAAAAATAGGGATGCTACTGTAACAAATGCATAAAACTGTGCAAGTGATTTTGGAACTGGGTAATATGTAGAGACTGAACAAGTTTTGGGATGTATGCTAGAAGAAGTCAATATAGCCATAAATAAAATTTGAAAGGTGATACTGGCGAGAGCTCAGAAAGAAAAGAACTATAAAGAAAGCTTCAATCTTCTTAGTGAAGGTGTAAGTAATCATGAGCACATGTTGGTTGAAATATGGACAGTAAAGGCTATTATAATGAGGCCTCAGTTGCAAATGTAAAACGTGTTATTGGAAACTGGGAGGAAAGCTGATCCTTGTTACATAGTCTCAAAGAACTTGGCTGAATTGCTTTCATGTTCTAGTGTTTTGTGGAAGGTAGAACTTGTGAGCAATGAGATTGGATATTTAGCTGAATAAATTTCTAAGCAAAGTGTTGAAAGTGTGGCTTGGCTCCTCTTGAATGTTAATAGTAAAATTTGAGAATAGAGACATGATTTAAAGTTGGAATTGTTAAGCTAAAATGAACTAGAATTTAAAGATTTGGATAATTCTCAGCATTTCTGTATTGCAAAAAATGAGAAAGCATGTTCAGGTGAGAACACTAAGGGTGTTGTCAATGGATACTTTGATAAATAAATTAATATGGGTGTGAAACATGGACTTAATTTGATACCCCAGTAAGAAAACTGCAAATTTAACTGAAGTGAGAAGAAACAGGAAGAAAGGAGGAAAGGCTGTTGGACTTTTGGGATTTTATAAGACTATAAGAGCTATCTGGCTTTGAAAGTATGCTATTCTTTAAGACAAAATGATAATGACATCAAAGGTGATTCAGAGATCATCAGGACTGCTTCCTAAATTTCAAAAGAAGAGGATCATCACTTTGCTTTCAACAGGCTAGAGCCCTCTACCCAAAGCCTTGAGTCAGGGGCAGAGCTGTCCAAAACTATGGGGAAGAGGTCATTCATCAGAGCCTCAGGAGCACAACCCATCCCTGGTAAAGGTGCAGGGGCAGGACTGCTACCGAATGGGGCCAGAAGGCAAACTGCAGCCCTATTGGGCCTGGAGGGTAGAGTATGGAGCCAAAGATTATTCTTGAACCTAAAGATCTCACGAAGTTAGCCTAGCTAGGTGTGTGACTTTTTTGGGACCTGTCACTTGTTCCTTCTTTCCTATTTCTCCCTTTGGAATGGGAATGCTTATTCTGTGCCTGTCCCACCATTTTATCTTGGAAACATAACTTTTTTGTTTCACAGGGTCTCATCTCAAGAATCTTACCTCAGGATAAATTGTAATTTAAGTCCCATTCTATATCTGATTTAGATGATATTTAGATGAAATTTTGAACTATAGACTTTAGTTGGTGCTGAGCTGAGTTAAAAATTTGGGGACTATTGGGATGGAACGAATGTATTTTGCATAAGAGAAGGACATAAATTTGGAGGGCAGGCTAGTGTGGGATGTTATGCACTGATGTGCCCCCAAAATTTATGATGAAACCATATCTACCAATATGAAGGTATTAGCAGGTGGGGCCTTTAAAGGTAATTAATATTAGATGAGATCCTGAGGAGGAAGAGGGAGCCCTCATGACTGGGATTAGGGTCTTTATAAAAGTCATAAAATCTTCCTCCCCATCTCTGCTCTTTGCCATGTGGAGGCTACAAAATTAAGTCAGCAGTCTGCAACTAGGAAGAGAGCTCTCATAGAACTCAACCATCAGGCACCCTGATCTCAGACTTCCAGCCTCCAAAACTATGAGAAATAAATTTCTGTTGTTTATAAGCCACCCTGTACCTTGTTAGAGGAGTCTGAATAGACTAAGACACTTGGATTTCTAATTTTAGCGGTTTTCCCATGATCTCTAATTGCTTCTGTCATTTGGCCTAAAAGGGGAAGCAGGTGTCTATAGCACAGGAATTGAATTGTTTGGATAAGTATGCAGAGATAGACATTTAATTACCTTGTTAGTTTCTCTTAAGTTGCTGTCTGCTTCTGTCTTCTTCTATCTCAAGATGCAGAATACCATTGGTGCTGAATATCACTTTCTGGTAGGATATGTGCTCACACTTAACTTTGAGAGAAGCTTCCTTCTGAGACAGTGTTCCTTCGCAGGTTTAATGCAAACTTCCTGTTTTTCTTGATCCCTTATAGTTTCTGATCCACTGACAATATCCCTTATTTATTTTCAATGTCTTTGTATCTCTTTCTCTCAAACCCTCTCTCTCTCTCCCCCCATTCCATGTGTGTATGCATGTATGTATGTTTGTATATGTGTATTTGTGATTCTGTTTAATATATTCTTATTTGTATCTACAATTTTGTAGATTTAGTTCCAGAAAGAAAAATATTTGTCTCTGCATTTAGCTGGAAAATAGATTTAACAACATTTTTTTTCTTTATTGATTTTAGAGAAAGAGAAAGAGAGAGGGAGAGAGAAATAGAAACATCGATGAGAGAACATTGATTGGCCACTTCCTGCATGCCCACCATTGGGGATTTGGCGCACAACATGGGCATGTGCCCTGATAGGAAATTGAACCAGTGACCTCCTGGTGCATGGGTCAATGCTCAACCACTGAGCCATAATGGCTGGGATAGAAAAATTATTTTAAAATATGTTTTAAATGGTTCCTTTAGCAAAACATACCACATATGAAAGTCCTTGGTTCTCACAGATTACACTTTATATATACTTTTGAAGATCAGTGAACACTTCTTTTTTCTTGACATTTGATGTTTCAGAAGTTTAGTAATCTGATGGTTGATGTTGCTTACTGAACTCTGAGGCATTATCTTTGTACTGTAGCTATTCAATAGAAAGATTATTCAGGAGTTCCTGTTTGAGATAATGATAAGATCAAGTTTCCCCTATCTTCACCTGGTTATTTTTGTGAATAAGAGCACAAAATAAGAGAGATTCATATTCAACTAACAATAGTCAGTTGTTTTGTTTTATACAACCCCAGACTAAAGCACTAGCTCTGCATAGCCATCTCCAGGAAAGGAGCTTTAGGTTACTAGAATTAGTTATGTTCTGGCCTATAATCCGACAATATATTCCCTCCAAAGCAGGAACACAACAGAAGATACAACTTAAATATGGGCTAGTTTTGACTGTCTTGTGTGGCTCAGTGGATTGAGGATCCTCTCAAGGACTGAGAGGTCCCAGTTCAATTTCCGATCAGGGCGCATGCCCGGGTTGTGGGTTCAATACGCAGTAGGGGGTGTGCAGGAGGCAGCTGATGAATGTGTCTCTCTCACTTCGATGTTTTCATCTCTCTTTCCCTTCTTTGCTCTAAAAAATCAATAAAAATATATTCATAAAATTTATGGATTTATTAAACTTTCATAGTGGAAATAAATCATTTGGGTTTCAAAACTCATACCCATCATCATCATCATCACTTTCATCATCATAATTATTTATTTATTTATTTATTTTTTAATTTTATTTATTTATTTATTTATTTTTTGTTACAGATATTTTACCTTTTTACCCCATTGGCATCCCCCAACCCACCCCCCCTCCACCCTGTCCCCGGTTTAGTTGTCCATGTCCATTGGTCATGCATACATGCATATAAGTTCTGTGGTTTATCTCTTCCCACACCCCCCCACCCCCCATCCCCTCTTCTGAGGGATATCAGTCTGTGCCCTACTTCCATGTCTGGGTCTACTGTATTCCTCAGACTGTTATGTTCATTATATTCCGTATATAAGTGAGATCATGTGGTATTTGTCTTTTTCTGCTTGGCTTCTTTCACTTAGGATAATACTTTCCAGGTCCCTCCATGTCGTCTCAAAGGATAAGAGATCTTTCTTTCTTACCGCTGCATAGTATCCCATTGTGTATATGTACCACAGCTTTTTGATCCATTCGTCTACTGGTGGACACTTGGGCTGTTTCCAGATCTTAGCTATTGTAAATAGTGCTGCTATGAACATGGGGGTGCATATATTTTTCCTGATTGGTGTTTCAGGCTTCTTAGGGTATATTCCCAGCAGTGGGATCACTGGGTCAAATGGAAGTTCAATTTTTAATTTTTTGAGGTAGCACCATATTGTTTTCCATAGCGGCTGCACCAGTCTGCATTCCCACCAGCAGTGTACTAGAGTCCCCTTTTCTCCACACCCTCGCCAACACTTGTTGTTTGATGATTTGTTGATGGCGGCCATTCTGACAGGTGTGAGGTGATACCTCATTGTTGTTTTAATTTGCATCTCTCTGATGATTAGTGGTGTTGAGCATTTCTTCATATGTCTCTTGGCCATTTGTATGTCCTGTTTGGAGAGGTGTCTATTCAGCTCCTCTGCCCATTTTTTAATTGGATTCTTTGTCTTCCTTTTGTGGAGTTGTGTGAGCACTCTATATGTATTGGAAATTAACCCCTTATCTGATATATCATTGGCAATTATGCTCTCCCATACAGTGGGTAGCCTTTCCATTTTGATGATTGTTTCTTTTGCTGTGCAGAAGCTTTTGAGTTTGATGTAGTCCCATGTGTTCATTTTCTCCTTTATTTCTGTTGCCTTAGGTGATGTATCAGTGAAAATTCTGCTCCGTATGATGCCCAAAATTTTGTTGCCTACATTTTCTTCTAGAATTTTTATGGATTCACGGGTCACATTTAAGTCTTTTATCCATTTTGAGTTTATTTTTGTGTATGGTGTAAGTTGAGGGTCTAGTTTCATTTTTTTGCATGTAGCTGTCCAATTTTCCCAACACCATTTATTAAAGAGGCTGTCTTTACTCCACTGTATGCTCTTGCCACCTTTGTCAAATATTAATTGAGCGTATTGCCTTGGGTCCATTTGTGGGTTTTCAGTTCTGTTCCACTGGTCTATATGCCTGCTCTTGGGCCAGTACCAGGCTGTTTTGGTTACAGTCGCTTTGTAGTATAACCTGATATCTGGTATTGTGATCCCTCCAACTTTGTTCTTCTTTTTCAAGATTGCTGTGGCTATTTGGGGTCTTTTTTGGTTCCATATGAACTTTTGAAGTATTTGTTCTAGTTCTATGAAATATGTCGTTGGTATTTTGATGGGGATTGCATTGAATCTATAGATTGCTTTGGGTAGTATGGACATTTTAATTATGTTAATTCTTCCAATCCATGAACAGGGTATGTGCTTCCCCTTTTTTATATCTTCCTCTATTTCTTTTTTCAATGATCTGTAGTTTTCTGCAAATAGGTCTTTTACTTCTTTGGTTAAGTTTATTCCGAGGTATCGTAATTTTTTTGGAGCGATGGTAAATGGGATTGTTTTTTCAGTTTCTCTTTCTGTGAGTTCATCATTGATGTACAAGAATGCCGTCGATTTCTTGACGTTAATTTTGTATCCTGCTACTTTGCCAAATTCATTTATTAAGTCTAATAGATTTTTGATGGAGTCTTTAGGGTTTTCTATGTACAATATCATGTCATCTGCAAATAATGACAGTTTCACTTCCTCCTTTCCAATTTGGATCCCTTTTATTTTTTCTTCATGTCTGATTGCTGTGGCTAAGACTTCCAGTACAATGTTAAATAAGAGTGGCGAAAGTGGACATCCCTGTCTTGTTCCTGTTCTTAATGGAAATGTTTTTAGTTTCTGTCCATTGAGTATGATGTTGGCTGTAGGTCTTTCATATATGGCCTTTATTATGTTGAGATATGATCCCTCTATTCCTACATTGCTGAGCGTTTTTATCAGAAATGGATGCTGGATTTTGTCGAATGCTTTTTCAGCATCTATTGATATGATCATGTGGTTTTTATTCTTCATTTTGTTTATGTGGTGTATCATGTTTATTGATTTGCGAATATTGTACCAGCCTTGCATCCCTGGAATGAATCCCACTTGGTCATGGTGAATAATTTTTTTGATGTATTTCTGGATCCGATTTGGTAGTATTTTGTTCAGGATTTTGGCGTCTATGTTCATCAGGGATATTGGCCTGTAGTTTTCTTTCTTCGTAGTGTCTTTTTCTAGTTTTGGAATTAGAATTATGCTGGCCTCATAGAACGTGTTTGGAAGTCTTCCTTCTTCTTGAATTTTTTGAAATAGTTTGAGGAGAATGGGTGTTAGTTCTTTTTTGAATGTTCGGTAAAACTCCCCCGTGAAACCATGTGGGCCTGGGCTTTTGTTTGCTGGGAGAGTCTTGATTACCTCTTCAATTTCCTTAGTTGTTATTGGTCTGTTCAAGTTTTCTATCTCTTCTGGGAATAGTTTTGGGAGACTGTGTGTTTCTAGAAATTTGTCCATTTCGCTGAGATTGTCGAATTTGTTGCCATATAGTTGTTCATAGTAGTTGTTAACGATCTTTTGTATTTCTGTGGTGTTGGTTGTTACTTCTCCTCTTTCATTTCTGATTTTGTGTATTTGGGTTCTCTCTCTTTGTTTCTTGGTGAGTCTAGCTAAGGGTCCATCTATCTTGTTTATCTTTTCGAAAAACCAGCTCTTTGTTTCATTGATCCTTTGAATTGTTTTTTTGGTCTCTATGCCATTTATTTCTGCTCTGATCTTTACTATTTCCTTCCTTCTACTTGCTCTGGGGTTTTCTTTTTGTTTGCTTTCTAATTCTTTAAGTTGTGAGGTTAGACAGTCAATTAGAAATTTTTCTTGTTTTTTGAGGTAGGCCTGTAGTGCTATGAACTTCCCTCTCAGAACTGCTTTCGCTGCATCCCATAGATTTTGTGTTGTTGTGTGTTCATTTTCATTGGTTTCCAGGAAGTTTTTAATTTCTTCCTTGATCTCCTCGGTGACCCATTCATTGTTTAATAACATGCTATTTAGCCTCCATGTGTTGAAATGTCTTTGCATGTTCTTTGTGCAATTGATTTCTAGTTTCATGCCATTGTGATCTGAGAAGATGCTTGATATGATTTCAATCTTCTTGAACTTGTAGAGATTTAGTTTGTGTCCTATCATGTGGTCTATCTTTGAGAATGTCCCATGTGCACTTGAGAAGAATGTGTATTCTGTAGTTTTGGGGTGTAATTCTCTGTAGATATCTATTAAATCCATTTGGTCTAGTGCTTCATTTAGAGTCTCTGTTTCCTTGCTAATTTTTTGCCTAGAGGATCTATCCAGTGCTGTCAACGGGGTGTTGAAGTCCCCTGCTATGATTGTATTGTTGTCGATTTCTCCTTTGAAGTCCTTCAGAAGATTTTTAATATATTTTGGTGCTCCTATATGGGGTGCATATATGATGATCAAGGTTATATCTTCCTGTTGGATAGATCTTTTCAATATTATGTAGTGGCCGTCTTTGTCTCTAGTTATGGTCTTCATTTTGAAATCTATTTTATCAGATATGAGAATTGCTACCCCAGCTTTTTTTTGTTTTCCATTTGCTTGGAAAATTTTTTTCCATCCCTTCACTTTCAACCTATGTGAGTCTTTTGTTGAGAGGTGGGTCTCTTGTAAACAACAGATAGATGACTCATGCTTTCTTATCCAATCAGCTAGTCTGTGTCTCTTTATGGGAGCATTCAATCCATTTACGTTTAAGGTGATTATTGATATGTACTTATTTATTGCCATTTTTGTTTAGTGTGGTTCTATTTTTCTTCCCATTTCTACTGCTAATTACAGCAGTCCTTTTAACATTTCTTGTAGTGCTGGCTTGGTGCTAATGTATTCCCTTAGCTTTTTTTTTGTCTGGGAAGCTCTTTATTTGATCTTCTATTTTGAATGATAGCCTTGCTGGGTAGAGTAGTCTTGGATTCAGATTCTTGTGTTTCATGACTTTGATTACTTCATGCCATTCCCTTCTGGCCTGTAGTGTTTCTTGTGAGAAGTCAGCTGAGGGCCTTTTGGGGTTCCCTTTGTAAGTAACCTGTTGCTTATCTCTTGCTGCTTTTAGGATTCTCTCCTTGTCTTTAATTTGTGGCATTTTAATTACTATGTGTCTTGGTTGGGTCTGTTTGAGTTCTTCTTACTTGGGACTCTCTGTGCTTCTTGAACTTGAATGCCTTCATCCTTCACCAAATTAGGGAAGTTTTCTCTCACTATTTTTTTTAATATATTCTCTATCCCTTGCTCATTTTGTTCTTCTTCGGGGACTCCTATGATGCGAATATTATTACGTTTCCAGTTGTCCCATAGTTCTCTTAAGCTGTCTTTCTGTTTTTTAATAGTTTTTTCCTTTTGTTTTTCTGATTGGTTGATTTTTTCTACCTTGTCTTCTAATTCACTGATCCGGTCCTCAGCTTCCCCTACTCTGCTTTTTAAACCTTCCAATGTGTTTTTCATTCCTGATATGTCATTTTTTATCACTTCTTGTTGGTTTTTAATTTCCAGTTGGCTTATTTTCAGTGTCTCTATGTCCTTACTCATGCTGTTCAGCTTCCTCAAGATCATGGCTCTGAATTCTAGCTCTGTTAACATGCCTAATTGCTCCACATTGATCTCATCTTTGGTGGATGTGTCTTGCTCTTTCATTTGGCTTCTGGTTCTGTATTTCACCATTTTGGCTATCACTGTGGGCTTTGGAGCCTGTGAAGTTCTCCCTGTGGGTGTTGGTGTTCTGCTGTTTGTGGCTCCCTCTCCTGTGTTTAAATGAGCGAGGGAGGATCCATGTTGAACACCACTGGCAAGTCTTACTTTCCTGGTTAATGTTGCCAGCCCAGGAAATGTACTATTATCCTCTAGCTTTTGGCCTGGAGGCTAGCCGTCTAGGTTACTTGATGAGTTTTGGGTTGTGACTTGATTGAAAATCTCCCTCTGGTGCTCAGCCAAGGGGCTTTCAGGAGGGTGAGGCAGATGCTGGTTGTTAGTGAGCCTCAATTAACACTTCAATGGCCCACAGGGTGGGGTTGGATCTCCGAGGGAGGGGCTGCTGCCTCTCCTCAGAGCCCTGGGAAGGAGCAATGTGGCCACCGTCCTGAGTGGCTGCACTCAGCCAAAGCTCTGAGCGCCCTCCAAATCCCGAGTGTCCCCACACAGTTCCAGTCCAGTCCGTCCTCCCTCCGCCGGAGCCCAAGGTGAGTGGCTGTGGCTGTTTCAGCCTCTGTCCCGGCTGCGCTGTGGAGCCGCCTGGGAGTGTAACCCGAGGGCGCTGCTTACAGCTAAGGCTTCTGCCGAGCTGCTGACCGTGGGCTCCCAGCCCCGTCTCGCGCCTTCGCAAGCCTACCGGGATGGAGTCGGTGTCCCTCGTTATATGGTTCATGCAAGCTGCTTTTCTGTTGGTTTTTCCCGTCGATTTGTCTGTGTTATAGTTGTAATTCCAGTTTGGTTCTGGGAGACGGTCTGTGTAGCTCCGTTCACTCCGCCGCCATTTTTCGCTCTCCAGTATATTTATTTTTGTTACAGATATTTCTACATTTTCCCCCACTGATATCCCCTCCCCCACCCTCCCTGCCCTGTCCTAAGCATTGTTGTCCATGTCCATTGTTCATGCATAGATGCATATAACTTCTGTGGTTCATCTCTCTCCCCCATCCCCTCTTCTGGGGATTGGCACTCTGTACCGTACTTCCATGTCTCTGGAACTACCCCATTCTTCAGAGTGTTATGTTCATTATATTCCACAAATAAGTGAGATTATGTGATATTTGTCTTTCTTAGTTTGGCTTGTTTTGCTTAGGATAATGCTCTCCAGGTCCCTCCATGTTTTCTCAAAGGACAAGAGATCTTTCTTTCTTACAGCTGCATAGTACTCCATTATGTATATGTAACACAACTTTTTATCTATTTGTCTACTGATGGACATTTGGGCTGTTTCCTGATCTTAGCTACTATAAATAGTGCTACTATGAACATGGGGGTACATATATTCTTTCTGATTGGTGTTTCAGGGTTGTTAGTGTATATTCCAAGATGTGGGATTGCTGGGTCAAAAGGCAGTTTAGTGTTTAATTTTTTGAGGAAACACCATATTGCTTTTCATAGTGGCTGTAGCAGTCTGCATTCCCACCAGCAGTGCACTAGAGTCCCATTTTCTCCACAACCTTGCCAACACTTGTTGTTTGATGATTTGTTGATGGCGGCCATTCCGACAGGTGTGAGGTGATACCTCATTGTTGTTTTACATTTCATCTCTTTGATGATTAGTGATGTTGAGCATTTCTTCATATGTCTCTTAGCCATGTACTGTTGGGAGAGGTTTCTATTTAGTTCCTCTGCCCATTTTTTAATTGGGTTCTCTGTCTTCCTTTTGTTCACTTGTATGAGTACTCTATATATTTTGGAAATTAATCCCTTATCTGCTATGATTGTATTGCTGTCAATTTCTCCTTTGAACTCCTCCAGAAGATTTTTAATATATATTGGTGCTCCTATATTGAGTGCATATATGTTTACCAAGGTTATATCTTCCTGTTGGATAGATTATTTCAATATTAGGTAGTGGCCTTCTTTGTCTCTTGTTCTTTCATTGGGATTTGTTTCTTTGTTTTATTATTTTGACTATCCAAGAGGGTTTTGGAGCCTGCCAAATCTAAGACTACTCTATTTAGCAAGGCTATTATTCAAAATAGAAGGTCAAATAAAGAGCTTCACATACCAAAAAAAAAAAAAAAAAGAAAAAGGCTATGGAAATAATATGTTAGCACCAAACCAGTACTGAAAGATAGGTTACAAAGACAGCTGTAATTAGTACAAGAAATAGGAAGAAAAATAGAACCACACTAAACAAAAATGGCACTAAATAATTACATATCAATAATCACCTTAAATGTAAGTGGTTTGAATGCTCCGATAAAAGAACACAGAGTAGCTGACTGGATAAAAAAAAAACATGACTCATATCTATTTTGTTTACAGGAGACCCACCTCACAACAAAGGAATCACATAGGTTAAAAGTGAAGGCATGGAAAAAATCTTTCAAGCAAACCGGAAGCAAAAAAAAAAGCTGGAGAAGCAATACTCATATCTGATTAGTTTTTTTGTTTCTTTGTTTATTTCAACATTTTGGCTATCTCAGTGGGTTTTGGAGCCTGCCAAATTTTTTCTGTGACTGTTTCTGAACACCATGACTACATTCCAAGGCCCTAGGTAAATGAGAGTAATAACCTCCAGGCAACAAACTAGAGGATAACTGAACCTTTCCTGGGCTTGCAAATCTACCCAGGAAAGTAAGACTTGACAGTGGTGTTTAAAGTGGGCCCTACCCAGATCTTATATATATAGCTGAAATTGACAAGAAATAAATCTCAGAAGCTAATGAAGGTGCATGAGGGAGCCCATACAAGATAATCAGCACTGTCTAGATGAGCCTAATCCAAATTCCCACCATAAAAAATGATAAACTATATAATTTTTTTTTTATTTTCCAGTTTAACCCAGCAGGTGTATTATTATACATCAAAAGTTATGTGACACAGAGATTCCAAAATGGTGGCAGAGTGAATGGAAGCTACAAACAACATCTCCCAGAACCAAACTGGAATTAAAACTAAAATAAAGAGAAATCGTTGGGAAAAATCAACAGAAAAGCTGCTTGTGAGGACCGTATAACCAGGGACACTAAATCGATCCTGGTAGGATTGTGAAAGCAGGAGAGGGGGTTTGGGAACCCAGTGACAACAGCAATCTTAGATGGGGGCAGCACCCTTGGGGTTACAATTCCAAGCCAGCTCCACAGTACAGAGGGCCGAGACAGAGCACTAAATTAGCCACAACCACTTACCTTGGAGTTTGGCACCAGGAGGGCAGACTAGACTGGAACTGTGTGGGAACATGCAGGATTTGAAGGGCATTCAGAGCTTTTCATGATTTGTCACCACACAGGACAGTGGCCATTTTACTCCTTCCAGGGATCGGGGAAGAGGTGGTGGCTCCTCACTCAGAGATTCAACCCCACCCTAGTGGGCCAAAGAAATGCAAATTGAGGCTCATTAACAACCAGCATCTGCCCTCCGGATATCCACTTATTTTGAACACCTGAGGATGTTTTTCATTTGACCAAGAGCCCAAGGCTCTTCAAGTAACCAAAACTAATAACCATGAAGCAAAAAGCTAGAGGATAACTATATCATTCTTGGACTTGAAAATCTACCCAGGAAAGTAAGACTTGACAGTGGTGTTTAACGGGGGTATTCTCAAACTCATCCAAACCCAATTGAGGGAGCCACAAACAGCAGAATACCAATACCCAAAGGGAAAATTTGGCAGACTCTAAAACCCTCTTTGATAGTCAAAATGATAAAACAAAGAAACAAATCCCAATGAAAGAACAAGAGACCTCTACCAAAGATGAGATCAATGAAATACAGTTAATCAAGTAATCAGAGGTAGAGATCAGAGCCATGATCTTGAGGAAGCTCAACACCATGAGTAAAGATATAGAAGCATTGAAAATCAACAAAGTGGAAATGAAGAATGACATAGCAGAAATTAAGAACACATCGGAAGGACTAAAGAGCAAAATAAAGGAAGCTGAGGACCAAATCAATGAATTAGAAGACAGAGTATAAAAAAAATCACCAATCAGGAAAAAAAACAAACAAACAAAAAAAAACAGCAAATAATTAAAAAACAAGAAGACAGCTTAAGAGAACTGTGGGACAACAGGAAAGGTAATAACATTTGCATCATAGGAGTCCCCGAAGAAGAAGAAAAGGAGCAAGGGTTAGACAATATATTTAAAAACATAGTGACAGAAAACTTTCCTAATTTGGTGAAGAAAGACAGCATTCAAATTCAAGAAGCACAGACAGCCCCAAGTAAGTAGAAACCACACAGGCCCACACCAAGACACATAGTAATTAAAATGCCACAAATTAAAGACAAAGAGAGAATCCTAAAAGCAGCAAAAGATAAGCAACAGGTTACCTACAAAGGAACCCCCTTAATGTTAACTAGAAACAAAGAAGGTCATTACATAATATTGAAAGGATCTATCCAACAAGTAGATATAACCTAGGTAACCATATATGCACTCATTATAGGAGCAACAAAAAATATTAAAAATCTTCTGAAGGATTTCAAAGGAGAAATCGAGAGCAATACAAGCATAACAGGGGACTTCAACATCCCACTTACATCACTGGACAGATATTCTAGACAAAAATTAAGATGGAAACAGAGACTCTAAATGAAGCAATAGACCAAATGAATTTAATAAATGTCTACAGAGAATTACATCCCCAAACTACAGAATTCACATGCTTCTCAAGTGCACATGGGACATTCTTAAAGATAGACCACATGTCAGGGCACAACCTACATTTCTACAAGTTCAAGAAGATTGAAATTATATAAAGCATCTTCTCATATTATAATGGCATGAACCTAGAAATCAATTGCAACAAGAGCATGCAAAAACATTTGAAAACATGGAGGCTAAATAGCATGTTACTGAACAATGAACGGGTTACCATGGAGATCAAAGAAGAAAGTAAAAAATTTCCTGGAAACAAATGAAAATAAACACACAAAAACACAAAATCTATGTGATGCAGTGAAAGCAGTTCTGAGAGTGAAGTTCATAGCACTATAGGCCTTCCTCAAGAAACAACACAAAAATTTCTAATACACTATCTAACCTCACAACTTAAAGAACTAGAAAGCAGAACATGAGGGGAAAAAAAATGGCAGCAGAGGGAATGGAAGCTACACAGACCATCTCCCAGGACCAAACTGGATGTACAACAAAAATAAAGAAAAATTGACAGGAAGGGGCGACTGAAAGGCAGCCTGGAAGACCACACAACAGGGACACTGACTTAATCCTGGTAGGCTTGCGAGGACACGAGAGGGGGCCGGGAGCCCACGGTCCGCAATGGCCTGGGCTGGGACCAACGGACTCGGCTGGGACCAGGGGACTCGGCTGGAAGCTGCTGCCACCTCGGCTGCCTCCGGCGACCTCGGCTGAGTCCTGTGAACTCAGCTGGGTGCTACGCCCTCCACTGGTGCCACAGACATGGCTGCCCTAAGCTAGGAGCAGCACCTTTGGGTTAAAAGTCCCAGGTGGCTCCATGAGGCAGAGTCTGGACAGAGGCTAAATTGGCAGCAGCCACTCACCTTGGGCTCCAGCAGAGGGAAGGTGGACTGGACTGGAACCGAGTGGGGAAACTCGGGATTTGGAGGGCACTCAGAGCATTTGCTGAGTGCAGCCACGAAGGACTGTAGTCATCTTACTCATTCCCAGGGCCCTGGGGAGAGGCAGCAGCCCCTCCTTCAGAGATTCAAACCCACCTGGTGGCCATTGAAATGCTAATTGAGGCCCATTAACAACCAGAATCTGTCCCACCCTCAGGAAATCCTCTTACACTGAGCACCTAAGGGAGATTTTCAGGCAACTCAGAAACCAAGGTACTTCAGGTGACCTCTACTAATAGCCTCCAGGCAAAAAAACAAAAGCAAGAGGAAAACTACCAATCCCTGGGCTAGCAACTCTAACCAAGAAAGGTAAGACTTGACAGTGGTGTTTAAAGTGGGTCCTCCCTGCCTCATCCAAACCCAGGAGAGGGAGGCACAAGCAGCAGAACACAAACACCCACATGGAAAATTTGGCAGACTCCAAAGCCCACTGTGATAGCCGAAATGGTGAAAACCAGAAACAAAAGCCAAATGAAAGAACAAGAGACCTCTACCGAAGATGAGATAAATGAGGTGCAGTTAAGCAAGTTAACAGAACTAGAATTCAGAGCCATGATCTTGAGGAAGCTCAAAAGCATGTGTAGGGACATAGAGATGCTGAAAATAAGCCAATTGGAAATTAAAAATCACCAAGAAGAGATAAAAAATGACATATCAGAAATGAAAAACACATTGGAAGGTCTAAAAAACAGAGTAAGGAAGCTAAGGCCCGGATCAGTGAAGTAGAAGACAGGGTGGTAGAAATAAACTAATCAGAAAACCAAAAGGAAAAAAATGATTAAAAAACAGGAAGACAGTTTAAGAGAACTGTGGGACAACTGGAAGTATAATAATATTCTCATCATAGGAGTCCACGAAGAAGATGAAAATGAGCAAGGATTAGAAAATATATTCACAGAAATGGTGTCAGGAAATTTTCCTAATTTGGTGAATGAAGAAGGCATTCAAGTTCAAGAAGCTCAGAGAACCCCAAGTAAGAAGAACCCAAACAGGCCCACACCAAGACACATAGTAATCAAACTGCCAAAAATTAAAGACAAAGAGAGAATCCTAGAAGCAGCAAGAGATAAGCAACAGGTTACCTACAAAGGAAACCCCATAGGGCTCTCAGCTGACTTCTCACAAGAAACACTACAGGCCAGAAGGGAATGGCATGAAGTAATCAAGGTCATGAAAATCAAGGATATGAATCCAATAACTCTACCCTGCAAGGCTATCATCCAAAATAGAAAGTCAAATAAAGAGCTTCCCAGACAAGAAAAGGTTAAATGAATACATTAGCACCAAGCCAGCACTACAAGAAATGTTAAAAGGACTGCTGTAATTACCAGGAGAAATAGGAAGAAAAATAGAACCACACTAAACAAAAATGGCAATAAATAAGTACATATCAATAATCACCTTAAATGTAAATGGATTGAATGCTCCCATAAAAAGACACAGAGTAGCTGATTGGATAAGAAAGCATGACTTATCCATATGTTGTTTACAAGAGACCCACCTCACAACAAAAAACTCACATAGACTGAAAGTGAAGGGATGGAAAAAAATCTTTCAAGCAAATTGAACGGAAAAAAAAAAGCTGGGGTAGCAATACTCATATTTGATAAAATAATTTTCAAAATGAAGGCCATAACTAGAGACAAAGAAGGCCACTCCATTATATTGAAAGGATCTATCCAACAGGAAGATATAACCTTGATAAACATATATGCACCCAATATAGGAGCACGAAAATGTATTAAAAATCTTCTGGAGGACTTCAAAGGAGAAATTGATAGCAATACTATCATAGCAGGGGACTTCAACACCCCACTGACATCACTGGAGAGATCCTCTAGACAAAAAATTAGCAAGAAAACAAAGACTCTAAATGAAGCACTAGACCAAATGGATTTAATAGATATATACAGAGAATTACACCCCAAAACTACAGAATTCATATTCTTCTGATGTGCACATGGGACATTCTCAAAGATAGACCACATGTTAGGGCACAAACTAAGTCTCTATAAGTTCAAGAAGACTGAAATCATATCAAGGATCTTCTCAGATCACAATGGCAAGAAACTGGAAATCAATTGCAAGAAGAACATACAAAGACATTTGAACACATGGAAGCTAAATAACATGTTATTGAACAATGAATGGGCCACCGAGGATATCAACAAGAAATTAAAAACTTCCTGGAAAACAATGAAAATGAAGACAGAACAACACAAAATCTATGGAATGCAGCGAAAGCAATTCTGAGAGGGAAGTTCATAGCACTACAGGCCTACCTAAAAAAAAACAAGAAAAATCTCCAATACACTATCTAACCTCACAACTTAAAGAAACAAAGAGAGAGAACCCAAATACACAAAATCAGAAATGAAAGAGAATAAGTAACAACTGACACCACAGAAATACAAAAGATCATTAACAACTACTATGAAAAATTATATGGCAACAAATTTGACAATCTAAGCAAAATAGACAAATTTCTAGCAACACATAGTCTCCAAAAACTGGACCAGGAAGAGACAGAAAACTTGAACAGACCAATAATAACAGAAGAAATTGAAGAAGTAATCAAGACTCTCCCAGCAAACAAAAGCACAGGCCCAGAGGGCTTCACGGAGTAGTTTTACCAAACATTCTAAGAAGAACTAGTACCCATTCATTTCAAACTATTTCAAAATATTCAAGAAGAAGGAAGACTTCCAAACTTGTTTTATGAAGCCAGCATAATTCTAATTCCAAAACCAGAAAAAGACATTACAAAAAAAGAAAACTACAGGCCAATACCCCAGATGAATATAGATGCAAAAATACCGAACAAAATACTAGCAAATCGGCTCCAGCAATACACCAAAAAATTTATCCACCATGACCAAGTGGGATTCATCCCAGGGATGCAAGGCTGTATAATATTTACAAATCAATAAACGTGATACACCACATAAATAAAACGAAGAATAACAACCATGTGATCATACCAATAGATGCTGAAAAAGAATTTGACAAAATCCAGCATCCATTTCTGATAAAAACGGCCCCCACGGAACTCGGCGGGACCGGGGAACTCAGCGGGACCAGGGAACGCGGTGGAAAGTTAACTCTACCGTCTCCCTTCCTGCCGTGCACGGCCCTAGAAACTCTGTAGCGGGCTAAATTCTCCGCTGAAGCTGCACAGACTCCTGGTCCCCAGGGAACTGGGCGGGACCAGGGAACTCGGCTGGACCGGGGAACTCAGCGGGAAATTATTCCCACCGCCTCCCTTGCCACCCTGCATGGGCCCTCCTAACGCTATAGCCTGCTAAACTCTCGGCTGGAGCCACACAGACTCCCGGAGAACAGGGGACTTGGCGGGATTAAAGTGGGTCCTCCCTGGTGCATCCAAACCCAGGAGAGGGAGCCACAAACAGCAAAACACCAACACCCACTGGGAAAACTTGGCAGACTCCAAAGCCCACTGTGATAACGAAAATGGTGAGAAACAGAAACAAAAGCCAAATGAAAGATCAAGAGACCTCTACAGAAGATGAAATAAATGAGGTGCAGTTAAGCAAGTTAACAGAACTAGAATTTAGAGCCATGATGTTGCAGAAGCTCAACAGCATGTGTAAGGACATGAGCAACATGAGTAAAGACATAGAAATGTTGAAAATAAACCATCTGGAAATGAAAAACCAACAGGAAGAAATGAAGAATGACATATCAGAAATGAAAAACACACTGGAAGGTCTAAAAAGCAGAGTAGGGGAAGCTGAGGACCGGATCAGTGAATTAGAAGACAGGCTAGAAGAAATCAACCAATCAGAAAACCAAAAGGAAAAAAAGATTAAAAAACAAGAAGAGAGCTTAAGAGAATTGTGGGACAACTGGAAACGTAATATTTGTATCATAGGAGTCCCTGAAGAAGAAGAAAGTAAGCGAGGGCTAGAGAATATATTCAAAGAAATAGTGACAGAAAACTTCCCTAATTTGGTGAAGGAAGAAGGCATTCAAGTTCAAGAAGCTCAGAGAGCCCCAAGTAAGAAGAACCCAAACAGGCCCACACCAAGACACATAGTAATCAAACTGGCAAAAATTAAAGACAAAGAGAGAATCCTAAAAGCAGCAAGAGATAAGCAACAGGTTACCTACAAAGGAACCCCATAAGGCTCTCAGCTGACTTTTCACAAGAAACATTACAGGCTCGAAGGGAATGAATGGCATGAAGTAATCAAGGTCATGAAAAACAAGGATCTGAATCCAAGACTACTCTACCCAGCAAGGCTACCGTTCAAAATAGAAGGTCAAATAACGAGCTTCCCAGACAAAATAAGGCTAAGGGAGTACATTAGCACCAAACCAGCACTGCAAGAAATGTTAAAAGGACTGCTGTAATTACCAGGAGAAATGGGAAGAAAAATAGAACCACACTAAACAAAAATGGCAATAAATAAGTACATATCAATAACCACCATAAATGTAAATGGACTGAATGCTCCCATAAAAAGACATAGAGTAGCTGATTGGATAAGAAAGCAAGACTCATCTATATGCTGTTTACAAGAGACCCACCTCACAACAAAAGACTCACATAGATTGAAAGTGAAGGGATGGAAAAAAATCTTCCAAGCAAATGGAAAGGAAAAAAAAGCTGGGGTAGCAATTCTCATATCTGATAAAATACACTTCAGATTGAAGGCCATAACTAGAGACAAAGAAGCCCACTACATAATATTGAAAAGATCTATCCAACAGGAAGATATAATCTTAATAAATATATATGCACCCAATATAGGAGCACCAAAATATATTAAAAAACTATTGGAGGACTTCAAAGGAGAAATCGATAGCAATACAATCATAACAGGAGACTTCAACACCCCGCTCACATCACTGGATAGATCCTCTAGACAAAAAATTAGCAAGGAAACAGAGACTCTAAACGAAGCACTAGACCAAATGGATTTAATAGATATCTACAGAGAACTACACCCCAAAACTACAGAATTCACATTCTTCTCAAGTGCACATGGAACATTCTCAAAGATAGACTACATGTTAGGGCACAAACTAAGTCTCTACAAGTTCAAGAAGATTGAAATTATAACAAGCATCTTCTCAGACCACAATGGTATGAAACTAGAAATCAATTGCAAGAAGAATATACAAAGACATTTTAACACATGGAAGCTAAATAGAATGTTATTAAACAATGAATGGGTCACCGAGGAAATCAAGGAAGAAATCAAAAACTTCCTGGAAACCAATGAAAATGAGGACACAACAATACAAAATCTATAGGATGCAGCAAAAGCAGTTCTGAGAGGGAAGTTCATAGCACTACAGGCCTACCTCAAAAAAGAAGAAAAATCGAAAAAATGGCAGCGAAGTGAATGGAGGGACCCAGACCGTCCCCCAAGACCAAACTGGATTTACAACGAAAACAAAGGCAAACCGTCAGGAAAGGGCAGCTGAAGGACACCTTGGAGGACCACTTAACCAGAAACACCCACTCAGTCCTGGTAGGCTTGCGAGGACGGGAGAGGGGACCAAGAGCCCAGGGTCCGCAGCGGCCTGGGCAGGGGCCAGGGAACTAGAGGGGAAGTTAACTCTACAGTCTTTCTTTCCACCGTGCACGGCCTGGAAACCCTGTTGCCTGCTAGGCTAGGCTCTCCGCTGAAGCCGCACAGACTCGCAGACCCCAGGCAAATCGGTGGGACCAGGGAACGCGGTGGAGAGTTAACGCTATCGCCTCCCTCCCTGCCGTGCACGGCCTTGGAAACTCTGCAGCCGGCTAGGCTAGGCTAGGCTCTCCGCTGGAGCCGCACAGACTCGCAGCCGGCTAGGCTAGGCTCTCTGCTGAAGCCGCACAGACTCGCAGACCCCAGGCAAATCGGTGGGACCGGGGAACGCGGTGGAGAGTTAACGCTATCGCCTCCCTCCCTGCCGTGCACGGCCTTGGAAACTCTGCAGCCGGCTAGGCTAGGCTAGGCTCTCCGCTGGAGCCGCACAGACTCGCAGCCGGCTAGGCTAGGCTCTCTGCTGAAGCCGCACAGACTCGCAGACCCCAGGCAACTCGGTAGGACCGGGGAACGCGGTGGAGAGTTAACTCTACCGCCTCTCTCCCTGCCGTGCACGGCCTTGGAAACTCTGCAGCCGGCTAGGCTAGGCTAGGCTCTCCGCTGGAGCCGCACAGACTCGCAGCCGGCTAGGCTAGGCTCTCTGCTGAAGCCGCACAGACTCGCAGACCCCAGGCAAATCGGTGGGACCGGGGAACGCGGTGGAGAGTTAACTCTACCGCCTCTCTCCCTGCCGTGCACGGCCTTGGAAACTCTGCAGCCGGCTAGGCTAGGCTCTCCGCTGGAGCCGCACAGACTCCTGGCCCCCAAGGAACTGGGCGGGACCAGGGAACTCGGAGGGACCGGGGAACTAGGCGGAAAATTAATTCTACTGCCTCCCCTCCTGCCGTGCAAGGCCCTGTAGCCGCTGAAGCCGCACAGACTCCTGGCCCCCAGGCAACTCGGTGGGACCGGGGAACGCGGTGGAAAATTAAGTCTACCGCCTCCCCCCCCCCCGCCGTGCACGGCCTGGAAACCCTGTAGCCGGCTAGGCTAGGCTCTCCGCTGAAGCCACACAGACTCCTGGCCCCCAGGCAACTCGGTGGGACCTGCGAACGTGGCGGAAAATTAATTCTACCGCCTTCCTCCCCGCCGTGCACGGCCCTGGAAACTCTGCAGCCGCTGAAGCCCCACGGACTCACGGCCCCCAGGGAACTGGGCGGGACCAGGGAACTTGGCTGGAAATTATTCCCACCACCTCCCTTGCCACCCTGCATGGGCCCTCCTAACGCTATAGCCTGCTAAACTCTCCGCTGGAGCCACACAGACCCCCGGAGAACAGGGGACTTGGCGGGATTAAAGTGGGTCCTCCCTGGTGCATCCAAACCCAGGAGAGGGAGCCACAAACAGCAACACACCAACACCCATTGGGAAAACTTGGCAGACTCCAAAGCCCACTGTGATAACCAAAATGGTGAGAAACAGAAACAAAAGCCAAATGAAAGATCAAGAGACCTCTACAGAAGATGAAATAAATGAGGTGCAGTTAAGCAAGTTAACAGAACTAGAATTTAGAGCCATGATGTTGCGGAAGCTCAACAGCATGTGTAAGGACATGAGCAACATGAGTAAAGACATAGAAATGTTGAAAATAAACCATCTGGAAATGAAAAACCAACAGGAAGAAATGAAGAATGACATATCAGAAATGAAAAACACACTGGAAGGTCTAAAAAGCAGAGTAGGGGAAGCTGAGGACCGGATCAGTGAATTAGAAGACAGGCTAGAAGAAATCAACCAATCAGAAAACCAAAAAGAAAAAAAGATTAAGAAACAAGAAGAGAGCTTAAGAGAATTGTGGGACAACTGGAAACGTAATAATATTCGTATCATAGGAGTCCCTGAAGAAGAAGAAAGTAAGCGAGGGCTAGAGAATATATTCAAAGAAATAGTGACAGAAAACTTCCCTAATTTGGTGAAGGAAGAAGGCATTCAAGTTCAAGAAGCTCAGAGAGCCCCAAGTAAGAAGAACCCAAACAGGCCCACACCAAGACACATAGTAATCAAACTGCCAAAAATTCAAGACAAAGAGAGAATCCTAAAAGCAGCAAGAGATAAGCAACAGGTTACCTACAAAGGAACCCCCATAAGGCTCTCAGCTGACTTCTCACAAGAAACATTACAGGCTCGAAGGGAATGGCATGAAGTAATCAAGGTCATGAAAAACAAGGATCTGAATCCAAGACTACTCTACCCAGCAAGGCTATCGTTCAAAATAGAAGGTCAAATAAAGAGCTTCCCAGACAAAATAAGGCTAAGGGAGTACATTAGCACCAAACCAGCACTGCAAGAAATGTTAAAAGGACTGCTGTAATTACCAGGAGAAATGGGAAGAAAAATAGAACCACACTAAACAAAAATGGCAATAAATAAGTACATATCAATAACCACCTTAAATGTAAATGGACTGAATGCTCCCATAAAAAGACACAGAGTAGCTGATTGGATAAGAAAGCAAGACTCATCTATATGCTGTTTACAAGAAACCCACCTCACAACAAAAGACTCACACAGATTGAAAGTGAAGGGATGGAAAAAAATCTTTCAAGCAAATGGAAAAGAAAAAAAAGCTGGGGTAGCAATACTGATATCTG
This sequence comes from Molossus molossus, assembly GCF_014108415.1. NCBI lineage: Eukaryota > Metazoa > Chordata > Mammalia > Chiroptera > Molossidae > Molossus > Molossus molossus. The sequence goes on from NW_023425355.1 coordinate 52,823,025, forward strand.
ATAAAATAGACTTCAGATTGAAGGCCATAACTAGAGACAAAGAAGCCCACTACATAATATTGAAAGGATCTATCCAACAGGAAGATATAACCTTGATAAACATATATGCACCCAATATAGGAGCACCAAAATATATTAAAAATCTTCTGGAGGACTTCCAAGGAGAAATCGATAGCAATACAATCATAACAGGGGACTTCAACACCCCGCTCACATCACTGGATAGATCCTCTAGACAAAAAATTAGCAAGGAAACAGAGACTCTAAATGAAGCACTAGACCAAATGGATTTAATAGATATCTACAGAGAACTACACCCCAAAACTACAGAATTCACATTCTTCTCAAGTGCACATGGAACATTCTCAAAGATAGACCACATGTTAGGGCACAAACTAAGTCTCTACAAGTTCAAGAAGATTGAAATTATAACAAGCATCTTCTCAGACCACAATGGTATGAAACTAGAAATCAATTGCAAGAAGAACATACAAAGACATTTTAACACATGGAAGCTAAATAGAACGTTATTAAACAATGAATGGGTCACCGAGGAAATCAAGGAAGAAATCAAAAACTTCCTGGAAACCAATGAAAATGAGGACACAACAATACAAAATCTATGGGATGCAGCAAAAGCAGTTCTGAGAGGGAAGTTTATAGCACTACAGGCCTACCTCAAAAAAGAAGAAAAATCTCTAATAGACTACCTAACCTCACAACTTAAAGAACTAGAGAGTAAACAAAAAGAAAACCCCAGAGCAAGCAGAAGAAAAGAAATAGTAAGGATCAGAGCAGAAATAAACGACATAGAGACCAAAAAAACAATCCAGAGGATCAATAAAACAAAGAGCTGGTTTTTTGAAAAGATAAACAAGATTGATGGACCCTTAGCTAGACTCACCAAGAAACAAAGAGAGAGAACCCAAATACATAAAATCAGAAATGAAACAGGAGAGATAACAACTGACCCTACAGAAATACAAAAGATCGTTAACAACTACTATGAAAAATTATACGGCAACAAATTCGAAAATCTAAGCGAAATGGACAAATTCTTAGAAACACATAGCCTCCCAAAATTGGATCAGATAGAGATTGAAAACTTGAACAGACCAATAACAACAGAGGAAATTGAAGATGTAATCAAGACTCTTCCAGCAAACAAAAGCCCAGGCCCAGATGGCTTCACAGGGGAGTTTTACCGAACATTCAAAGAAGAACTAATACCCATTCTCCTCAAACTATTTCAAAAAATTCAAGAAGAAGGAAGACTGCCAAACTCGTTTTATGAAGCCAGCATAACTCTAATTCCAAAACCAGAAAAAGACACAACAAAGAAAGAAAACTATAGGCCAATATCCCTGATGAACATAGATGCCAAAATCCTGAACAAAATACTAGCAAATCGAATCCAGCAATACACCAGAAAAATTATCCACCATGACCACGTGGGATTCATCCCAGGGATGCAAGGCTGGTACAATATTCGCAAATCCATAAATGTGATACACCACATAAATAAATTGAAGAATAAAAACCACATGATCATATCAATAGATGCTGAAAAAGCCTTTGACAAAATCCAGCATCCATTTCTGATAAAAACGCTCACCAGTGTGGGAATTGAGGGATCATACCTAGACATAATAAAGGCCATATATGAAAGACCTACAGCCAACATCATACTCAATGGGCAAAAACTAAAAGCATTTCCCTTAAGAACAGGAACAAGGCAAGGATGCCCACTTTCGCCACTCCTATTTAACATAGTACTGGAAGTCTTAGCCACAGCAATCAGACAGGAAGAAAAAATAAAAGGGATCCAAATTGGAAAGGAGGAAGTGAAAGTGTCATTATTTGCAGATGACATGATACTGTACATAGAAAATCCCAAAGACTCCACCAAAAGCTTACTAGACTTAATAAATGAATTTGGCAAAGTAGCAGGATACAAAATTAACGTCAAGAAATCGATGGCATTCTTATACACCAATGATGAACTCACAGAAAGAGAAACTAGGCAAACAATCCCATTTACCATTGCGGCAAAATTTAAGATACCTAGGAATAAACTTAACCAAAGAGATAAAGGACCTATTCGCAGAAAACTACAGATCTTTGAAAAATGAAATAGAACAAGATGTTAAAAAGTGGAAGAACATACCCTGTTCATGGATTGGGAGAATTAACATCATTAAAATGTCCATATTACCCAAAGCAATCTATAGATTCAACTCAATCCCCATCAAAATACCAACGGCATACTTCAAAGAATTAGAACAATTACTTCAAAAGTTCATATGGAACCAAAAAAGGCCTCGAATAGCCACAGCAATCTTGAAAAGGAAGAACAAAGTTGGAGGGATCACAATACCAGATTTCAGGTTATACTACAAAGCCACCATAATCAAAACAGCCTGGTACTGGCACAAGAACAGGTATATAGACCAGTGGAACAGAATAGAGAACCCAGAAATGGACCCTAGGCAATATGCTCAATTAATATTTGACAAAGGTGGCAAGAGCATACAGTGGAGTAAGGACAGCCTCTTTAATAAATGGTGCTGGGAAAATTGGACAGCTACTTGCAGAAAAATGAAACTAGACCATCAACTTACACCCTACACCAAAATAAACTCAAAATGGATAAAAGACTTAAATGTAACCCATGAATCCATAAAAATCCTAGAGGAGATTGTGGGCAACAAAATCTCAGACATCATACGCAGCAGAATTTTTACTGACACATCACCTAAGGCAATAGAAACAAAGGAGAAAATGAACGCATGGGACTACATCAAACTCAAAAGCTTCTGCACAGCGAAAGATACAATCATCAAAACGGAAAGGCTACCCACTGTATGGGAGAGCATAATTGCCAATGATATATCAGATAAGGGGTTAATTTCCAATACATATAGAGTGCTCATACAACTCCACAAAAGGAAGACAAAGAATCCAATTAAAAAATGGGCAGAGGAATTAAATAGACACCTCTCCAAACAGGACATACAAATGGCTAAGAGACATATGAAGAAATGTTCATCATCACTAATCATCAGAGAGATGCAAATCAAAACAACAATGAGGTATCACCTCACACCGGTCAGAATGGCCGCCATCAACAAATCATCAAACAACAAGTGTTGGCGAGGGTGTGGAGAAAAGGGGACTCTAGTACACTGTTGGTGGGAATGCAGACTGGTGCAGCCACTATGGAAAACAATATGGTGTCACCTCAAAAAATTAAAAATTGAACTCCCATTTGACCCAGTGATCCCACTTCTAGGAATATACCCTACGAAGCCTGAAACACCAATCAGAAAGAATATATGTACCCCCATCTTTGTAGCAGCACTATTTACAATCGCTAAGATCTGGAAACAGCCCAAGTGCCCATCAGTAGACGAATGGATTAAAAAGCTGTGGTACATATACACAATGGAGTACTATGCAGCGGTAAGAAAGAAAGATCTCTTGTCCTTTGAGACTACATGGAGGGACCTGGAAAGTATCATCCTGAGTGAAACAAGCCAAGCAGAGAAAGACAAATTTCATATGATCTCACTGATTTCTGGAATATAATGAACATAACAGTTTGAGGACAATCCCCTAAGGAGTGGGGAGCTGAGAGAGGGATGAACAACAGAATTTATATGCATATAGGCATGAACAGTGGACATGGACAACAATTGGGGGAAGGGGCGGGGAGGGAAGGGGGAGGGGGGAACCACTGGGGGAAAAAAGGAGAATCATTTGTAACAAAAATTAATCAATAAAAAAAAAAAAAAAAAAAAAGAAAAAAAAAAAAAAAAAAAAAAGAAGAAAAATCTCTAATAGAGTACCTAACCTCACAACTTAAAGAACTAGAGAGTAAACAAAAAGAAAACCCCAGAGCAAGTAGAAGAAAGGAAATAGTAAGGATCAGAGCAGAAATAAACGGCATAGAGACCAAAAAAACAATCCAGAGGATCAATAAAACAAAGAGCTAGTTTTTTGAAAAGATAAACAAGATTGATGGACCCTTAGCTAGACTCACCAAGAAACAAAGAGAGAGAACCCAAATACAAAAAATCAGAAATGAAACAGGAGAGATAACAACTGACCCTACAGAAATACAAAAGATCGTTAACAACTACTATGAAAAATTATACGGCAACAAATTCGAAAATCTAAGCGAAATGGACAAATTTCTAGAAACACATAGTCTCCCAAAACTGGATCAGATAGAGATTGAAAACTTGAACAGACCAATAACAACAGAAGAAATTGAAGATGTAATCAAGACTCTTCCAGCAAACAAAAGCCCAGGCCCGGATGGCTTCACAGGGGAGTTTTACCGAACATTCAAAGAAGAACTAATACCCATTTTCCTCAAACTATTTCAAAAAATTCAAGAAGAAGGAAGACTTCCAAACTCGTTTTATGAAGCCAGCATAACTCTAATTCCAAAACCAGAAAAAGACACAATAAAGAAACAAAACTACAGGCCAATATCCCTGATGAACATAGATGCCAAAGTCATGAACAAAATACTAGCAAATCAAATCCAGCAATACACCAGAAAAATTATCCACCATGACCAGGTGGGATTCATCCCAGGGATGCAAGGCTGGTACAATATTCGCCAATCCATAAATGTGATACACCACATAAATAAATTGAAGAATAAAAACCACATGATCATATCAATAGATGCTGAAAAAGCCTTTGACAAAATCCAGCATCCATTTCTGATAAAAACGCTCAGCAGTGTGGGAATTGAGGGATCATACCTAGACATAATAAAAGCCATATATGAAAGACCTACAGCCAACATCATACTCAATGGGCAAAAACTAAAAGCATTTCCCTTAAGAACAGGAACAAGGCAAGGATGCCCACTTTCGCCACTCCTATTTAACATAGTACTGGAAGTCTTAGCCACAGCAATCAGACATGAAGAAAAAATAAAAGGGATCCAAATTGGAAAGGAGGAAGTGAAATTGTCATTATTTGCAGATGACATGATACTGTACATAGAAAACCCCAAAGACTCCACTAAAAGCTTACTAGACTTAATAAATGAATTTGGCAAAGTAGCAGGATACAAAATTAACGTCAAGAAATCGATGGCATTCTTATACACCAAGGATGAACTCACAGAAAGAGAAACTAAGAAAACAATCCCATTTACAATTGCGGCAAAAAAATTAAGATACCTAGGAATAAACTTAACCGAAGAGATAAAGGACCTATTCGCAGAAAACTACAGGTCTTTGAAAAAAGAAATAGAGCAAGATGTAAAAAAGTGGAAGCACATACCCTGTTCATGGAATGGGAGAATTAACATCATTAAAATGTCCATATTACCCAAAGCAATCTATAGATTCAATGCAATCCCCATCAAAATACCAGCGGCATACTTCACAGAATTATAACAAGTATTTCAAAAGTTAGTATGGAATCAAAAAAGACCTCGAATAGCCACATCAATCTTGAAAAAGAAGAACAAATTGGAGGGATCACATTACCAGATTTCAGATTATACTATAAAGCTACTGTAATCAAAACAGCTTGGTACTGGCACAAGAACAGGTAGATAGACCAGTGGAACAGAACAGAGAACCCAGAAATGGACCCAAGGCAATGTGCTCAATTAATATTTGACAAAGGTGGCAGGAGCATACAGCGGATTAAGGACAGCCTCTTTAATAAACGGTGCTGGGATAATTGGATAGCTACCTGCAGAAAATTGAAACTAAACCATCAACTTACACCCTACACAAGAATAAACTCACAATGGATAAAAGACTTAAATGTGACTCATGAATCCATAAAAATCCTAGAAGAAACTGTAGGCAACAAAATTTTAGACATCATACGCAGCAGAATTTTCACTGATAATTCACCTAAGGCAATAGTAACAAAGAAGAAAATGAACACATGGACTACATCAAACTCAAAAGCTTTTGCACAGCAAAAAATACAGTCATCAATGTGGAAAGGCTACCCATTGTATGGGAGAGCATAATTGGCAATGATATATCAGATAAGAGGTTAATTTCCAATATATATAGAGTGCTCATACAACTCTACAAAAGGAAGACAAGTAATCCAATTAAAAAATTGGCAGAGGCAGTAAATAGACACCTCTCCAAACAGGACATACAAATGGCCAAGTGACATATGAAGAAATGCTCGTCATCACTAATCATCAGAGAGATGCAAATGAAAATAACAATGAGGTATCACCTCACACATGTCAGAATGGCCACCATCAGGAAATCATCAAACAAGAAGTGTTGGTGAGGGTGTGGAGAAAAGGGGACTCTAGTATACTGCTGGTTAGAATGCAGACTGGTGTAGCCACTATGGAAAACAATGTGGTGTTACCTCAAAAAATTGGAAATTGAACTTCCATTTGACCCAGTGATCCCACTTCTAGAAATATACCCTAAGAAGCCTGAAACACCAATCAGAAAGAATATATGTACCCCCATGTTTGTAGCAGCACTATTTACAATAGCACTATTTACAATCTGGCAACAGCCCAATTGTCCATCAGTAGATGAATGGATAAAAAAGCTGTGGTACACATGCACAATGGAGTACTATGCAGCTGCAAGAAAGAAAGATCTCTTATCCTTTCACACTACATGGAGGGACCTGGAAAGTATCTTCCTAAGCAAAACAAGCCAAGCAGAGAAAGGCAAGTATCATATGATCTCACTTATTTGTGGAATATAATGAACATAACAGTCTGAGGAATGTGGTAATGTCAGAGACGTGGAAGTGGGATAGAGACTGACAATCCCCAGAAGAGGGGGTGGTGGTTGAGAGACAATTCACAGAACTTATATGCATGTATGCATGAACAGTGGACATGGACAACAAACTGGGGACAAAGCAGGGACGAAGGGGGAGTGGGGAATCATTGGGGGAAAAGGGAGAAACATCTGTAACAAAAATTAATTAATAAAAAATTAATAAATTTAAAAAATTAAAAGCCATAACACAATTTCAAAAAAAAAATAAAAGAGAACTAGAAAGTAAACAAAAAGAAAACCCTAGAGCATGTAGCAGGAGGGAAATAGTGAAGATCAGAACAGAAATAAATGACATAGAGACCAAAAAAAAAAAAAAACAATTTAAAGGATCAATGAAACAAGGAGTTGGTCCATTGAAAAGATAAACAAGATTGATGGACTGTTACCTAGACTCACCAAGAAACAAACAGTGAGAACCCCAATACACAAAATCAGAAATGAAAGAGGAGTAGTAACAACTGACACCACAGAAATACAAAAATCGTTAACAAATATTGTGAACAATTATATGGCAATAAATTTGACAATCAAAGTGAAATGGATAAATTTCTAGAAACATATAGTCTCCCAAAACTGAACCAGGAAGATTTAGAAAACTTGAACAGACCAATAGCAAGTAAGAAAGTTGCAGATGTAATCAAGCCTCTAACAGCAAACAAAAGCCCTGGCCCAAAGAGCTTCACAGGGGAATTTTACTGAACATTCAATAAAAAACTAACACCCTTTCTCCTCTAACTATTCCAAAAAATTCAATAGGATTGAACAATTCCAAACTTGTTTTATGAGGCCAGCATAATTCTAATTCCAAAACCAGAAAAAAGACACTACAAAGAAAGGAAACTACAGGCCAAATCCCTGATGAACATAGGTACCAAAATCCTTAAGAAAATACCAGCAAATCAGATTCAGCAATACATCAAAAAAATTATTCACCCTGACCAAATGGGATTCATTCCATGAATGCAAGGGCGGTACAATATTTGCAAATCAATAAATGTGATACACCACATAAACAAAATGAATGATAAAAACCACATGATCATTATCAACTGATCATGTTGAAAAAACATTTGACAAAATCCAACATCCATTTCTGATAAAAACGCTTAGTAGTGTGGGAATAGAGGGATCATATCTTGACATAATAAAGGCCAGATATGAAAGACCTACAGCCAACATCATACTCAATGGGCAAAAAAGCTGGGGATGGGGTGGGGGAAGAGGAAGAGGGTGTCAATGGGGAAAAAATGAAAAACATCTGTAACAAAAATTAATTAATAAAAAAATTTAAATCATTGTACTTAAATAATTAATTAATTAATTAATTAATTAAATTATTAGAAAAAAAGTTATGTGATACAAATATGTATATAATGTCTATCACGGTCAATGGCAAATACTAGATGATTAAAAATGACATTTCCCAATACTTCCTAATATAGCTTGACCTGTACTTTCCAAATTTGTATTAATTGTTTACTTGAACTTTCCCAAAGCATTGACATAGCTACCATGATTCTACTCTGTACCTACAAAAATCAACTTCTACGAAATCCATCATGATTTAAATATTTATTTCAAATCCCAACACCTCAACAAGGCCTTTTTTATCCACTGTAGCCTATCATGATCATTTTTAATTTTTTGATTTTTTATTATGTATAGTCTAAAATACACAATCTAAGTAAAATAAGCCAGTTAGAGAAAGACAAATACCATATGATATCACTTATGTGTGGAATTTAATGAACAAAAGAAACTGATGAATAAAATAGAAACAGAAGCATTGATACATGGAACAGGCTGACAGTGGTTGGAGGGAAGTGGGTGGGTGCTGGATGAAAGAATGTGAAGGAATTAGTCAAAGAACATACATGCATAACCCATAGACTCAGAAAATAGTGTGGTGATGGCCAGAGTGGCTCGGTGGAGGTGGACTAAGGGGGTAAGGAAATGTGGATATCTATAATAGTGTCAACAATAAAAATAAAGTTAAAAATAAAATATAATGTACAATGTAGCACTTTAGTATTCACAATTTTAAAAAATAATTGAGTCATTTGTGTATCTTCATTCAGTGAATAAATGAATATTTATTGAATTTTAACTAGATGTAAGACCATGTGATATATTTTGGAGACAGAGGGATGAGTAAAATATAATACTATTTTCAAATCATTCTCAGTTGTAGGAAATGCAGACAGGGAGCTCAAGATGGCAGAATAAGTGGATCTTGCTTGCCAGTACTGCCAGAACCAAACTGGAAATTACAACTAAATTGGGCAATGATCACCATGAATTACCAACTGCAGACTATCTGAAGGGGAGACTTTCAACCAAGGACTGGAAGAATAAATTATCTTGAGACTGGTAGGAAGGGCAGGAAAGTGAAATTTACTGGCCCTACTCCCATGGATGGCAGGCAGAGGCTATGAAGGGATATCTCAGCTGTTGGAGGTTCCCCCTAAGAGGCATAAAGTCTAAACTCCAGACCTGGCTCCCCAGCTCCATGTGCCAGAGCTGGGTACAGGCACCCATACAACATACAGTTGTGAAAAGATGTGATGTTTCTCTTTGCCAAGAAGAGTCAGAGCCCACTGGAGAAAAAGCCACCCTTTTAAAAGGCCAATATGCAAGTTTTGTTTGCAATCACTCACCCTGGGCTCTGGAAGTGGGAGGGTGGTGAAGGCTAGAGTCACCTGAGGAAAGTCAGGGGTGGGTGGCTTTGGAGAGATGTGGGGGAACAGCCTCCAGAATCCTTGTACTGAGTCATTCCCTGATACTGCAAAAGCCATTTTTTTTAAGAGAAACAATCTCCAATTTATGGAATTCCATTTGCCCCACCCTCTGGAATCCCTCTTACCCTACCCTGCATATTAAGCCCTGCTGAGATGTCAGTGGCATACGCCAAAGTGTAGAAGTTTGAGCAGTCTCAGGGGATATCATAGACTGGCTTAAGGGTGGGGGCATTCCCCACTTTCCTTTAAACCTGACTAGTTCTTCCCTCTCATGGGAAATCTGATGAAATTACCCTCCTGGCTTACAGCAGACCCAAACTTTGGGCTCCAGAGGCCCCACCTGTCTAAATACTAGGGGCTCTTCCATGCAGAGGTCAAGGGAAAAAAATTGGGACAGCCTCAGACTTGTGGTTTGGGGGAGGTGGAACTCACCCACCATCTTCCCTGAAATCTGAAAGGCAACTCCCCCCTCACAGAAGATCCAATAGTTTCAACTTCCCAATTTCACCAGAGGCTCTGTAAGAGATTGAGCTTTTTAAGTGACTAAATGTTACAACCAGCCGGCAAGCAGAGACAGGTACAGGTTGATTCTAGGATGCCTTGGAATGTTTGCTGACCCACTCCAGGGCCAGGTGCTAGAAAAAGCTGGCATTGGAGTGCAGCTTGGTCCTTCATGTGTTCAGCCATGCCCAACAGAGGCAGCCACAACTATGAATCACTTGTAGCTTCAAACACTTTGCCTAGGGCCAAGCATAGACATCTGACATTGGCTTACACCAGAAACAATCCCAAAAGGCCCAGAACGAACACACCAAGTGGTCAGCTTTGGACAACATTGGAGAAGAATCCGACAAGCATAACAAACACCATATACAAAGGGAGGTTGCAGCAGGTACTAAATTCTGCTGAGGTGAACTCCACTTCATTCTTCCTTAATAATTTATTTATGTTTATTTCTTCTTTTTTCTCTATTTTTTATATTTATTATTTTACTCTTTCTTTTTCTTCTTTTGGTTAATCCTTACCCAAGGATAATTTTCAATTGATTTTTAGAGAGAGTGGAAAGAAGGGAGGAAGGGACAGAGAAAGAAACATCAATGTGAGAGAGACACATTAATTGGTTGCCTTTTGCATGCACCCCAATGGGGGCCAGGGATTGAACCTGCAACCCAAGTATGTGCACTTGACTGAAAATTAAACCTGGGACCCTATGGTGTGTGGGCCAATGCTCTAACAACTAAGCCACACTGGCCAGGACTCATTTCTCTCTCTCTTTTTTTTTTCCTGCTTTTCTTTTCCTAGTCTTTATTATTATTATTTTTCTTCTTGTATTCTTATTTCTTTTCGTTTATTATACTTTCTTTAATTTTTCTTTTATTATTATTTTTGTTGTGGTTTTGGTTTGTTTGTTTGTTTTTGTTTGTTCTGTATTGTCAGCACTTGTACAACAGCGTGCATGATGTGGTCAGAGTTGAGCCTTACAGTCAGCAAGACTGAAGGTTGATACAACACACAAAAAGACTAACAGCAATAAAGACCTAGTTATAAAAGGAGGGCCCACATAACCCAAACATAGGATGTTCCTAGCACATGTAGCTCAGGAAATAAAGAAGACTGCACCACTGGGTCCAATAGACACTTATTGTATAAGGCGACCCATGAACGCTGGCAGTCATAGCGGTTGTAATACATAGACACAAACACAAATAGACCACTAAAGTGGGGACACAAAGAAAAATGCCCTAAATAAGGGGTGGGAACATCTGGCCCACGGGGCATATAAGGCCCACAAAATTATTATCAGCTGACATCACATGACTCATCAAATTTGTCTGGCCAAATATATCAGGCTAAATTTTAAGCTGATGATTGTGTATGGCCTGTGAATGTTATAAATATCCAAATGGACCTTGGCAGGAAAAAAGGTTCTTCACCCCTGCCCTAAAAAAACAAAAAACAAAACAAAACAAAAAACCAGGAGGAATCTCCAGAAAAGAAGGTAAATGAAATGCAGGCAAGCTACTTATGATCTATAATTCAGAATAATGGTCATAAAAATGCTCAAAGAACTTAATAGAAAATTACGAGGAATTTAATGGGAAATACAATAGCATGAATAGGTAATAGAAGCCTTGAATAGGAACCAGACAGAAATCAAGAATACACTCGAAGGACACCCGGCCAGTGTGGCTGATTTGGTTGGAACATTGTACTATACATGGAAGGATTGCATATTCAATTCCTAATCAAGCCACATATCTAGATTGTGGGTTTAATCCCCAGTCATAGAATATATAGGAGGCAACTGATAGAATTATTTCTTTTACATTGATCTCTCTCTCTTTCTTTCCCTTTCAAAAATAATTTTTGTTAAAATAAAAGAATCCATTGGAAGGAATTAAATGTAAGTCAGATGAAGCAAAGTGTCAAATCAGCAATTTGGAAGACAAAGTGAAAAAAGAAAAAAAAAAGAAAACACTCAATCAGAGCAGAAAAATAAAGAATTAAAAAATAATGAGAATACTTTAAGAGAACTTTGGGAAACGTAAAACATAACAATATCCCAATCATAGGGATTCTAGAAAAAGACAGTGAGCAAGGGATAGAGAAACTGTTTGAAGAAAAAGTAGCAGAAATGTTTTTCACCTGGTGAAGGAGAAAATCACACAAGGTCAGGAAGTAATGAGAGTTCTGATCAAGATGAACCCAAAGAGATCTAAACAAAGACACATCATAATTAAAATGCCAAAGTATAGCCCAGCCGGTGTGGCTCAGTGATTGAGCATAGGAGTTGGGGAATCGATATTCTCTTTCATCGTTGTTTCTATCTCTCTCTCCCTCTCCCTCTTTCTCTATAACCAATAAAGAAAAAAAAAAATTTAAATGACAAAGGATAAAGACAAAGGGAGAATCTTAAAGGCAGCAAGAGAGAAAAAGTTAGTTAACTTCAGGGGAGTTCTCATCAGGCTGTCAGTTAATTCCTCAACAGAAACACTTCAGGCCAGAAGGGATTGGCATGAAGTATTCAAAGTACTAAAAAGCAATGACCTTAAACCAAAACTACTCTATTCATCAAGGCTATCATTTAAATTTCAAGAGAAAATAAAGAGGTTCTCAGACAAAAAACAAAAAATACTCTATTCATCAAGGCTATCATTTAAATTTCAAGAGAAAATAAAGAGGTTCTCAGACAAAAAAAAAGCAAGCTAAGGGAGTAATTATTTTAAAGGGAATGTTTTAAGAAGAGCTCTGACACGTATGATTGAGTGGTTAGAGTGTCATCCTGCACAATGATGGGTCACATATTTGATTCCTAGTCAGAAACACATATCTAGGTTGCAGGTTTGGACCCAGTCATGGTCGGGTACATATAGGAGGCAACTTATCGATGTGTCTTTTTCACATCTCTCTCACTATCCCTCTTTGCCTTTCTTCGACTCTCTCTAAAAATATCAATGGAAAAATATTCTCAGGAAAGGATTAACTACCAAAAAGGAGACGAAATAGAGAGAGAGGAACATAGGTATAAAGCAAAAATGGTAATAAACAATAACAATAACAATAACTGTAAATGGAACAAATGTTACAATAAAAAAAAATAGGGTAGTTGAATGGATAAGAAAATATGACCCATATATATGCTGTCTACAAGAGACCCACCTCAGAACAAAAGATTCACACAGGTTGAATGTTAAGGGAAGGGAAAAAAAAAGTCTTCCTTGCAAATGGAATAAAAAAATGAAACAAAAACCATGGTAGCAATTGATACTTTTATCTGAGAAAATAGACTTCAAAACAAAGACCACATCAAGAGACAAAGAATGTCACTACATAATACTAAAGGTCTCAAGCCAAGAGGATATAACCCTCATAAACATATTTGTGCTCATTACAGGAGTACCTAAATTTATTAAAAATCTTTCAGTGGACTTCAAGGGAAAAATCAACAGCAATATAGTCATAGTAGGGGAATTTAACAAATCACGTATATCACTGGATAGATCTTTCAGGCAAAGGGTCAACAAGGAAAGGGTGGCCTTAAATGACACACTAGATCACATGGACTTAATTGATATTTACAGAACATTTCATTTCAAAGTAGTGTAATGTACATTCTTCTCAGGTGCACGTAGAATATTCTGAAAGATAGACCACATGTTAGGACACAAAATAAATCTTAACAAATTCAAGAAGACTGAATTTTTATCAAGCATCTTCTTGGATGCCAATGTCATGAAACTATAAATCAACTACAATAAAAAAAAACTCTAGAACATTCAGACACATAAAGGTTAAATAGCATGTTATGAAACAATCAACAGGTTACCAATGACATCAAGAAACATTATCTAGAAACAAATAAAAAAACAACAACCCCAAATCTGTGGGAAACAGTGAAAGCAGATGGGAGAGGAAATTTCATAACATTACAGGACTGCTCCAAGAATCAAGAAAAATCTTAAACACCTCGAATAACTAGAAAAAGAACAAGAACAAGAATAGCTCAGAGCTACTAGAAGAAAAGAAATAATATAGATTACGGTGGAAATAAATAACATAGACACTAAAAAAATACAAAAGATCAAAGAAACCAAGTAATGGTTCTTTTAAAAAATAAAAAAAAATATGGATGTACCTTTAACCAGATTAATCAAGGAACAAATGGCAGGAGCCCAAGTAAATAAAATCAGAAATGAAAGTGGAGAAATAGCAACTGACACCAGAGAAAAACAAAGGAATGTCAGCAAATACTATTAATAACCATATGGCAAAAAAAAAATGAACAACCTGGGAAAAATAGACAAATTACTAGAAATATGCAATATTACAAAATTCAATCAGAAAATCTGAATAGACTGATAACACCTAATGAAAAGAAATTGTAATAGTAATAAAAAATCCAATCAAGCACTGGCTAGCTTGGCTCAGTGGATAGAGTATTATCCCATAGATCAAAGAGTCATGGGTTCGATTCTGGTCCAGAACATGTACCTCGTTGTGGTTCAATCCCAGGCCCCGGTTCGGGTTGTGCAGCAGGCAACCAATTTGTGTGTCTCTCTCACATTGATGTTTTTCTTGCTCTCTCCTTCCCTCCCATTCTATCTAAAAGTCAGTAGGAAACCAACATATTCATAGCAGCACTGTTTACAATAGCTAAGATCTAGAAACAGCCCAAGTGTCCATCAGTAGATGAATGGATAAAAAAGCTGTGGTACATATATGCAATGGAGTACTATGCAGCTGTAAGAAAGAAAGATCTCTTATCCTTTGAGACAACATGTAGGGACCTGGATAGTGTTATCCTAAGCGAAAAAAGCCAAGTAGAGAAAGACAAATATCTCATGATCTCACTTATCTGTGGAATATAACGAACATAACAGTCTGAGGAACAGGGTAGTCCTAGAGACATGGAAGTGGGGTACAGACTGACAATCCCCTGAAGAGTGGGTGGGGGGGAGATAAACCACAGAACTTATATGCATGTATGTATGAACAATGGGCATGGACAACAAAGGTGGGGACAGGGTGGGGAGGGACGGGGAGAGGGGAATCAGTGGGTGAAAAAGGGGAAACATCTGTAACAAAAATAAAGAAATTAATTAAAAAATAAATAAATAAAAATCAGTAGGAAAGTATCTTCGAATGAGAATTAAAAAAATAATCCAAGCAAACAAAAGTCCTGGACCAGATTATTTCACAAGTGAAATTTACCAAGAATTCATATAAGAGCTAACACCTATCCTCTTCAAACTATTTAAAAAATTCAAGAGGAGGAATGACTGCTTAGCTCTATATATGAGGCCAGCATTATCCTAATTCCAAAATGAGATAAAAGCACTATAAAGAAAGAAAAATATAGGCCAATATCCTTAACAAACATAAATGTTAAAATCCTCAACAAAATATTAGCAAATAGGATCCAAAAATACATTAAAATGACTATACACCATGATCAAGTGGGATTTATTCATGAGATACAAAGTTGGTACAACATCCAAAAATCAATAAATATGGTATACCACAAATAAAATGAAGGATAAAAGCCACATGACCGTATCAATAGCTGCAGAAAAACTTTTGATAAACTTCAACACCCATTTATGATAAAAACTCTCAGCAAAGTAGGACATACCTCAACATAATAAAGGCTATACATGACAAAACTACAACCGACATCATACTCAATGGGCAAAAATTAAAATAGTTTCCCTTAAGATCAGTAACAAAACAGGGATGTCCGCTTTCACCACTTATTCAACATAGTAGTGGAAGTCTAGCTACAGCAATCAGATGAGAAGAAATAAAAGGCATCCAAATTGGAAAGGAGTAAGAAAAACTATCATTATTCACAGATGCCACAATACTGTATATAGAAAACCGTAAAGACTCCACCAAAAACTACTAGATCTAATAAATGAATTCAGCAAAGTAGCAGGATACAAAATTATTATCAGAAAATTGGTGGCAATTTTATATATCAATAATGATCCAACAGAAAGAGAAACTAAGCCCTGGACAGTGTGGCACAGGTGCTAAGAGTGTGGTCCTGTACAGTGAAAGGGCATATACCTGAATTGTGAGTTTAATCCCTAACCCTGGTCAGGACGCATGTGGGAGGTAGTCGATTAATGTTATTCACAACTCTCTCTCTCTCTCTCTCTCTCTCTCTCTCTCTCTCTCTCTCTTAAAATCAATGAAAATATCCTGGAGTGAGGATTAAAAAAGAGAGAGAGGCACTAAGAAAACAATCCCCTTTGCTATTGCAACACATAACAATAAAGTACATAGGAATTAATTTAGCCAAGAAGGTAAATAAAAATCTGTACTCCGAAAGTCATAAGACATTGAAGACAAAAATAGAGAAAGATACAAACAAGTGAAAGCATATACCATGTTCATGGATTGGAAGAATTGACATTATTTAAATGTTCATACTACCCAACGCAGTCTGTAGACTCAACACAATTCCTATTAAAATACCAATGGCATATTTCTAAGATCTAGAACAAATATTCCAAAAATTTATATGGAACCAAAAAAGATCCTGAATAGCCACAGCAATCTTGAAAATGAAGAACAAAGTAGGAGGGATCACAATACCAGATATCATGTTATATTACAAAGTCATTGTAATCAAAAGAGCCTGATACTGGCATAAGAACAGGCAGATAGATCAATGGAACAGAGAAGAGAACCCAGAAATTGACCTAACACATTATGTGCAATTAATATTAGACAAAGGGGGCAAGAACATACAGTGGAGTAAAACCATCCCTTCAATAAATGATGATGGAAAAATTGGACAGGTGCATGCAGAAAAATGAAACTAGACCACCAACTTATACCACACACAAGAATAAACTCAAAAGAAAACAGAGGCAGTTAAATCTCAGACATGTCTTGCAGCAATATTTTTTGCCGACATATCTCCTAGGGCAAGAGGAACAACAACAAACACTAAACAAATGGGACCATATCAAACTAAAAAGCTTCTGCACAGAAAAAAAAAAAGTCAACAAAATGAAAAGAGAACCCACTTTATGGGAGAACATATTTGCCAGTGATACATCTGATAAGAGGTCATTTCCAAAATATATAAAGAATTTATGTAGCTCAGTACAAGAATTACAAAAATAAAAATAAAAATAAAATTTAAAAAATGAAATAGAGACCTGAAGAGACATTTTCCCAAAGAGGATCTACAGATGGCCAAAAGACACATGAAAAAATGCTCAGGGTCACTAATCATCAGAGATATGCAAATTAAAAATACAGTGAAGTATCACCTCACACCTGCCAGAATGGCTACCATCAATAAATCAACAAACAAGTGTTGGCAAGGACATGAAGAAAAGGAAACCCTAGTACACTTTTGGTAAGAATGCAGACTGGTGCAGCCACCGTGAAAAACAGTATGGAGTTTCCTAAAAAATTAAACATGGAACTTCCTTTTGATGTAGGGATCCCAAGTCTGGGAAATTATCCTAAAAATCTCAAAACAGCAATCACAAAGAATATACTCAGGCCCTATGTTCATAGCAGTGCTATTTACAATAGCTAAGATCTAGAAATAGCTGTGAAAGAAGAAGGAATTCTTATCCTTTGTGACAGCATGAATTAACCTGGAGATTATTATGCTAAGTGAAATAAACCAGTCAGAGAAAGACAAATACCATATAATCTCACTTAATGTGGAATCTAATGAGCAAAATAAACTGCCAAATAAAATATAACCAGAGGCATGGATACATGGAACAGAATATCAGATGTCAGAGTAGAGGTGGGTGGGAGTGTCTGAATACGAGAATATGAGATTAGCCAAAGAGCACATACGCATAGCCCATGGACACAGTCAACAATGTGATGAAGGTTGAAGGAATGGGTTGGGTTGGCAGAGGATGGGTGGAGGTGGGCAAAGAGATGAAAAATGGGGGACATCTTTAATAGTGTCAACAATAAGGAAATAGTGATGCAGTGATTTATGCTATAAGAGAAGTAAGTATAGTAGTGGCATAAAGGCAGTTTTGAGGGTTAGAAAAATGTTTACAAAGAAACTCTAGAATTCCACCTCCCCCAACCCCACCAGATATTATTCTGGTGAACACTGTGTTGTTTAATCTTTGGTGTATAACAATACCTCCCATTTTTTTCTTGAGACTTTATTGTGAAATTGGCGTTATTACTTCTATTTTACATTTGGGCAAATTTCTCTGAGCTAAAAGTGTTATAACAACTTTTATTTTTTTCAAACCAGATAGCATGTATTTTGAAGACAACAACCCCATCATAAACCTCTATTTTCAATAAAGCATATAAGATCTAAACAATTCTCTATAAACACCTATTAAATGAAAGATTTAAAAAGCTGAATATACTTGTTTTTCTTTTGTGGGTTAAACGATAATTTAGGGTCTTCCTCTTTGTCTTAGCATAAAATATAAAATCTGGTCTGTAGGTCCCTGAAGGAATCGTCACTAATATGCCTTTAGAAGCTCCACTCTTGCTTGACTGAACTATATTATTTATGCTCTGGCCATACTAGGCTTCTGTCAGTTCTTAGAATGTGTCAAACCCTCTTCTGGACCTTTTATAGCTGTTCTTCCCTCTTAGAATATTTTCCAGTTCTGTGAGTTCCTTTTATTCCTATATCTGACCAAATCCTTCAAGTTTCAGCTCAGGCATTGCTTTTTAAAGATAAAACCATGAGTCTCTAGACTAAACCAGATCCATTTATTGGAGATGTCCACAGAATTATGTGCATCTAAATAAATCTAATTAAAAATGCACATTTTGTCTTTTTCTCTAGACTGGTAGCTCTCTAATAAAAATTTATTGTTCATTGCCTTATCTTTAGTGATGATTGGCATTCACAACATTTTTTCCATTAATTTAAGTAAATATATTATTTGGTGAGAAATCTGTCCCTATCTTGTTTAGAAGTGGATATTACATTGTGGTGGAAATACTTCATTTATTCTTGTAGTATGGCTCTAAATGATGTCATGCTTGAAAAACATCTCTGCACATGGTATCCACTCTGTGTTTGGATCCATGTTGTACATTCAGTATCTTGATTGATGATGAGAGATATGTGACTCCAAGTAGTCAGTACATAAGCAGATATTTTACTTTCACTCACATTGTATTTTCTAAACATAAGTATTATCAAATTTATTATGGTATATCATTGAGGGATAGATGTTAAGAACAATTTGCTGCAATATAATTAGTAAACCCCTTTCAGAATAATACTGATAAGCAAGGAGAAGTATGCTTTCAGAGAAGAAGTTGTTCTCAAGTATCCATGCTTCTGATGTACCAATATGCCATGTGAACATGATCACCAATTTCTTTATGGAACTAAGACACAGGAATGGGAAAAGAACAGTCCCAAAGGAAAAGAAATCAAAGCCAATTAAAAATTTATTTAGAAAGATGCAAAGGGAAAGAAATAACAGAGTAGTTATAGATTCATTGATTCATTAATATATTCACTGAACAAACATCTGTTGTTCACTTGTGCCTTCTATTTGGTAAAAGCCATTTTTGCTTTCAAGGAAAACTGCAGGTAATCTTGAATGAGTCAAAAAGATAATACCAGAAGGTTCAGAGGTAAGGGTATGTCCTCTCAACTTATGTAAGTATATACCCAAGCAGATAAAATAAGCCATCTGGTTTTGAGAGAGGTAAGTCACCACCATAAAATATGTGAAAGCCCCCTCTGATAACTACCTCTAAGGTTGTCATGAGTGCCTCTTATATGGTCAGAAAAGTTTTAAGTTTACTGAAAATAAGCTATTTTTTGATCCTGAGAAAAGATTAAATAATTATATATCTTTAACTCTTCTCAAAGGTTTCCCAAAATACACAATCGTTGTCTTTAAATTCTCTTATAGTTTATTTTATATTTAATTATTATACTTTAAAATTAAATATGCTGAACTGTTAAATAAGGACTCCTTTGTTTCCCTGAAATATTTGGAGTCTAAAAGCATAACGTTTTTAACCAGAACCATGAAGTGTAGTTATTCTAAACACAAGGTTATTATTGTAACACAGTCAACATGGTAAGAGGTGATCCTAGCTGGGGGCTAAATACGTTGGCATACATGATGTTTTTCATCATTTAAAAATACCTTTCAAAACAAATAACTAGTCATTTTGTAAATAACCAGTTTATAACTGTTATTTCATTGAAAAAGATAAGTGCTTTTAAATCTATTTATATAGATATAACCTTAGAATGATGTTAGTCATTGTAAAATTTCAGAACTACTCATTACCTTTGCCATACATGTTTTCAAATATACTATGCATATTCAATGTATGTAGAAGAAGGAGATAGTCTAATAAAAACTCTTCAGTTTATATGAGTATAACTTTATATTTTTAAGTATTTTATGTATACCTACTCATAACCTAAACAAAAATCTTTGAGTTTTTATTTTACAGGTATGTTAGTTGATGCACCAAGAATTTAATGGTTTACCCAAGGTCACACAGTAAGTACATGGCAAGCACAGAACTAAAATTCAGGCATCTAACTCTCAGTCCAGTGCTGCTTCCATTTTATCAAGTCAAGCATATTTTTTCTCAGAGAAAAGTAAGGTCATTACCTTGAAATTGCTTTATAAAGACTTTACTCATTTGCTTTTTGCTTCATTAATCTTCATATTTTCTCATGTCTTTTAAATCATGGTCTTGTGTCACTATCAACAACATCAGAGTTTTATGCTTCTTCTGCCAAGGTAGAACCACAACTTTCTTTAGAGAGAAATTCTTATAGGCATTTTTATGGTGTTTGTGAGAATACTTTGGAAACAGCAGTTCGTCATTGAGACACTGGTAGTCTGTTTTGATGACAAGGATGCGATGTGGACAATTCTGATAGAAAATAAAAGTTTATAACTCAGTGTCATATTCTCCAGGTAATCAGTAGGCTGAGGTTTTAAAACAGCATCTGTAGGTAACTGAACAGAACAGGATTCCCAGTATATTCTAAATGTGTTACTTGATAGCCATGAGGATCTGGATCTCTTAGGAGGCTATATAGAAAGTAATATAGATGAGCAGTTATAGAGATCAGCATTGTTCAATAGAAATGTAATGAAGCCATATATGTAATTTTATATTTTTTAGTAGGTACACTTAGAAAGTGAAAATAAATGGATAAAATTAATTTAATAATAATTTTTTTTCAACTCACTTTACTCAAATATTATAATTTTAACATGAAATAAGCATTTACATTATTAGTGATATAGTTTACATTCTTTTTAATAGTAAGTTTTTGAAATCTGGTATTTTGTACTTATAGAACATATCAGTTTGGATCAACCATATTTCCATATTTAATAGCCATATTATTTACTATATTTGACAGAAAAATCTAAAACTTTTACTGAAGATTGTTGCAGATATGGTCACAGAAATGTTGAATTGCTACTATCAATTTGAAAAGGATGAAGGTACAGTTTCTTGCCTTTGAATATGAACATACATTTAATGTAAGAATAGAGGTGGACTAAAGCAGGGTTTCTCAACCTCAGCATTATTATCATTTTTGGATAGACAATTCTTTGTTGGCAGGGCTCTATTGTCCATTACAAAATAGTTAGAAGTATCCCTGGCTTCTACCCACTAGATATCACTAGGACTTCCTCTATTTGTAACAACCACAATGCCTCAAGAATATGCCAAATGTCCCCTGGGGGTAGGAAAGACGTCATCCCTGGTTGAAAACAAGTGATCTAAAGAATGTTCCCAACCAAAGTCTTTTAGACTCAGACTGGGTAACACATAAAGCAAAGATACTTAAACTCTGAGGTGAAAATCTCAATCTTCCATTTCATTGCTTAACTTGTACTTCTTGGATGGTTGGATAGGAGGGTCAATATGATTTAGTAACTTCTTAGTATCTTATGTAAACTAGAACAATGATTTTGAACCTAGATTAAATTGTTAGCTTTCCTTTCTTTGAAAGTCAACAAGAATATTCTTAAAACTTTCACAGAAGTAACCAGAAGGAGGAACTATAAAAGTGGATGGTTCAGAGAAAACCAACTTTAACAACTGAGGGGGAGAGACATGTATCTTGCAAATGGTAAATTGTGAAAGATTATAAGCATATATACTTTATCCAGTCTAAGGAACTTTGACCAGCTTTCAAAACCACCAAAACCATACCTCTTCCTTATCCAAAATATCTCTCACAGCTTCCCAAATAGAAGTTTGAACAAGTGACATAGATTTCTTTATAATTTGCTAAATATTTCATGGTCCTTCGCATGATCATGCATTTGTTCATGCTATTTCTTTCACATAGGAGGCTCTCCCAATTTTCTTTTACTAATCTAAATTTATCTTTAATCCCCAGAAGAGGAGGTAGTGGGGGAGAGATAAAACACAGAATTTATATGCATGTATGCATGAACAATGGACATGGACAACAAAGCCGGGGACAGGGTAGGGACAGGGGAGAGAGAAGGAGGGGGGAATCAGTGGGGGGAAAAGGAGAAACATCTGTAACAAAAATAAATTAATTAAAACTAAATAAATAAATAAACAAACAAACAAACAAAATGTCAGCATTTATTAAAAAAAAAAATTCTGCTCAAGCCCTAGTTCATTCTTGAAGCAATCTCTGGCTTAATTGATTTATAGTGATTAATCTTCTTTTTGTACATACTGAGACAATTTATGTATTAAGTTGGGAGGTGCTTTTCTGTGTGGACTTGTCGTATTACCATAGTGATAGTGTAAGTTCCTGTAGGACAGGGGCTTTCTGTTTGTTTGTTTGTTTGTTTGTTTGTTTATCTGAATACAAAAATACATAGACCCTCTAGATAGTACCTGGAAGTACATTGCAGGTTTAAATCTCTGAGAAGCAGAATTTTAGTTGGTCAGTGATCTGGATATTTATTAGTGAGTGCCGTTGGGATTAATACTATAGAAGGAAAGAGAGACAAGTAGAACTGATCAGAGGGAAAGGTTGAGCTGCAATGTAGCTTCAAGGGCCTCAGTCAATCCCATTGGAAGGTCTAGAAATAAAGTGGCCCTCACTTGGCCAAAATTGGCAGACTTTTATAACCCCACCTCAAAAAGTCATCATATGGGCTTTTCTTAATATGGTATGTAACCTTAATACAGTTCCCAAAGGGACTGGGTATACTTCCAGCAGGTAGGTCAACAAGCAAATCCATCCTTGAAGGGGATATAGACAACACATGTCCATATCTATCACAAAATGATATGTGTATACAAGAAGTTTAATGAATGTTTATTGAATAACAGAATACTTTGCAAAGATGTTAACTAGAAGGAGAATAAACCAGGGGAAGTGTTTGTTTTCAATCTGGTTGCATGGGCCTATCTGATAATTTATTATGAAATAGATTTTGTTGTCATTAGTCATTCCAGAATTCCATGTAGGGCTGAGAAGGAGGAGTGGATTGTTGTAAATTTAAAGAATCTGAGTTAGAATGAATAAGTTGCTTCCTAGTTGAAGTGCTTTCCATTAAACTCCACCACATTTCATAAATGTTTTCATGAAATTTTCCATGAGCATCACACTAGTCTTCTCTGTGTATACTTCAGCTCCTGAAGCTTATCATCCTAGGTAGGAATTTCATTTAAAAGAAGAATTTGTAATATCTTCTGCCTTATCCAGACCCTACTAATAAATATTTTTCCAATTAAATTAAGTAATTAGGGTCAAATTGTAACTATACACTAGGCTTCATGTGTATAGAGACCAATACTATATTCATATTTTTCTATAAATCAAAATGTTGAGGCTTAAATTGCCTTATTACTGAACATGCAGCATGACTGGTACTTAAAACAGAGACAGTGAATCTTTTATAAGCAGGATAAACACATTTAAGGTGGGGGAAATCTATAGTAAAAAAAAAAAATTCCTTAAGTCACTGATCTTCTCTCAGAAGGACAATAACAAAATGTTAATGATAGTTTGCAAAATAACAAGGAGATAGGGCTGGATTGAGAATAACTTGAATTTTCAGAGTTCATATTCACTAGTGAATTGTAACTCACTAGTAATAAATGGACTCCACATAAAGATATTTATTTTACATATCAGATTAGAGAAAATTAAAAAGAATGATAATGTATAGGGAAGAAGAGAATGTGGAGAAATAATTTTCATGATAGACACTATATCTATCTGTACAGTATATCTGAAAGTTAATTCAGCAATAATTATCAAAAATTGTTTAAATGGAGATATTTTTAAATACAATTTACATCTAGGAAAGTTTCCTATTGGAATTTTATATATAGGTACAGATATAGATATGTAATATAATTTTGTCAATCATTGTGAGAAAACAGAAATGACCTATATGCTCATCATTATGGAGTTAAATAAATTATGGCACATGCACTAAATTGAATGTCAAAAGACCATTAAAAACTGTGATGGATACACACACACACACACACACACACACACACACATACATATACATATACATATATATTATATTAACATAGAAAGATGTCTAAAACATATGTGAAAACTAGTTATATAGCAATGTATATGGTATAATCCCATTGTTTTGGTTAAAATAACTGAAGTATTAAATATAAATATATATAAAAGTTCATATGTTATATGGTAACAATTTTGAGAAAAATACATTTATTATCTATTGTCTCCTTAAATGTCCATGCACATCAAATTAATAACCCCTGCCATACCAGCTTTCCCACTAAGTTTGAGGTTGAATTTATTTTCAGGTTAAAGCTATTTTTCTCTTGTCTTTCTTTTTCAAATCTTCCACAATTTAGCAATTTTAAAACAAAAATAAAAAGTTCTTTTCCTTTAAAAATGTTAATATATATTAGCAACAATATAAATTTCCATCCATAAAGTTTCTACTATATGCTAAAGCAGAAATAGCACAGTAAAATTATTGTCTTGTTACCCAAATATCTAGCACCCAGTGACATGGACTTTATATGCATGTTAAGTTATATAATCCTTATGTTGAGAAGCACTTTAAGATATCCATAGCCAGCTATTGAATCAACTCATATAGACAAAGAGAACAGTTGGAACTGTAAAGAAATGAATGTATTTGACTATGCATCACTGGACATATAGACCAAGAACATAAATGCTACTACTATCATCTCAGCACAAATTATTATTTAATAGTACACTTGGAACTCACTAAAAACACAGTTTCAATCAAATGGGACTGTCAGTACCTGCATTTTCAGACTTTCTATATCATTGACAGGTCTAAAATAATATAATTTACATTGAATTTGGCCTTAGTGTTTGCAGAGAGTAATCTCTCAAGGCTTTTCAACTGGATGCAATGCTATTGATTTAACTGAAATGTACAAAATCAATAGGTCTAGCACTTTATTTATTTGAGCACATATATATTACCAAATGCTCTCTTTCCATAAAATGTCACCTCCCATAAATCTCAGTAATTTCGTTGCAGGTTGCAGGAATGTCTACATTTAATAAACAGCATTTTCAGTTGGGTTTATTTTCCTTTAAAGTATTCTAGATGGTACAGTTAGATAATTTATAAGCTCAGGCTATTATTCATTTATGCATTATTAAATATTCTGGGATTCATTTTGTGTATGGCTATAATCACAAAAGACATGTTAAAATGGTTCTTTGTTGGGTACTGTGATAGATCTATTCTCTGAAGGAAAAATGTATCTTAATACGTCATATATACAACTTAGAATATCCATGTGGCAAAGCTCATTTCAAGGAAAATGTAAGCTTTTTTATTCAAATTGAGTAGATATTGGTTCATCTTAAGAAAAAAAACAAAACAAAACAAACAAACAAAAAAAACGACAAACAGATCTTAGAAAGCTTCACGTACATTTCCAATACATTTACCAAAGACAGTTTAAAGACATTTTTTTAAGGAACTGTATTCCATGCTTGAACTGAATGTTTCAATCAGGTTTATTGCTAGGTAGCTTGGAATTGAATTATATTTTTTTAAAATTAATTGGAGAGAGAGAAAAAAACATAGATATGAGAAAGAAACATCGATTGGTTGTCTCCCATACACACCTGGACCAGAGATTGAACCCACATCCCGGGCATGTGCCCTTACCAGGAATCTAACTGGCTAACATTTGGTGCATGGGACAATGCTGAACCAACTATGGTACACTGGCCAGGGCTTTAACAATCTTTTTAAGGTAAGATCATATTTTGGTAAGCTCAAGTACAGTTTACTTATTCATGTTAATTGCTGGTAATTCATGATGTAAGAAAATAAACAAAATAACCAAAAAAGTAATCTTGTCTTGTCCTCGTTTTTTTTTTTTTTTTTTTTACTCTGCAGGGGTAACCCTTTTAATTTCACCCCTACATTGTCCTTTATTACTTGTTGCCATTTTTATTAATTTATTTTTGTTACAGATGTTTTTCCTTTTCCCCCCTAACAACTCTCCTCCTGATCCTGCTCCCCAACACCAGCATTGTTGTCTATGTCCGTTGCTTACGCATACATGCATATAAGTTCTTTGTTTTATCTCATCCATCTCCCCTGCTCCCATTCTCAGAGGATTGTCAGTCTGCATCTTACTCCTTACTATATCTCTTGGTCTATATTGTTCTTCAGCTTATTTTGTTCATTATATTCCACAAATAAGTGAGATCATGTGGTATTTATCTTTCTCTGATTGGCATATTTCAGTTAGCATAATGCTTTCCATGTCCCCCCATGTTGTCTCAATGGATAAGAGATTTCTCTTTATTACGACTGCATAGTGTTCCATTGTGTATATGTACCCCAGATTTCTTATCCACTCATCATTTGAGGGACACTTGGATTGTTTCCAGAACTTAGCAGTTGTAAATATGCTGCTATGAACAAACGGGTACATCTATTCTTTCTGATTGATGTTTCAGGCTTCTTAGGGTATATTCCTAGAAGTTGAATCACTGGGTCAAATGGTAGTTCAATTTCTAATTTCTTGAGGAAATACCACATTGTTTTCCGTAGTGGCTGCACCAGTCTGCATTCCCATCAGCAGTGTGCTTGAGTTCTCTTTACTCCACACCTTTGCCAGCACTTGTTGTTTGATGATTTGTTGATGGCAGCCATTCTGGCAGGTGTGAGGTGATACCTCATAGTTGTTTTAATTTGCATCTCTCTGATGACTACGGATGTTGAGCATTTTTTCACGTGTCTCTTGGCCATTTCTATGTCCTTTTTGGAGAGGTGTCCATTTAGTACCTCTGCCCATTTTAATTGGATTAATTGTCTTGGATTTGTTGAGTTGAATGAGTTCTCTTTTATTATAATTATCCTTGTTTATTTTTTTCTTCAATGATTTTAGAGAGAAAGGAAGGAAGAGGAAGAGAGAGATAGAAACATCAATGAGAGAGCACTGACTGGCCGCCTCCTGTATGCCAAACCTGGGGATCAGGACCACAACCTGGGCATATACTTTGACCTGAAATCAAACTGGCAGCCTCTTGGTGCGTGGGTCTATGCTCAACCTCTCAGCCACAACGGCCAAGCTGTATGAGAACTCTTTATATGTTAGAAATTAATGCTTTATCTGATGTATCGCTGGCAATTATGCTCTCCCATATAGTGGGTTCTCTTTCAATTTTGATGCTTGTTTCTTTTGCTATTCAGAAGCTTTTCAGTTTGATATAGTCCCATGTATTAAGTTTTTCCATTTTTCCCTTGCCTTAGGTTTTGTATCAGTGAAAAGTCTGCTGCGTGTGATGTCTGAAATTTGGCTGCCTACAGTTTATTCTAGGATTTTTAGGATTTCACGAGTCCCATCTAACTATTTTATTCATTTACAGTTTATTCTTGTGTATGGTGTAAGTTTGTGGTATAGCTTCATTTTTTTGCATACAGCTGTCCAATCTTCCTAACACCATTTATTAAGGAGGCTGTCTTGACTCCATTGTATGCTCTTGCCACCTTTGTCAAATATTAAATTGAGCATAATATATTGGGTCAAGTTCTGGGTTTTCTGTTCTGCTGCATTGATCTATATGCCTGTTTTTGTGCCAGTACTGGGCTGTTTGATTAAAAGGCTTTGTAGTATAATCTGATATCTCCTACTTTATTCTTCATTTTCAAGATGGCTGTGGCTATCTGGGATCTTTTTTAGTTCCATAAAAACTTTTGAAGTATTTGTTCTGATTCTGTAAAATATGTCATTGGTATTTTATTTTTTAAGATATATTTTTATTTTATTATTTATTTATTTATTTTCCATTAATTTATTTTTGTTACAGATGTTTCTCCATTTTCCCCTACTGATTCCCCCCTACACACCTTGTCCCCCAGCTTTGTTGTCCATGTCCATTGTTCAAGCATACATGCATATAAGTTCTGTGGTTTAACTCTCCCACAAGACACCCTCTTCTGGGGATTGTCAGTCTGTACCCCACTTACACATCTCTGGGACTATCCAGTTCCTCAGACTTTCCTGTTCATTATATTCCAAAAATAAGTGAGATTATATGATACTTGTTTTTCTCTGGCTTGTTTCACTTAGGATAATGCTCTTCCGGTCCCTCCACATCGTCTCAAAGGATAAGAGATCTTTCTTTCTTACAGCTGCATAGTACTCCATTGTGTATATGTACCACTGCTTTTTTATCCATTCGTCTACTGATGAAAATTTATGCTGTTTCCAGATCTTAGCTATTGTAAATAGTGCTGCTATGAACATGGGGGTATATATATTATTTCTGATTTGTTTATTTGATATATTTCTGATATATATTATTTCTGATTGCTGTTTCAGTCTTCTTAGGGTGTATTCCTAGAAATGGGATCACTGGGTCAAATGGAAGTTCAATTTTTATCTTTTTGAAGTAACACCATATTGTTTTCCACAGTGGCTGCACCAGTCAGCATTCCCACAAGAAGCATATTAGAGTGACTTTTTCTCCACACTCTCGCCAACACTTATTTGATGATTTGTTGATGGCGGCCATTCTGACAGGTGTGAGGTGATAACTCATTGTTGTTTTAATTTGCATCTCTCTGATGATTAGTGATGTTGAACATTTCTTCATAGGTCTCTTAGCCATTTGTATGTCCTATTTGGAGAGATGTCTATTTAGTTCCTTTGTTCAATTTTTTAATTAGCTTCTTTGTTTTCCTTTTGTTAAGTTGTATAAGCACTCTATATATATTGGAAATTAACCCCTGATATGATATATCACTGGCAATTATACTTTCCCATACAGTCAGTTGCCTTTCCATTTTGATGATTGTATCTTTTGCTGTGCAGAAGATTTTGAGTTTGATTTAGTCCCATGTGTTCATTTTCCCCTTTGTTTCTGTTGCCTTAGGTGATGTATCAGTGAAAATTCTGCTGCGTATGATGTCTGAAATTTTGTTGCCTACAGTTTCTTCTAGGATTTTTATGGATTCATGAGTCATATTTAAGTCTTTTATCCGTTTTGAGCTTATTCTTGTGCATGATGTAAGTTGATGGTCTACTTTCATGTTATTTCATGTAGCTGTCCAATTTTCCTAACACCATTTATTAAAGAGGCTGTCTTTACTCCACTGTATGCTCTTGCCAACTTTGTCAAATATTGAGCATATTGCCTTGGGTCCATATCTGGGTTCTCTCTTTTGTTCCACTGGTCTATATGCCAGCCTTTGTGCCAGTACCAGGCTGTTTTGATTACAGTGGCTTTGTAGTTTAACCAGAAATCTGGTAATGTGATTCCTCCAACTTTGTTCTTTTTTTTCAAGATTGCTGTGGCTATTCGAGGACCATTTTGGTTCCATATGTACTTTTGAAGCATTTGTTCTAGTTCTGTGAAGTATGTCGTTGGTATTTTGGTGGGGATTGCATTGAATCTATAGGTTGCTTTGGGTAGTATGGTCATTAGTGATGTTTTAATTCTTCCAATCCATGAACAAGGTATGTGTTCCACTTTTTTATATCTTCCTCTATTTCTTTTTTCAATCACCTGTAGTTTTCAGCGAATAGGTCCTTTATTTCTTTGGTTAAGTTTATTCCTAGGTATCTAAATTGTTTTGCTGCAATGGTAAATGGGATTTTTTAAAAAGTGTTTTTATGAGTTTATCATTGGTGTATAAGAATGCCATCAATTTCTTCACTTTAAATTTATATGGTGCTACATTTTCAAGTTCATTTATTAAATCTAGTAAATTTTTTATATAGTCTTTGGGGTTTTCTATGTATAGTGTCATGATATCTGTGAATAATGACAGTTTCACTTCCTCCTTTCCCATTTTGATCCTTTTTTTTTCTTCTCTTACTGTCTGATTGCTGTGGCTAAGACTTCCAGTACTATAAATAAGAATGGCCAAGTAAGCATCCTTGTCTTCTTCCTGTTCTTAAGGGAAATGCTTTTAATTTTTGTCCATTGAGTGTTATGTTGACTGTAGGTCTTTCATACATGGCATTAGTTATTTCGAGATGTCATCCCTCTATTCCCAGATTGCTGAGCATTTTTATCAGAAATGGATGCTGGATTTTATCAAATGATTTTTCAGCATCTATTGATATGATCATATGATTTTCATCTTTCATTTTGTTTATGTGGTGTATCACATTTATTGATATGTGAATATTGTACCATCCTTGCATCCCTGGAATGAATCCCACTTGGTCATGGTAAATATTTTTTTTGATATTTTGTTGGGCTTGATTTGTAAGTATTTTGTTCATGATTTTGGCAACTATGTTCATCTGGGGTATTGGTCTGTAGTTTTCTTTCTTTGTAACATCTTTTTCTGGTTTTGGAATTAGAATTATGACGGCCTCATAAAACAAGTTTGGAAGTCTTCTTTCTTGTTAAAATTTTTGAAATAGTTTTAGGAGAATGGGTATTAGTTCATCTTTTAATTTTTGGTAAAATTACCCAGTGAAACCTTCCGGACCTTGACTTTTGTTTGCTGGAAGTCTTGATTACATCTTCATTTTTTTTTTTTTTTTTTGTTATTATTGGTCTGTTCAAGTTTTTTTTTTTTTTTTATCACTTCCCGATTCAGTTTTCAGAGACTTTGTGTTTCTAAAAATTTGTCCATTTTGCTTAGATTGTCGATTATGTTGCCGTATAATTGTTCATAATATTTGTTAGCAATCTGTTGTATTTCTGTGGTGTCAGTTATTATTTCTCCTCATTCATTTCTAAATTTGTGTATTTGGGTTCTCTTTCTTTGTTTCTTGGTGAGTCTAGCTAGGTGTCCATCAGTCATATTTATCTTTTCAAAGAACCAGCTCTTTGTTTCATTGATCCTTTGAATTGTTTTTTGGTCTCCATGTCATTTATTTCTGCTCTTATCATTACTATTTTCTTCCTTCTACTTGTCTGGGGTTTTCTTTCTGTTTGCTTTTTAGTTCATTAAGTTGTGAGGTTAGATAGTCTATTAGAAATTTTTCTTCCTTCTTGAGGTAGGCCTATAGTGCTATAAACTTCCTTCTCAGAACTTCTTTTGCTGTATCTCATAGATTTTGTGTTCTTGTGTGTTAATTTTCATTGGTTTCCAGGAAATTTTTCATTTCTTCCCTTATCTCCATGGTAACCCATTCATTGTTCAATAACATGCTATTTAGCCTCCATGTGTTGAAATGTCTTTGCATGTTCTTGTTGCAATTGATTTCTAGTTGCATGCCATTGTGATCTGAGAAGATGCTTGATATGAGTTCAATCTTCTTGAACTTGCAGAGACTTAGTTTGTACCTTAACATGGGGTCTGTCTTTGAGAATGTCCCATGTGCACTTGAGAAGAATGTGAATTCTACAGTTTGGGGGTGTAATTCTCTGTAGATTTCTATTAAATCCATTTGATCTAGTGCTTCATTTAGAGTCTCTGTTTTCTTGTTAATTTTTTGTCTAGAAGATCTATCCAATGATGTTAGCGGGGTATTAAAGGTCCCTGCTACGATTGTATTGCTGTTAGTTTCTCCTTTGAAGTCATCAAAAAGTTTTTTTTTAATATATGCTGGTGCTCCTATATTGGGTGCATATATGGTTACCAAGGTTATATCTTCCTGTTGGATAGATCCTTTCAATATTATATAGTGGCCTGCCTTCTTCGTCTCTAGTTATGGCCTTCATTTTTAAATCTACTTTATCAGATATGAATATTGCTACCCCAGCTTT
Organism: Molossus molossus; assembly: GCF_014108415.1. Lineage (NCBI taxonomy): Eukaryota > Metazoa > Chordata > Mammalia > Chiroptera > Molossidae > Molossus > Molossus molossus. The sequence continues at coordinate 52,855,217 of NW_023425355.1, forward strand.
TTTGGCTTTCTGTTTGCTTAAAATATTTTTTTCCATCCCTTCACTTTCAACCTATGTGAGTCTTTTATTTTGAGTGGAGTCTCTTGTAACCAACATATATGTGCGTCATGCTTTCTTATCCAGTCAGCCAGTCTGAGTCTTTTATCAGAGCATTCAATTAATTTACATTTAAGGTGATAATATATATGTACTTATTTATTGCCATTTTTATATAGTATGGTTTTATTTTTTTTCCTATTTCTTATACTAATTACAGCAGTCATTTTAGGATATCTTTCAGTGCTGGTTTGGTGTTAATATATTCCCTTTTCCTTTTTTTTTTTTTTTTTTTGTCTCAGAAGCTCTTTATTTGACATTCTATTTTGAATAATAGTCTTACTGGATAGAGTAGTCTTAGATTCAGATCATTGTTTTTCATGACCTTGATTATTTCATGCCACTCCCATCTGACCTGTATTGTTTCTGTTGAGAAGTCAGCTGAGAGCCTTATGAGGTTTCCATTGTAGGCAACCTGTTGCTTATCTCTTGTTGCCTTTAGGATTCTCTCTTTGTCTTTAATTTTTGGCATTTTAATTTTTATGTGTCCTAGTGGGCCTATTGGGGTTCTTCTTACTTGGGCCTCTCTGTGCTTCCTAAATGTGAATGCCTTCTTTCTTCACCAAGTTAGGAAATTTTCTGTCACTATTTCTTCAAATATATTATCTAACTCTTGCCCATTTTCTTCCTCTTTGGCCACTCCTATGATGCGAATGTTATTATGTTTCCAATTGTCCCACAGTTCTCTTAAACTGTCTTCCTTTTTTTTTTTTTTTTTTTTTTTTTTTCGTTTTGGTTTTCTGATTGTTTGATTTTTTTTCTACCTGTCTTCTAATTTACTGATCTGGTCCTCAGCTTCCTATACTCTGCTGGTTAGTCCTTCCATTGTGTACTTTATTTCTGCTATGTCATTCTTTATTTCCACTTGGTTGTTTTTCAGTGTTTCTGTATCTTTACTCATGGTGCTGATGTCCTTACTCATGCTGTTGAGCTTCCTCAAGATCATGGCTCTGAACTCTACCTGTGATAGTTCTCTTAGCTGCATTTTATTGATCTCATCTTTGATAGAGTTCTCTTGTTCTTTCATTTGGGATTTGTTTTTTTGTTTCACAATTTTGCCTATTTCAGTGGTTTTGGGGCCTGACAAATTTTCTCTGTGTGTGTTGGTATTCTGCTGTTTGTGGCTTTCTCTACTATGTTTGGTTGAGCCTTGGTTGACCCATGTTAAACACCACTGTAAACTCTTGCTTTCCTATTTAGATTTGCAAGCTCAGGAAATGTTCAGTTATACTCTGTTTTTGTCCTGGCGGCTAGTAATCTCAGTTACTCCCTGCCTTGGAATGTAGCCCTGGTGTTCTGCATAAGAGGTTTTCCAGAGGTTTGGATAGATGCTGGTTATTGATGAGCCCCAATGTGCATTTCTTTGCCTCACCTGGAAAAGGCTGAATCTCCAAGGGGTGGGGTGCTGCTTTTCCCCACAGCTCTGGGAAGGAGAACATTGGCCACTGTCTTTTGTGGCCACAAGTCAACAAAATCTCTGAGTGCCTTCCAAATACCAGGTGTCCCCACAGTGTATCATCCCAGTCTGCCCTCCCTCAGCCATAGCCCCCAGGTGAGTGGCTGTGGCTATTTTAGTGCTCTGGCCTGGCTCTTTTTGCTTTAGGGCAGGCTTGGTCTTTATTCCCCAAGGGTGCTGCTCACAGCTGAGACTGCTGCTGTCTGTGGGCTCCCAGCCCGCCACTTTCTCGCACCTCTGCAGATCCTACCAGTGTCCCTTGTTATATGGTCCTGTTCTGTGGTTTTTCTGTTGCTTTTTCTGAGCATTTGTCTTTATTTTAGTTGTGATTCTCATTTGGTACTGGGAGATTGTCTGCTTAGCTTTTATTCACTTGGCCTCCAATTTCACATCCTCTAAGCCTATCTTGTGCTCAGCTAGGTTCCCAGGCCTTCCTGGTGCCCCCACACCCTTCAGGTCCCGAGGGTAACCGGATTGCACAATCCGTTTGTGGAACTGGCCCTATGCCTATGTTATGGGCTGCTGGGTCTCACAGGCTTCTCTGGTGTTACAGCACCCCACGGGTCCTGTGGGAAACTGGATGGCACTGTCCCTGTTGGTCCGCAGTCCTCTCTGGTGCTTTAGCACCCCACAGCCTCCATGGGTAACTAGATAGTGCAGTCCCTTCTTGGGTCGCACAGGCCTCTCTCATGCTTCAGCACCCCACAGGTCCTGAGGGTAACTGAATGGCACAGTCCCTGCTGGGTCACACAGGCCTCTCTTGTCCCCTGCACCATGCAGTTCCAACGGGAAGGCAGCTGGATGGCACCAGTCTGTCTCAGGCTCAGTCTTCCCACTTCTCTTGTAAGCTACTGGACTGCACAGGCTTCTGTGGAGCCCCAGGTCCCACTGCTGGTGGCTGGGGAGTGCTGCTGCCCCATGGGGCTCAACTCCTGCTCAGCTTTTGCTGTAATTTTTGAGGGTTGGTCTCAGCTAATTCTGTTGCCTGGGGATGGATGTCTGCTCTCCAGTCTCTGTTGCTGGTTGTATATCTCAACTCTAATCTGGCTGCTCCTATGGGGGATTGTGCTGGGCTCCAGGCTGTCTGAGACTTTGTAACTAGCACCTTGGGAGCTCTACTACAGTGCACCAGTCTGTGTTTACACAGTGTCCACTGGTTCCATGGTTCCAGGTGTGCTGGTGGTCTCAGGTTGCTAGTTCCTAGCCACTCCCACTGCCTCCTTCCAGGGAAAACCCTGCATCTTCCGAAATGGTGGGAACTCACTGAGGTTCAGGGAGAAGTGCCCTGAAGGGCCGCTTACCGCGGTAGCCGGCTGCTCCTATCCATAGCATAGGAACTTTCTGCTCTGTGGCTCTGCACTGCTCATGTTTGGTCATCCACTATCACATCCACTCACACTCTCACACACTCACTCACTCACCCTCTGTCCGGTCCTGCCCTTCTCCCGACATTCACTCTCTGTGCTTCTTGAAATTGAATGCCTTTTTCCTTCACCGAGTTATGAAAGTTTTCTGTCACTATTTCTTCAAATATATTCTCTAACCCTTGCTCATTTTCTTTCTCTTCATGGAGTCCAATGATGTGAATGTTATTATGTTTTTAGTTGTCCCACAGTTCTCTTAAGCTATTTTCATGTTTTTTAATTGTTTTTTTCCTTTTGGTTTTCTGATTCGTTGATTTTTTTACATCTTTACTCAAGGTGCTGATGTTTTTTCTCATGCTGTTGAATTTCCCCAAGATCATGGCTCTGACTCTACCTCTGATAATTTTCTTAGTTGAAATTCATTTACCTCACCTTCGATAGAGTTCTCTTGTTCTTTCATTTCAGATTTGTTTCTTTGTTTCACCATTTTGGCTATTTCAGTGGGTTTTGAAGCCTGCCAAATTTTTCCTGTGGGTGTTGGTGTTCTGTTGTCTGTGGCACCCTCTACTGGGTTTGCATGGGCCTGGATGGGCCCACTTTATACACCATCGTCAAGTCTTACTTTCCTGGGTAGATTTGCAAGCCCAGGAAAGGTTCAGTTATCCTCTAGCTTTTTCCTGGTGGTTAGTAGTCTCAGTTACTCAGTGCTTTGGAATGTAGTCCTGGTGTTCTGCATAACAATATTTCCAGAGGGTGGGATAGATGCTGGTTGTTAATAAGCCTCAATTTGCCTTTCCTTGCCTCACTTGGGAAAGGCTGAATGTCCGAGGAGGGGGGCTGATGCTTTTCCCCACAACTTGGGGAAGGAGCACACTGCCACCATTTTTTGTGGCCACAACTCAGCAAAAACTCTGAATGTCCTCCAAATCCCAGGTGTTCCCATATAGTTCCAGCCCAGTCTGCCTGCCCTCTGCCATAGCCCCCAGGTGAGTCGCTGTGCCTATTTTAGTGCTTTGTCCTGGCTCTCTGCACTGTGGAGCGTGCTTGGTCTTTACTCCCCAAGGGTGCTCCTCAGAGCTAAGTCTGCTGCTGCCATTGGGCTCCAAGCTGCCACCCTCTTGTGCCTCCACAGATCCTACCTGTGTCCCTGGTCATATGGTCCTGTCCTGCTGCTTTTCTGTTGCTTTTTTCCGAGAATGTGTCTTTATTTTAGTTGTAATTCCCATTTGGTCCAGGGAGATCATTTCTGTAGCTTCTATTAACTCTGCCTCCATTTTCACATCCTCTGTGCCTGTCTTGTGCACAGCTGGGTAGCACAGGCCTTTCTGGTGCCCTGCAGGTCCCATGGGTTACTGGTCACTCAGTCCTTTTGGTGACTTGGCTGTATGCCTATCTATGGGCTGCTGGGTCACACAGGCCTCTCTGGTGCTTCAGCACCCTACACGTCCCACCAGTAACGAGATGGTACAGTCTCTGCTGGGTCGCACAAGCCTCTCTGCTGTTTCAGCACCCTGCAGGTCCCACGGGTAAATGAATTTCACAGTCCCTGCTGGGTTGCACAGGCCTTTCTGATGCCCCTGCACCCTGCAATTCCAATGGGCAGGCAGCTGGATATCACCAGTATCTCTGGGCCTTCGTCTTCCCACTGCTCTTGTGGGGGTACTGGCCTGCACAGTCCTCTGTGGATCCCCAGGTCCACCTCCTGGTGGTTGGGGAGGGCTTCTGCCCCATGGGGCTCAATTCCTACTCAGCTTTTGCCGTAGTTTTTTGGGGATGGGTCTCAGCTGCTGGTCTGTGCTTCTGTTGCCTGGGAATGGATATCTGCTTCCCAGCCTCTGTTGCTGGGGGTATATCTGGACTCTGATAGGGTTGCTATTATGGGGGAAGGTGCTGGGCTCCAGGCTGTCCGTGGATTCCTCCACCTGCACCTTGGGAGCTCCACTACTGTGCACTTGTCTGTGTTGACACAGAGTGTCCACTGGTCTGATGGTGCTAGGTGTGCTGGTGGTCTCAGGTTGCTGGGACCTAGCCACTCCCACTGCCTCTTCCAATGGAAGACCCAGGATCTTCCAAAATGGTGGGATCTCCCCGACATGCAGGGAGAAGTGCCCTGAAGTGCCGCTTACCAAGTGAGCCGGCTGCTCTTGTCCACAGCACAGGAACTTTCTGCTCCATAGCTCTGCAACTGCTTGGGTTCGGTCGTCCACCTTCAGGTGCACTCACACTCTCTCACACACTGACTCACTTTCTCACACACTCCCATCGCTTTTGTTTTCATGCCTATGTAGTTTTCAAAGAGTTTTTTTTTTAATTTTTTATTAAATTTCCTGTAGTTCTCACTAAGTCGTTTGAGCATCCTTATAACCATTATTTTGAGTTCTTTATTTGATCAGTTGCTTGCCTCTGTTTCATTTACTTTTTTTCTGGTGATTCCTCTTTCTCTTTCATCTGGGGATTGATTATTTTTCTCTCCATTTTATTGGTATGGTGTTCCAGGCCCTAGTTGGGCAGGCTAAGTCATGGGAGCATGTCATATGTCCAGTGGTGTTGGTTGGATCTGGCATCTGCTCCAGTGGTCTGGGGGCACTAGTGGCTACCATGACAGTGGGGCCATCATATCTTTGCTGCAGTGGAATCAGTAGGATGGTGGTTCTCTTCTGCTGCTGGGTCCCAAAGGGGATGCAGTGTGCTGTGCTGCTGGCAGTACAATGGGTGTGTCTGGCCCCTCTGCTTCTGGCACATCATGTGGGGACAGTGAGCCCCTTTACTGCAGGCCCAGCCTATGGAGTGGCAGGCTCCTCTTCTGCTGTTAGTTCCCGAGGGGGTTGTGGGCACCCTGTGTTGCTAGAGGATCCTGCAGAGTTGGCATGCTCCTCTGCTGCCGGCAGTTTCCACGGGGGCAGCAGACCCATGTATTAGTGGTGGGACCCACGGTGGCAACAGTGTGCCCTGCTGCTGGCAGGTCCTGTGGGGACTGCAGGACCTTCTGCCGCTGGCGGGTTGTGAGGGGACTGCAGATTCTTCTGCTGCATGCACATCCATTGGAGTAGTGGGACCCTCTGCTGCTGGCAGGACCCATGGGGCAATGGTGCCCTCTGCTATTGGTGGGTCCACTGGGCCAGAGGGACATTCTGCTGCCAGGGGAGAGTTAGTGGGGCTGAAAGTGCCAATCTGTGGTTTAAACTTCTGCATCTCTGCAGTTCCCTGCAGCATCCTCCCTTAGAAGACCCTATAGATCTTCCAAAATGTTACACTAACTGATCTAAAGCAGGGAGAGGCAACCAGCAGGCAGTGTGCTTCCAATATTGGTAGCTCCCTTAACCTGGAGAACCGTAATGGCCTATTCTGGGTTCCTCCACTCTTAGGCAGCTGCCCACCCACACTGACACCCATGAACACTCTCTCTCAAACACTCTCACCCACTCACACTCTCACATTTACTTTAGTCCTGCCTGCAGCCATGTTGGAATCTCCATGAGTTTTTCTTTTTCTTTTTTTGTGTTAGTTTTCCACTCAATCTACCCACCCCACTTAACTCTCAAACTTCCCCTTACAGCAGTCAGCCTTCTCTCTATGAGTCCAGTAAATTCAATAAATAGCAAAAAAAATAAAAATAAATAAATAAATTCATTAGATCCAAGAGGTTTCCAGAATTAAAAAAAAAATGATTGAATAATGAGAATATTGCCTTCTGTAGACATAATTTGAACTATTTGGGAAATGGGAGTACTACTATTATCTACCCCATTGTGATGTAGTTATAAGCATTACATGCATGTAAATTATGCATATAAAAAATAATTATTATGTCTGTTACATAGAAAGAACTCAATATATAAATGTTGTTGCGAGGATTCCAAAATGGCGGCAGAGTGAAAGGAAGCTACACAGATCATCTCCCAAGACCAAACTGGAATTACAACAAAAATAAAGACAAATCATCAGGAAAAAAACAACAGAAAAGCTGCTTGGAGGACCATTACAGAGGGACACTGACTTGATCCTGGTAGGATTTCAGAGGTGCAAGAGCGGGACTGGGAGCCCACAGACAAAAGAGACCTTAGCTGGGAGCAGCACTCTCAGGTTAAACTCCCAAGCGGCTCTAGAGTGCAGAGCTGGGACAGACACTAAAATAGCCACAGCCACTCACCTTGGCTCTGGCAGAGGGAGGGCAGACTGGACTGGAACTGTGTGGGGACATTTAGGATTTGGAGGGGGCTCAGAGCTTTTGCTCAGTTGTGACCATACAGGTGAGTGGTAATCTTACTCCTACCCAGGGCTCTGGGGAGAGGGGTGGCCCCTCCCTTGGAGATTCAACCCCACCTGGTGGGCCACTGAAATGCAAATTGAGACTCATTAACAACCAGCATCTTCCCCACTCTCTGGAAATCCCCTTAGGCTGAACACCTGAGAAAGTTTTTTATTCAACTAAGAAGCCAATGCCCTTCATGAAACTGCGACTAATAGCCTCCAGGAAAAAAGCTAGAGAATATCTGAACCATTTCTGGGCTTGAAACTCAGCCCAGGAAGGTAAGACTTGACAGTGGTGTTTAACGTGGGTCCTCCCACACTCATCCAAACCCAGTAGAGGGTACCACAAATAGCAGAACACCAACACCCACAGGGAAAATTTAGCAGGCTCCAAAGACCACTGAGATAACCAAAATGGTGAAAAACAGAAACAAATGCCAAATTAAAGAACAAGAGACATCTAATGAAGATTAGATAAATAAGTTGCAATTAAGCAAGTTAACAGAACTAGAATTCCGAGCGATGATCTTGAGAAAGATAAACAGCATGTGTAAGGACATGAGCACCATGAGTAAAGACATAAAAAAGTTGAAAACCAACCAGTTGGAAATTAAAAACCACAAAGGAGAAATGAAGAATGACATATCAGAAATAAAGAACACATTGAAAGGTCTAAACAGCAGAGCAAAGAAAACAGAGGACCGGATCAGTAAATTAAAAGACAGGGTAGAAAAAAATCAAACAATCAGAAAACCAAAAGGAAAAAACAATTAAGAAACAGGAAAACAGCTTAAGAGAACTGTGGGACAACTCAAAACATAATAATACTCACATCATAGGAGTCAACGAAGAAGAAGAAAATGAGCAAGGGATAGAGAATATATTTAAAGAAACAGTGACAGAAAACTTCCCTAATTTGGTGAAGGAAGAAGGCATTCAAGTTCAAAAAGCACAGAGACCCCAAGTAAGAAGAACCCAAACAGGCATACACCAGGACACATATAAATAAAAATGCCAAAAATTAAAGACAAAGAGAGAATCCTAAAGGCAGCAAGAGATAAGCAACAGGTTACCAATAAGAAAACCCTATAAGGCTCTCAGTTGACTTCTCACAAGAAACACTACAGGCCAGAAGGGAGTGGCATGAAGTAATCAAGGTCATGAAAAACAAGGATATGAATCCAAGACTACTCTACCCAGCAAGGCTGTCACTCAAAATAGAAGGTCAAATAAGGAGATTCCCAGACAAAAAAAAGGCTAAGGGAATACATTAGCACCAAGCCAGCACTGCAAGAAATGTTAAAAGGACTGCTGTAATTAGCAGTAGAAATGGGAAGAAAAATCTAACCACAGTAAACAAAAATGACAATAAATAAGCACATATCAATAATCACCTTAAATGTAAATGGACTGAATGCTCCAATAAAAAGACACAGAATAGCTGATTGGATGGGAAAGCAGGACTCACATATATGTTGTTTACGAGAGACCCACCTCACAACAAAAGACTCACATAAGTTGAAAGTGAAGGGATGGAAAAAAAATCTTTCAGGCAAATGGAAAGCAAAAAAAAAGCTGGGGTAGCAATACTCATATCTGATAAAATAGATTTCAAAATTAAGGCCATAACTAGACACAAGGACGGCCACTACATAATGTTGAAAGGATCTATCCAACAGGAAGACATAACCTTGATAAACATATGCACCCAATATAGGAGCACCAACATATGTTAAAAATTCTCTGGAAGACTTCAATGGAGAAATTGATAGCAATAAAATTATAGCAGGGGACTTCAGCACCCTCTGACATCACTAGATAGATACTCTAAAAAAAAAATTAGCAAGGAAACAGAGACTCTAAATGAAGCACTAGACTAAATGAATTTAATAAATATCTAGAGAGAATTACACCCCAAAACTGCAGAATTTACATTCTTCTGAAGTGCACATGGGACATTCTCAAAGGAGACCACATGTGAGGTCACAATCTAGGTCTCTACAAGTTCAAGAATATTGAAATCATATCAAGCATCTTCTTTGATTACAATGGCATGCAACTACACAACAATTGCAACAAGAACATTCTAAGACATTTGAACACACAGAGGCTAAATAGCATGTTATTACTGAGGAGATCAAGAAAGAAATGAAAAATTACCTGGAAACCAATGAAGATGAACCCAGAACAACACAAAATCTATGGGATGCAGTGAAAGCAGTTCTGAGAGGGAAGTTCCTAGCACTACAGGCCTACCTCAAGAAACAAGTAAAATCTCTAATAGACTATATAACATCACAACTTAAAGAACTAGAAAGCAAACAAAAAGTCAACCCCAGAGCAAGTGGAAGTAAGAAAATAGTAAAGATTGAAGTGAAAATAAATGAAATAGAGACTAAAAGAAAAATTCAAAGGATCAATGAAACAAAGAGCTGGTTTTTCAAAAAGATTAAGAAGATTGATGTACCCTTAGCTAGACTCACCAAGAAATAGAGAGAACCCAAATACAGAAAATCCAAAATGAATGAGGAGAAGTAACAAGTGACACCACAGAAATACAAAAGATCTTTCACAACTACTATGAACAATTATATGGTAACAAATTCCACAATTGAAGCGAAATGAACAAATTTTTGGAAAGACATAGTCTCCCAAAACTGGACCAGGAAGAGATAGAAAACTTGAACAAACCAATAACAACTAAGGAATTTGAGGATATAAAGAAGACTCTCCCAGAAAACAAAAGCCCAGGCATGGATGGCATCATGGGGGATTTTACGGAACATTCCAAAAAAGAAATAACAAACATTCTCTTCAAACAATTTCAAAAAATAAAAAAAAAAGACTTCCAAACTCGTTTTATGAGGCCAGCATTATTATTCCAAACCAGGAAAAGACATTACAAAGAAAAAAAAAAAAAAAAAAAACTACAGGCCAATATCCCTTATGAACATAGATGCCAAATCCTGAACAAAATACTAGCAAATCAGATCCAGCAATAAATAAAAAAAATTATTCACCATAACCAAGTGGTATTCATCCCAGGAAAGCAAGGCTGGTACAGTGTTTGCAAATCAATAAATGTGATAAACCACATAAATAAAATGAAGAATAAAAAGCACATGATCATATCAATAGATGCTGAAAAAGCCTTCGAAAAAATCCAGCATCCATTTCTGATAAAAATTCTCAGCAATGTAGGAATAGAGGGATCAAATCTCGACATAATGAAGGCCATATATGAAAGGCCTACAGCCCACATCATACTCAATGGGCAAAAATTAAAAGCATTTCTTTTGAGAAGAAGAAGAATACAATGATGCCAACTTTCGCCATTCTTATTTACCATAGTACTTGAAGTCTTAGCCACAGCAATCAATCAGACAGGAAGAAAAAATAAAAGGCATCCACACTGGAAAGGAGGAAGTTAAACTGTCATTATTCCCAGATGACATTATACTATACTTAGAAAACCCCAAAGACGCCATCAAAATTTTATTAGACTTATAAATAAATTTGGCAAAGCAGCAAGATACAAAATTAATGTCAAGAAATCGATGGCATTCCTATACACCAATGATGAACTCATGGAAAGAGAAACTAAGAAAACAATCCCATTTACCATAGCAACAAAAATATTTAGATACCTAGGAATAAACTTAACCAAAGAAATAAAGGACATATTTGCAGAAAACTACAGGTCATTGAAAAAAGAAATGGAGGAATATATATAAAAGTGGAAGCACATACCTTGTTCATGGATTGGAAGAATTAACACCACTAATGTCCATACTACCCAAAGCAATCTATAGATTTAATGAAATCCCCATCAAAATAGCAATGACATACTTCACAAAACTAGAACAAATACTTCAAAAGTTTATATGGAACCAAAAAAGACCTCAAATAGCCACAACATTCTTAAAAAGAAAGAAAAAGTTTGAGGGATCACATGACTAGATTTCAGGTTATACTACAAAGCCACTGTAATCAAAATACCCTGGAACTGGCACATGAACAGGCATATGGACCAGTGGAAGAGACCAGAGAACCCAGAAATGGACCCAAGGCAATATACTCAATTAATATTTGACAAAGGTGGCAAGAGCATACAATGGAGTAAAGACAGCCTCTTTAACAAATGGTGTTGGGAAAATTGGACAGTTACATGCAAAAAAATGAAACTAGACCATCAACTTATACTCTACACAAGAATAAACTCAAAATGGATAAAAGACTTAAATGCAATTCATGAATCTATAACAATACTAGAATAAAATGTAGGCAACAAAATTTCAGACATCATTCGCAGCAGAATTTTCACTGATACATCACGTAAGGCTACTGAAACAGAGGAGAAAATGAACACATGGGACTACATGAAACTCAAAAGCTTCTGCACAGCAAAATACACAATCATCAAAATGGAAAGGCAACCCACTGTATGGGAGAGCATAATTGCCAGTGATATATCATATAAGGGGTTAATTTCCAATATATAGAGAGTGTTCATACAACTCAACAAAAGCAAGACAAAGAACCCAATTAAAAAATGGGCAGAGTAGCTAAATAGACACCTCTCTAAACAGGACATACAAATGGATAAGAGACGTATGAAGAAATGCTCAACGTCACTAATCATCAGAGAGATGCAAATTTAAACAACAATGAGTTATCACCTCACACCTGTGAGAATGGCCGCCATCAACAAATCATCAAGCAACTAGTGTTGGCAAGAGTGTGGAGAATAGAGGACTCTAGTACACTGCTGATGGGAATGCTGGCTGGTGCCGCCACTATGGAAAACAATATAATGTTACCTCCAAAAATTAAAAACGTAACTGCCATTTGTCCCAGTGATCCCACTTCTAGGAATATATACTAGGAAGCCTGAAACACAAATCAGAAAGAATATATGTACCCCCGTTGCATAGTAGCACTATTTACAATGGTAAGATCTGGAAATAGCCCAAATGTCCATCAGTTGACGAATGAATTAAAAAGCAGTGGTACATATACACAATGGAGTACTATGCAACTTTGAGAAAGAAAGATCTCTTATCCTTTGATAGGACATGGAGGGACCTGGAAAGTATTATCCTAAGCAAAACAAGCCAAGCAGAGAAAGGCAAATATCACATTAACTCACTTATTTGTGGAATATAATGAACATAACAGTCTGAGGAATGTGGTAGTCCCAGAGACATGGAAGTGGGGTACAGACTAACAATCTCCAGAAGGAGGGAAACTGGGAATAAACTACATAACTTATATGTATGTATGCATGTACAAAGGTCACGGGCAACAAAGCTGGTGACAGGGTGCAGGGGGGGAAGAGGGAAGTCAGTGGGGGAAAAAGGAGAAACATCTGTAACAAAAATAAATAAATTAATTAAAAACAGAAAAATGTTTTTGCTATTATTATTATTACCAACATTATGAATTTATTGTCTCTGGTAATTTATGTCATGCTACTTATACTATCAATAATAGATGTGGCATAAATTGCCTATTCCATTTGACATAGATGAACACCTATCCTCCCTGTACACCTTCATTTGGCTTGTGGATCTCTAAAGTTCTTGATTTTTTTCTTATCATATGATATAGTCCTTCTTAGGTTCCTTTTCTCATTACCTATGTATAATTACTGTATTGGTGGTCTCCTCTTGCACCCCTTCTTTAAATAATGTCTATATACTGAGGTTCTTGAATATATATGTCCATTTAGGAACATGTTCTTGAACTTCAATGTCATATATAAAAGTACTCCCTTGCTATCTCTGGTTGTGTATCTAATATGCATCTAAAAGTAAGATGTCTAAAACCAAATTCCTAATATCTGCTCATCTAAAAATAATTTTTTTTCTGTTTCCATCTTATCTATCTCTTTTTTAATCTGTATATTTCAGGTCCTTAGGAAAATAAACCCTAGAAACACTCTTATCTCTTGTTTTTTATTCATACCCTATAAGCCAGTTTATCAGTACATCCTCCTGTTTGCTCTGCTCTCAATAAAACATTTTCACTGTGACCATTCTCACCACCTCCACTGCTGCCATCCTCATTTAAATAACCATCATTTCAGTTCTGGATGGCTACAACATCAATCTCTTATCCTTTTTCTCACCCTTATTCCACATAACTACTCCATCACATCACGTAATAGCTACACTGATTCTTTTAATACATCAACACTCCAGTGGCAGCTCACATCACTCAGAGAAAATGCCAAAGCTGTAGAATTGCCTATGAATTCCTCAATCATATGGTCTTTTATCTTTCAAACCTCATTTATAGTTATTACTCCCTCCCACTTGCTCTCTTATATCAATTGCCCTAATCTTGTTGCTGATCCTGTAAAATTATCCCACTCTAGAGACTTTGTAAACTCTATTTCTTCTACCTAGAACTTTGTTTCCTCTGTTAACTGCATGACTTGCTCTTTTATCTTCTTAAAGTATTTTCTCTAATATCAAATTGTTTTAATGAGATATTTTCTGACCATACTATTCAAAATCAAATACACCCACCTCAGCAGTCATTATTTCCTTTCCTGATTTACTTTTGTCCATAACAGTAACTGCCAATATACTGTATAATTGTTTATTTTGTTTACTCTCTGTTTTTCTCTACTAGCATGTAAGAATACCAAAGACAGAGATTTATGGTTTTTATTCATTTCTGTATCTCCTGCACCTAAAATCATATATGCATTTAGTAGTTATCAAATAAATACGTATCATGCATTCCATTTAATAAACAACTGAATAGAGCCTGACTGAAATATCACCTCCTCCATGAGGACAACATTCTTTACATAAACAATTTAAATAAAAATTTTATTTAAAACCTTTGGAATATATACATATGTTTGTTGTGTAAAGCAAAACTAACTAAAAGTGAAACCCAGCACTACTATTAAGTGCTTTAAAATGGAAGTACACAAATTGTTTCATATCTCCTTTTTTTCCCGAATAAATCTAAAAATCTTGAGTAGCATACAAGGACGAAAATATTTCTTTTTATTTAACTGAGGAGGAAACAGAGTTATAGAAAATGAATGATCAGCCAATAATCTTGTGTCTTCTCATTTCTTGCCATGCTACTTTCCCTATTAGTGCTTTATGTGCACTTTCATCTGCAATTCTGTGCATGTAGACTTATTAGAGCAACCATTTAAATGGATTTAATTAGTCAATTAGCTCATATTTAATTCTCCCAAGCAAACCAATTGGAATGTAAGAAGATGATCTGAATGCATTAACACTTCCAAACTTTTTTGTATTTACTTGTTATAGTACTACACATATTGTATTTACAGAATCTGTACCATAACGTTCAAAGAACCTGGAAAGACAAAATCATGTCTTTCATGTCTTCTTCATGTTTTGTTAACCCTTGTCACCGCTAAAATATTTTATTTTGTGTGTGTGTGATAAGAGTTCAGTATATGTGTGTGTGTGTTCATAAAAGCCAAGTGAATACAAATAAATTGACATCGTAATTTTCTTTCCTTACTTCATTATGTAATAGTAATATTTATAGACTACAATGCCAGTTTCACTTGGTAGTCTATTCATTGCTTTAAACTAAATGATGTGATCTTTGAGGAAATAAAAGATTCAATTGATGACAGTGCAATTAATACCAATGTTAACAAAGTGATATGAAAAGTATATATTATCTCAAGACATATCAGGAAGGTAATAAACATTTGAAGATACTTTATCTCTGGATAAATAGCAAAGTATCTTAAAATAAAGAACTGCTAAAGTAAAATATAACATATGCATTATGATGTTTGATTATTCATTAATCTGATACCTATGTAGTCTGGGTTAAAAGCATATGTTTTCAATACAAATTGAGCCTGAAAAATGTATTTAGCATTTACAGGGTCAACTAATATTTGATAAGGGAGCTGGGAAAATCCAGTGGGGAAAGGAGGCTTTCTAAAGAATAACAATAAGAACTAAAATACATCATTTGAATAATACGTTTATTCAGGCAGACACATAAAAGTCCAATGATTATTCTTTCAGCTTAATGTATTTTCTCCCTGATTTTTGTGAGGCTAAGAGTAGAGTCAGTACCATTGTATATTGTTTAAGTTACCTATGTGAACATTAATATGGGAGAGGATAATTCTAATTTACTATTTGGCGAATGCTTGAACCACATGTTTATTAGTGAGGGAAGAGAAACAATGAAACATTGCTTTGTAGGTATTAGACAATTCAGGGTGTATATTGGGAAAGAAATATTTCCAATGACATGTTTATATTTATGAAATATAAGATGGAGTTCAATATTGGTATTTAAAATGATTAACCTAAAAATAAATGAACCTCTCCTTTGCTTATATATCTAGATCTGAGTTCTTAATATAAATGTTAAAATGGTAATTAATAAGATTCTGTACACAAATTTTACATTTGAGAAGTCACCATAGATCTATGTTCTATAGTTCTAAATTTATAATTCTAGAGAATTAATTTCTGTTTTGTAGATAGGCATTTGGGTATTCCTCTGTTTAAAGGTGATGTGATTAATTTCTTGTAATGGTCCATCTACTGAGTAGTGAGACAACTTTAGTTAGTAGAGATTTAGAGTATTAGTAGTTAGCCCAAAAAACTTTGCATGTGGCTATTTTAGCATATATATGTTATAGGCATAATCAACTTGGCTTTAATGTATAATCCTTTAATATGCTCTATATTTGGTTTACTAGTATTGTGCCAATTATTTTTACATCGATATGTCTCTGGTGTTTAGTCACAGCTCCCCCTACCTTTGGTAATTTGTAGGGAATTTTTTTCCAGGAAATGTCCATCTGTTTCCCAAGTTAGGAATGTAGGGCCTTGAGGAAGAGACTCCATTAGAGAAAGTCAGGTGACATGGCCAGCAGTGGCCAGCACTCTGCCTTTATAGCAGCTGGAAGATTTCCTAAACAGGGAAGCTTAGGACAGGCTGGGTCCAGTTAACAGGAGATCTGGAAAGAGAGAGCACGCACTGGAGAGGATAGCAGAGAGAGCTGGCAGGGGTCAGAGAGGGTTGAGAGAGCGGAAGCTGCATTTTCTTGGTAAATTCCAATTCACTAGTTAAAACAGACTTTTGTGTCCTCACTCTGGCAACCTGAGAATACAAATCAAACCAACATACTGCTCAAAATTTCTATTTCTTAATAATTGTCTTTACTAGATTGTATATTTCTAGGAATTTGTCCATTTTATCTAGATTATCCAATTTGTTGGCATAGAGCATACATACCAATCTTACAATCCTTTTATTTTTAAAAAATGGATTATTGTGTTCCCAAATACAATTCTTATTTTATAATTTTAGTATTCTCCTTTTTTAAAATCAATTAACATAGCTAAAGGTTTGTCAGTTTTATTGATCTTTGCTTACAAACAACTTATGGTTTCATTGATTTTTCTCTTTTGCTTTTATATTTTCTATCTTCACTCAAATCATTATTATTTTCTCATTTCCTTGTAACAGTTTTTTGTATATACCTTTATTGTTGAAAGCATTACAGATGTCCCTCCTTTTTTCCCCCATCTACATCTCCCTCCCCACTCCCACCCTACCCCTGCTTTTACTGCATTGTTGTCAATGTGCATAAGTTATACCTATATGCATATAAGTTCTTTGGTTTCTATCTTCCCACCCCTATTCCCTCTGAGGTTTATCAGTCTATTCCCTACTTCAATGCTTCTGGATCTATTTTGTTTGACAGTGTATTGTATTCATTATATTTCACAAATAACTGTAACAGTTTTTGACCTGCAATCTTTGATCTTAGTACCCATCCCCACTTTCTTTTGGCTACTATTTGCACGGGATATATATATATATATTTATCTTTTTACTTTCAGCATATTTATATCTTTAAATTTAAAGTGATTCAAACATGACCAGAAAAATAACAACTAATAAAATTGAAGCTGCAATCAAGACTCTCCCAGAAAATAAAAGCCCAAACCCAACTGCTTCATGGGGGTGCTTTACTAAACATTCAAAGAAAAACTGACACCCATTCTGCTCAAACTATTTCAGAAAATTCAAGAAAAAGGAACATTTCTAAACCTGTTTAATAAGGCCAGCATAATTCTAACTCCAAAACCAGATAAAGACACCACAAAGAAAAAAAAACTACAGGCTAATATTCCCAAAGAATACAGATGCCATTATCATTAAAAAATATTAGCAAATCAAATCCAGCAATACATTAAAGAAATTATTCACGATGACCAAGTGAGATTCATTCCAAAGATGCAAGGATGGCACAATATTTGCAAATCAAACATAAACAAAATGAAAGATAAAAGCCATATGTTCATATCAATAGATGCTGAAAAATCATTCGACAAAATCCAGCACCCATTTCTGATAAAAAGGCTCAGCAACGTGGGAATAGAGGAATCATATCTCAACATTATAAAGGCCATATATAAAAAAAACTTAGTGCAGACATCATACTCAATGGGAAAAACCAAAGTAATTTCCCTTAAGAACAGGAACAAGATAGGGATGCCCACTTTCACCACTCTTTTGAACATAGTACTGAAAGTCTCAATCACAGTGATCAGACAAGAGGAAAACATAAAAGGCATCCAAGATGGAAAAGAAGAAGTGAAACTGTCATTATTTGCAGATGACATAATATTGTACATATAAAACACTAAAGACTCAATTAAAAAATCTACTAGATTTAATAAATGAATTTGGCAAAGTAGAAGGATACAAAATTAACATCAATAAGTTGACAGCATTCTTATACACCAATAATGAACTCACAGAAATAGAAACTAAAAAATCAATTCCATTTACAATTAAAAGAGATCCTCAATAAAATTATTTGGTGATTTATCAGAAGAAACCTGGAAGGCCAGAAGTCAGTAAGAGGATATATTTAAAGTTCTGGAAGAAAAAACAGTCAGCAAAGAGTTCTATATCTGACAGAACTGTCCTTCAAGAATGAGAGCAAAATTAAGACATTCCTAGATATACCAAATCCAAGGAAGTAGGATACTCCCAGAACGGCACTAAAAGAAGTCCTTAAGGGAGTCTTTCAAATTTAAATGAATGAACATTGGGCAGTAACTCAAAGTCATACCGAAATATAAATCTCTCTGGTAAAACTAAATACATGAACAAATGTAAAAACTGGTATTATTTTACTTTAGTTTGCAATTTTACTTTTTATTTGAACAGGATATAAGACAAAGATATAAATATAATTACAGAATTATAATAATACTAACACAAAATGCAAAGATGGAATTTGTCACAACTTTGTGATGAGGAAAACTGTATATGAAAGAGAAAGGGACAGAGAGGATACTTGAAGAAATATTGACCAAAAATGTCCCATATTTGAGGAAAGCTATGAATGAACAAATACAAGAAATTCATTTATAAGCAGGATAATTCCAAGAGACTCAAATGACAACACATTATAATGAAATTGTCAAAGGCCAAGACTAAGACAGTCTCTTAACATACCTAGGAATAAACTTAACCAAAGAAATAATGGAACTATTTGCAGAAAAATATAGGACACTGAGAAAAGAAATGGAGAAAGATATAAAAAAATAGAAGCATAAATATTGTTCGTGGATTGGAAAAATTAACATTAAAATGTCCACACTACCCAAAGCAATGTATAGATTCAATGCAATCCACATTAAAATACCAGGAACATATTTCACAGAATTAGAACAAATACTTCAAATGTTTGTATGGAACTAAAAATGACCCTGAATAACCACAGCAATCTTGAAAAAGAAGAGCAAAAGAGGAGGGATCTCAATACTGGATATCAGGTTATACTCAAAGCCATTGTAATCAAAACAGCCTTGCACTGGCACAGAACAGATATATATATATATATATATATATATATATATATATATATATATATATATGGAATAGAACAGTGAACCTGGAAATTTAACCAAGAAATTATGCTCAACTAATATTTGACAAAAGTGGCAAGAGCATACAATAAAGTAAAAACAGCCTCTTCAATAAATGGTGCTGAGAAAATTGGACAGCTACATGTAAAAAACTAAAACTATACCACCAACTTACACCATACACAAGAATAAACTCAAAATGGATAACAGACTTAAATGTGATTTGTGAATCCATTAAAAATTTTACAATAAAATGTGGGCAACACAATTACAGACATCACATGCAGTAGAATTTTCACTGATATATCACCTAAGGCAACAGAAACAAGGAATAAATGAACACATGGAACTACATCAAACTAAAAAGCTTCTGCACAGCAAAAGAAACAACCACCAAAATGGAAAGGGAACCCACTATATGGGAAAGTGTAATTGCCAATAATACATCAGATAAGGGATTAATTTTTAAAATATATAGAGTACTCATACAACTCAATGAAAGGAAGACAAAGAACCCAATATAATGAACAAAATAAGCTGATGAAGAAAATAGACCCAGAGACCTAGAAAGAAATATGGATCAGACTGACAAACCTCAGAGAAGTGGGCAGGGGAATGGATAAGATAAACCAAAGAACTTATATGCATGTATATATATAACCAATGGACATAGAAAACAATGCTGGGATGGGGTATCAGGAGGAGGGTGTTTAAGGGGAAATAAGGAGAAATATCTGTAACATAAATCAATTAATATAAATTAAAAAAAAAAAACGAAACAATTTATGCTAAAGATATATACAGGGGTGAGAATAAACATACAAAACTATGCTTAGTACAACACTCGTATGTTAGCAAAAATTGGAAACAAACCTAATTGTCAGAGTGCATGTGGAAAGCAACCAATTGAGATGTTTCTCTCACATTGATCTTTTTCCTTCCTTCCTTCCTTCCTTCCTTCCTTCCTTCCTTCCTTCCTTCCTTCCTTCCTTCCTTCCTTCCTTCCTTCCTTCCTTCCTTCTTTCTTTCTTTCTTTCTTTCTTTCTTCTTTCTTTCTCACTACCCCGGCTTTCCCTTCCACTCTTTCTGAAAAAAAAAAAAAAAAGCAATGGAAAACATATCCTGTGGTGAGGATTTAAAAAAGAAAGACTTGTTATTTGTTTTCTATATGTCTTAGTTACTTTGCCCATCATTTCCTCTATTACCCTCTATTTGTGTCCTTATTGATTTTGTTGTTAGACATTTAGATTCCCTTCTCATTTTGTGTGTGCATCTTCTGTAAATAAGTTCTTTATGGTTATGATGGAGATTACAAATAACTTAAAGTTACAACAACTTAATTTAAATTGATACCGATTTAACCTCAGTTGCACAACAAAATCTCTACTCATATACAGTTTTCCTCATCACAAAGTTGTGACAAATTCCATCTTTGCATTTTGTGTTAGTATTATTATAATTCTGTAATTATATTTATATCTTTGTCTTATATCCTGTTCAAATAAAAAGTAAAATTGCAAACTAAAGTAAAATAATACCAGTTTTTACATTTGTTCATGTATTTAGTTTTACCAGAGAGATTTATATTTCGGTATGACTTTGAGTTACTGCCCAATGTTCATTCATTTAAATTTGAAAGACTCCCTTAAGGACTTCTTTTAGTGCCGTTCTGGGAGTATCCTACTTCCTTGGATTTGGTATATCTAGGAATGTCTTAATTTTGCTCTCATTCTTGAAGGACAGTTCTGTCAGATATAGAACTCTTTGCTGACTGTTTTTTCTTCCAGAACTTTAAATATATCCTCTTACTGACTTCTGGCCTTCCAGGTTTCTTCTGATAAATCACCAAATAATTTTATTGAGTACCTCTTGTATGTGACAAACCCTTTTTCTCTTCTACTATGAAGAGACTGTCTTAGTCTTGGCTTTTGACAATTTCATTATAATGTGTTGTCATGTGAGTCTCTTGGAATTATCCTGCTTATAAATGAATTTCTTGTATTTGTTAATTCATAGCTTTCCTCAAATATGGGACATTTTTGGTCAATATTTCTTCAAGTATCCTCTCTGTCCCTTTCTCTTTCCATTCTTCTGGTATTGTCCTAATGTATATATTGGTATTTAGGCTCTGTCATTTTTCATTTTCCTTAACTCTTTTTTTTTTTTTTTTTTTAAGAGAGATGGGGACAGGGAGAGGGCATTGGTAGGGAACAGAAAATAGAATGAAAAAATTGCAGGAACATGGTGGTTCCTGGGGCTGTACACCACTGGCTGTAAGCAGTGAAGAGTGGGGGCCTTGGAGCCATGTGGAGGAGTGAGGGGAAGCAGAGGAGATTGCAGAAGGGCTCCGCAGACACTGGCTCTCTGGGGCCCTTGTTCAGAGCAAGATTCGGGCCTGTCATGAACCGTGAAGGTGATGACCCGCTGTGCGATTTGTAGGGATATTCTGCTCTGTGCTGCAGGTGGCCTCCTAGTCAGCAGGAATGCTCTGTCTCTCTCCTGAGATTCTGAGGAATATTGTCCCAGAGAAGTGTACCAGACAGATTAAAAAGATCATCTCAATTCCTTATTTCACAGGTAGTAAAACAGATAGGGGAGAAAGACTGTCTTACTCAGTGGACCAGTGTGATTTTAAAAATCTGGTTCTTAACTGTCAATTTCCTCTTTCCACTGGGCTTAATAGTACACACCAGGAAAAAGCCCTGGGGGAGGGGAGGAAGCTTTCCTTCTGGGGATCAGGACTGTCTTAGTGCCTTGCACAATGCACAATTACAGGCATTGTATTTGAACCAAAGATTATAAAGCCACCTAAGAGACATCTTTAATTCATTCCCTTTGCTCTTTCTTTTTTTTTTTTTTTTTTGAACATGGTGATGGTACAGTTATCATTTTATGACCATGAAGATATCTTAAAAATGGAACCAACCATCAGAAGCATCATAGAGTGACCATTGCAGTCTGGACTGTCAACTCAGGCCTTATTCTACAGTAGAAAAACTTCTCTATTTTACTATGTGTGTGCGTGTGTGTGTGTGTGTGTGTGTGTGCGTGCACAGTAGTGTTAGACAAGCTTGGCCTCAAATCCCAGCTCTATATGACTTTAAGCAATGGAGTTAATTTTTCTCTGTAATTTCAATGTTTGTAACGATCTAAACAATAATCGCTATGCATTAGGTACTGTGTGCTGGGAGCTGTGCTACCTACTTTATACATCACAGAGCAGGTCTGGCCTCCATTGTAGAGATGACAGAACCAAGATGTGGTTGGCAAGAACCAAGTGTAAGCAGGAACACAGACCTACAGTTATCCGACTCTGGACACCGTGGGTTCTTTTTTTTATATAATTATTTTATTATTGTTACAGATGTTTCTCCTTCTTTTCCCCATTGAGACACTCCTCTCCATCCCCCATTCCATGCCCCTGGCTTTGTTGTCCATATCCATTGGTTATGCGTAAATGCATATAAATTTGGTGGTTTATCTCTTCCCTCCCCCCAACAGCTCCTCTTCTGAGGGTTGTCAATCTGTACTCTACTTGCACATTTCTGGGTCTATCTTATTCCTCAGACTGTTATGTTCATTATATTCCACAAATAAGTTAGATCATCTGATATTTGTCTTTCTCTGCTTGGCTTGTTTCACTTAGGATAATACTTTTCAGGTCCCTCCATGTCATCTCAAAGGATAAGAGATCTTTCCTTCCAACAGCTGCATAGTACTCCATTGTGTATATGTACCACAGCTTTTTTATCCATTTGTCTACTGATGGACACTTGGGCTGTTTCCAGATCTTAGCTATTGTAAATAGAGCTGCTATGAACATGGGAGTACATATATTCTTCCAGATTGGTGTTTCAGGCTCCTTAGGGTATATTCCTAGAAGTGGGATCACTGGGTCAAATGGAAGTTCAATTTTTCATTTTTTGAGGTAACACTATATTGTTTTCCATAGTGGCTGCACCAGTCTACATTCCCACCAGCAGTGTACTAGAGTCCCCCTTTCTCCATACCGTTGCCAACACTTGTTGTTTGATGATTTCTTGATGGTGGCCATTCTGACAGGTGTGAGGTGATACTTCATTGTTGTATTAATTTGCATCTCTCTGATGATTAGTGACGTTGAGCATTTCTTCATATGTCTCAGCCATTTGTATGTCCTGTTTGGAGAGGTGTCTATTTAGCTCCTCTGCCCATTTTTTTTCCAATTTGTCTGTTCAGATAGAGTGGGAGGGAGGGAGGGAGAGAGAGAAAGAGACAGTCAGACATCCACATGAAAGGGACACATCAAGTGGTTGCCACCCACAGGACCCAACCAGGTCCTGGGAAAAACTGCAACCGCAGTATGTGCCCTTAGCGGGAACCAAACCCGGGTCTCTCAGGATCGCAGGTCGATGCTCTAATCACTGAAGGAAACTGGCCAGGGCCTCTGCCAATTTTTTAATTGGGTTCTTTGCCTTAGTTTTGTAGAGCTGTATGAGTACTCTATACATTTTGGAAATTAACCTCTGTTCTGATGTATCATTGGCTATGATGCTCTTCCATACAGTGGGTTGCCTTTCCATTTTGATGATTGTTTCTTTTGCTGTGCAGAGGATTTTAGTTTGATGTATTACCATGTGTTCATATTTTCCTTTGGTTCTGTTGCTTAGGTGATGTATCAGTGTAAATGATGCTGTGTATGTTTTCCAAATTTTTGCTGCCTACATTTTCTTTCAGGATTTTTATGGATTCATGGGTCACATTTAAGTCCTTTATCCATTTTGAGTTTATTCTTTTGTATGGTGTAAGTAGATAGTTAATTTCTTTTTTTTTTTTTTGCATGTAGCTGTACAATTTTCCCAACACCATTTAGTAAAGAGGCTGCCTTTACTCCATTGTATGCTTTTGCCTCCTTTGTCAAATATTAATTGAACATAATATCTTGGGTCCATTACTAGGTTCTCTGTTCTGTTACACTTGTCTATATGCCTGTTCTTTTGCCAGTACCAGGCTGTTTTGATTACAGTAGATTTGTATTATAACCTGATATCACCTATTGTGATTCCACCTAGTTTGTCCTTCTGTTTCAAGATTACTGTGCCTATTCAGGGTCTTTTTTGCTCCCAAAAGTACTTTTGAAATATTTGTTCTAGTTCTGTGAAATAGGTTGTTGGTATTTTGATGGGGCTTGCATTGAATCTATAGATTGCCTTGGATAGTACAGACATTCTAATTATGTTAATTCTTCTAATCCATGAACAAGGTATGTGCTTCCACGTTCTTATATCTTCCTCTATTTTTTTTTTTTTAATGTCCTGTAGTTTTCTGCAAATAGGTCCCGGATTTCTTTGGTTAAGTTTATGCCTAGGTATCTTAACATTTTTGCTGCAATGGTATATGGGATTGTTTTTTTAGTATCTCTTTCTGTGAGTTCATCATTGGTGTATAAGAATGCCAACCATTTCTTTTCTTTTTTTTTTTTTAAGAGTTTCTATTATTTTATTTTATTTTTTTTTATTTTTATAAATTTTTTATATATGTTTTTGATACGGATATTTTAACTTTTTTACCCCATTGGCACCCCCCCCTTCCCAACCCACCCCCGCCCCATCCCCGGCTTAGTTGTCCATGTCCATTGGTCATACATATATGCATACAAGTTCTGTGGTTTATCTCTTTCCACCCCCCCACCCCCTCTACTGAGGGATGTCAGTCTGTGCCCTACTTCCATGTTTCTGGGTCTACTGTATTCCTCTGACTGTTATGTTCATTATATTCCATATATAAGTGAGATTATGTGGTATTTGTCTTTTTCTACTTGGCTTATTTCACTTAGGATAATATTTTCCAGGTCCCTCCATGTCATCTCAAAGGATAAGAGATCTTTCTTTCTTACCGCTGCATAGTACTCCATTGTGTGTATGTACCACAGCTTTTTTAACCATTCGTCTACTGATGGACACTTGGGCTGTTTCCAGATCTTAGCTATTGTAAATAGAGCTGCTATGAACATGGGAGTACATATATTCTTCCTGATTGGTGTTTCAGGCTTCTTAGGGTATATTCCTAGAAGAGGGATCACTGGAACAAATGGAAGTTCAATTTTTAATTTTTGAGGTAACACCATATTGTTTTCCACAGCGGCTGCACCAGTCTGCATTCCCACCAGAATGTATTAGAGTCCCCTTTTCTTCACACCCTCGCCAAAACTTGTTGTTTGATTTGTTGATGGCGGCCATTCTGACAGGTGTGAGGTGATACCTCATTGTTGTTTTAATTTACATCTCCCTGATGATTAGAGATGTTGAGCATTACTTCACATGTCACTTGGCCATTTGTATGTCCTCTTTGGAGAGGTGTCTATTCAGCTCCTCTGCCCATGTTTTAATTGGGTTCTTTGTCTTCCTATTGTTGAGTTGTATGAGCACTCCATATATATTGGAAATTAACCCCTTATCTGATACATCATTGGCAATGATGTTCTCTCATACAGTGGGTTGCCTTTTCATTTTGATGATTGTTTCTTTTGCTGTGCAGAAGCTTTTTAGTTTGATGTAGTCCCATGATTTCATTTTCTCCTTTGTTTCTGTTGCCTTAGGTGATGTATCACTGAAAATTCTGCTCCGTATGATGTCCGAAATTTTGTTGCCTACATGTTCTTCTAGAATTTTTATGGATTCACGGGTCACATTTAAGTCTTTTTTCCATTTTGAGTTTATTTTAGTGTATGGTGTAAGTTGATGGTCTAGTTTAATTTTTTTGCATGTAACTGTCCAATTTTCCCAACACCATTTATTAAAGAGGCTGTCTTTACTCCACTGTATGCTCTTGCCACCTTTGTCAAATATTAATTGAGCATATTGCCTTGGGTCCATTTCTGGGTTTTCAGTTCTGTTCCACTGGTCCATATGCCTGTTCTCGTGCCAGTACCAGGCTGTTTTGGTTACAGTCGCTTTGTAGTATAACCTGATATCTGGTATTGTGATCCCACCTACTTTGTTCTTCTTTTTCAAGATTGCTGTGGCTAT
Organism: Molossus molossus; assembly: GCF_014108415.1. Classification (NCBI taxonomy): domain Eukaryota; kingdom Metazoa; phylum Chordata; class Mammalia; order Chiroptera; family Molossidae; genus Molossus; species Molossus molossus. The sequence continues at coordinate 52,881,318 of NW_023425355.1, forward strand.
TCGGGGTCTTTTTTGTTTCCATATGAAATTTTGAAGTATTTGTTCTAGATCTATGAAATATGTCGTTGGTATTTTGATGGGGATTGCATTGAATCCATAGATTGCTTTGGGTAGTATGGACATTTTAATGATGTTAATTCTTCCAATCCATGTACAAGGTATGTGCTTCCACTTTTTTATATCTTCCTCTATTTCTTTTTTCGATGACCTGTAGTTTTCTGCAAATAGGTCCTTTACTTCTTTGGTTAAGTTTATTCCTAGGTATCGTATTTTTTTTTGGCACGATGGTAAATGGGATTGTTTTTTCAGTTTCTCTTTCTGTGAGTTCATCATTGGTGTCCAAGAATCCCGTCGATTTCTTGATGTTAATTTTTGTATCCTGCTACTTTGCCAAATTCATTTATTAAGTCTCGTAGATTTTTGATGGAGTCTTTAGGGTTTTTTATGTATAATATCATTTCATCTGCAAATAATGACAGTTTCACTTCCTCCTTTCCAATTTGGATCCCTTTTATTTTTTCTTCATGTCTGATTGCTGTGGCTAAGACTTCCAGTACAATGTTAAATGAGAGTGGCGAAAGTGGACATCCCTGTCTTGTTCCTGTTCTTAATGGGAATGTTTTTAGTTTATGTCCATTGAGTATGATGTTGGCTGTAGGTCTTTCATATATGGCCTTTATTATGTCGAGATATGATCCCTCTATTCCCACATTGCTGAGCGTTTTTATCAGAAATGGATGCTGGATTTTGTCGAATGCTTTTTCATCATCTATTGATATGATCATGTGGTTTTTATTCTTCATTTTGTTTATGTTGTGTATCACATTTATTGATTTGCGAATATTGTACCAGCCTTGCATCCCTGGAATGAATCCCACTTGGTCATGGTGAATAATTTTTTTGATGTATTTCTGGATTCGATTTGGTAATATTTTGTTCAGGATTTTGGCATCTATGTTCATCAGGGATATTGGCCTGTAGTTTTCTTTTTTCGTAGTGTCTTTTTCTGGTTTTGGAATTAGAATGATGCTGGCATCATAGAACGTGTGGGGAAGTCTTCTTTCTTCTTGAATTTTTTGAAAGAGTTTGAGGAGAATGGGTGTTAGCTCTTTTTTTTTGAATGTTCGGTAAAACTCTCCCGTGAAACCATCTGAGCCTGGGCTTTTGTTTGCTGGGAGAGTCTTGATTACCTCTTCAATTTCCTTAGTTGTTATTGGTCTGTTCAAGGTTTCTGTCTCTTCCTGATTCAGTTTTGGGAGACTGTGTGTTTCTAGAAATTTGACCATTTTGCTTAGATTGTCGAATTTGTTGCCATATAGTTGTTCATAGTAGTTGTTAACGATCTTTTGTATTTCCATGGTGTTGGTTGTTACTTGTCCTCTTTCATATCTGATTTTGTGTATTTGGGTTCTCTCTCTTTATTTCTTGGTGAGTCTAGCTAAGGGTCCATAAATCTTGTTTATCTTTTAAAGAAACCAGCTTTTTGTTTCATTGATCTTTGAATTGTTTTTTTGGTCTCTATGTCATTTATTTCTGCTCTGATCTTTACTATTTCCTTTCTTCTACTTGCTCTGGGGTTTTCTTTTTGTTTGCTTTCTAATTCTTTAAGTTGTGAGGGTAGACAGTCACTTAGGAATTTTTCTTGTTTTTTGACGTAGGCCTGTAGTGCTATAAACTTCCCTCTCAGAACTGCTTTCGCTGCATCCCATAGATTTTGTGTTGTTGTGTGTTCATTTTCATTGGTTTCCAGGAAGTTTTTAATTTCTTCTTTGATCTCCTCAGTGACCCATTCATTGTATAATAACATGCTATTTAGCCTCCATGTGTTGAAATGTCTTTGCATCTTCTTATTGCAATTGATTTCTAGTTTCATGCCATTGTGATCTGGGAAGATGCTTGATATGATTTCAATCTTCTTGAACTTGTAGATATATAGGTTGTTTCCTGTCATGTGGTCTATCTTTGAGAATGTCCCATAAGCACTTGAGAAGAATGTGTATTCTGTAGTTTTGGGGTGTAATTCTCTGTAGATATCTATCAAATCCATTTGGTCTAGTGCTTCATTTAGAGTCTCTGTTTCCTTCCTAATTTTTTGCCTAGAGGATCTATCCAGTGCTGTCAACAGGGTGTTGAAATCCCCTGCTATGATTGTATTGTTGTCGATTTCTCCTTGGAAGTACTCCAGAAGATTTTTAATATATTTTGGTGGTCCTATATTGGGTGCATATATGTTTATCACGGAAATATCTTCCTGTTGGATAGATCATTTCAATATTATGTTGTGGCCTTCTTTGTCTCTAGTTATGGTCTTCATTTTGAAGTCTGTTTTATCAGATATGAGAATTGCTACCCTAGCTTTTTTTTGCTTTCCATTTGCTTGGAAAATTTTTTTCCATCCTTTCACTTTCAACCTATGTGAGTCTTTTGTTGTGAGGTGGGTCTCTTTTAAACAACAGATAGATGACTCATGCTTTCTTATCCAATCAGCTACTGTGTGTCTTTTTATGGGATCATTCAATCCATTTACATTTAAGGTGATTATTGATATGTACTTATTTATTGCCATTTTTGTTTAGTGTGGTTCTATTTTTCTTCCCATTTCTACTGCTAATTACAGCAGTCCTTTTAACATTTCTTGCAGTGCTGGTTTGGTGCTAATGTATTCCCTTAGCCTTTTTTTTGTCTGGGAAGCTCTTTATTTGTCCTTTTATTTTGAATGATAGCCTTGCTGTGTAGAGTAGTCTTGGATTCCGATTCTTGTTTTTCATGACCTTGATCACTTCGTGCCATTCCCTTCTGGCCTGTAGTGTTTCTTGTGAGAAGTCAGCTGAGAGCCTTATGGGGTTTCCTTTGTAGGTAACCTGTTGCTTATCTCTTGCTGTTTTAGGATTCTCTCTTTGTCTTTAATTTTTGGCATTTTAATTACTATGTGTCTTGGTGTGTGCCTGTTTGTGTTCTTCTTACTTGGGGTCTCTGTGCTTTTTTAACTTGAATGCCTTCTTCCTTCACCAAATTAGGGAAGTTTTTTGTTACTATTTTTTTTAATATATTCTCTATCCCGTGCTCATTTTCTTCTTCTTCGGGGACTCCTATGATGCGAATATTGTTACGTTTCCAGTTGTCCCACCATTCTCTTAAGCTGTCTTCCTGTTTTTTAATGGTATTTTCCTTTTGTCTTTCTGATTGGTTGATTTTTTCTACCCTGTCTTCCAATTCACTGATCTGGTCCTCAGCTTCCTCTACTCTGCTTTTTAAACCTTCCAATGTGTTTTTCATTTATGATATGTCATTTTTTATCTCTTCTTGATGGTTTTTAATTTCCAATTGGCTTATTTTCAGTGTCTCTATGTCCTTACTCATACTGCTCAGCTTCCTCAAGATCATGGCTCTGAATTCTAGCTCTGTTAACATGCCTAATTGCTCCACATTGATCTCATCTTCGGTGGAGGTGTCTTGCTCTTTCATTTGGCTTCTGTTTCTGTGTTTCACCATTTTGGCTATCACTGTGGGCTTTGGAGCCTGTCAAGTTTTCCCTGTGGGTGTTGGTGTTCTGCTGCTTGGGCCTCCCTCTCCTGTGTTTAGATGAGCGGAGGAGGACCCACGTTAAACACCACGGGCAAGTCTTACTTTCCTGGTTAAAGTTGCGAGCCCAGGATAGGTACTGTTATCCTCTAGCTTTTTGCCTGGAGGCTAGCCGTCAAGGTTACTTGATGAGTTTTGGGTTGTCAGTTGATTGAAAAACTCTCTCAGGTGCTCAGCACAAAGGGATTTCCCGAGGGTGGGGCAGATGCTGGTTGTTAATGAGCTTCAATTAGCACTTCAATGGCCCACAGGGTGGGGTTGGATCTCTGAGCCAGGGTCTGCTGCTTCTCCCCAGAGCCCTGGGAAGGAGCAATATGGCCACTGTCCTGCTTGGCTGCCTCTCAGCAAAAGCTCTGAGCACCCTCCAAATCCCGAGTGTCCCAACACAGTTCCAGTCCAATCGGCCCTCCCTCTGCCAGAGCCCAAGGTGAGTGGCTGTGGCTGTTTTAGCCTCTGTCCTGGCTCTGTGCTGTGGAGACGCTTGGGAGTGTAACCCAAGGGCGCTGCTCCCAGCTAAGGCCACTGCCGAGCTGCCTACGGTGGGCTCCCAGCCGCCATCTCGCGCCTTCGCAAGCCTACCAGGATCGAGTCAGTGTCCCTCGTTATATGGTCCTCGCAAGCTGCTTTTCTGTTTTTTTTTTTCCCATCAATTTGTCTGTGTTATAGTTGTAATTCCAGTTTGGTTCTGGGAGACGGTCTGTGCAGCTTCCGTTCACTCCGCCACCATTTTTCCTGTCTCCTCACCATCCATTTCTTGACATTAATTTTGTATGCTGCTACTTTGCCAAATTCATTTATTAAATCTAGTAGATTTTTGATGGAGTCTTTGGGGTTTTCTTCATATAGTATCATGTCATCTTCAAATAATGACAGTTTCACTTCCTCCTTTTCAATTTGGATCCCTATTATTTTTACTTTATGTCTGTCTGATTTCTCTTGCTAAGATTTCCAGTACTATGTTAAACAAGAGTGGCAAAAGTGGGCATTTCTGTCTTGTTTCGGTTCTTAAGGAAATGCTTTTAGTTTCTGCCCATTGAGTATGATATTGGCTATAGGTCTTTCATATATGGCATTTTATGTTGAGATATGATCCCTCTGTGCCCACATTACTGAGTGTTTTTATTAAAAATGGATGCTTTTTCAGCATCTATTGATATGATCATGTGGTTTTTATTTGTAATTTTATTTATATGGTGTATCACATTTATTGATTTGCAAATATTTTATCAGACTTGCATCCTTGGGATAAATCCCACTTGGTTATAGTGAATAAATTTTTCTGATGTATTGCTAGATTCAATTTACTAGTATTTTGTTCAAGATTTGGGCATCTATGTTCATCAGTGATATTGGCCTGTTGTTTTCTTTCTTTGTAGTGTCCTTTTCTGGTTTTGAAATTAGAATTATGCTTGCCTCACAAAACGAATTTGTAAGGCCTTCTTCTTGAATTTTTTGAAACACTTTGAGGAGAATGAGTGTAAGTTCTTCTTGAATGGTCAATAAAAGACCCTGTGAAGCCATCTGGGTCTGGGCTTTTGTTTGCTGGAAGATTCTTGATTACACCTTCAATTTCATCTATTATTATTGGTCTGTTCAAGATTTCTCTCTCTTCCCGGTCTTCTTTTGGGAGACTGTGTTTCTAGAAATTTGTCCATTTCTCTTAGATTGACAAATTTTGTTCCTATATAATTGTTCATAGTAGTTGTTAATGACCGTCTGAATTTCTGTGGTATCAGTTGTTACTTCTCTTCCATTTCTGATTTTGTGTCTTTGGGTTCTCTGTCTTTGTTTCTTGGTGAGTCTAGCTAAGGGTCCATCAGTCATATTTATCTTTTCAAAGAACCAGCTCTTTGTTTCATTGATCCTTTGAATTGTTTCTTTAGTCTCTATGTCATTTATTTCTGCTCTGATATTTAATATTTCCTTCCTTCTCCTTGTCTGCGGTTTTCTTTCTGTTTGTTTTCTAGTTCTTTAACTTGTAAGGTTAGATAGTCTTTCAAAAACTTTTCATGCAATTTGAGGTAGGACTGTTGTGCTATAAACTTTCCTCTCAGAACTTCTTTCGCTGCATCCCATAGATTTTATGTCGTTGTGTCTTCATTTTCATTGCATTCCAGGAAGTTTTTATTCCTTGATCGCCATAATAACCCATTCATTGTTCAATAACATGCTATTTAGCCTCCATGTTTTGAAATGTATTTGTATGTGCTTATTGCGATTGATTTGTAGTTGCATGCCATTGTGATCTGAATAGATGCTTGATATGATTTCAATCTTTTTAAACTTGTAGAGACTTAGTTTGTGCCCTAACATGGATGGGGTCTATCTTTGAGAATGTCCCATGTGCACTTGAGAAGAATGTGAATTCTGCTGTTTTGGGGTGTAATTCTCTGTAGTGTATATTAAATTTATGTGATCTAGTATTTCATTTAGAGTCTGTGTTTCCTTGTTAAGTTTTTGGTCTAGAAGACCTCTTCAGTGATGTCAGCGGGGTATTAAAACCCCTGCTATGATTGTATCGCTTTCGATTTCTTCTTCGAAGTCATCCAAAAGATTTTTAATATATGATAATGCTCCTATTTTGGGTGCATATATGTTTACAAAGTTTATATCTTCCTTTTTGAGAGATCCTTTCAATATTATGTAGTGGCCTTCTTTGTCTCTATTAATGGCCTTTATTTTGAAATCTACTTCACCAGATATGAGTATTGCTACACCAGATTTTTTTGGTATTTTGTTTGCTTGAAAGTTTTTTTTTCCATCCCTTCACTTTCAACCTATGTGATTCTTTTGCCGTGAGGTGGGTTTTTGTAAACAACATACATGTGATTCATCCTTTCTTATCCAGTCAGCTACTCTGTTTTTGTTTTTGTTTTTTATCAGAGCATTCAATCCATTCACACTTAAGGTGATAATTGATATGTACTGATTTATTGACATTTTTGTTTAGTGTGGTTCTATTTATCTTCCTATTTTTTCTACTAATTACAGCAGTCCTTTTAACATTTTTTGCAGTGCTGGTTTGGTGCTAATGTGTTCCCTTAGCCTTTTTTTTTTTTCTTTTCTGAAAAGCTCATTATTTGACCTTCTATTTTGAATGATATCCTTGCAGAATAGAGTAGTCTTTGATTCAGATCCTTGTTTTTCATGACCTTATTACTTCATGCCACTCCCTTCTGGCCTGTAGTGTTTTTGTTGAGAAGTCAGTTGCGAGCCTTATGGGGTTTTCTTTGTAGGTAACTTGTTGCTTACCTCTTGCTGCCTTTAGGATTCTCTCTTTGTCTTTAATTTTTAGCATTTCAATTAGTATGTGTCTTGGTGTGGCCCTGTTTGGGTTCTTCTTACTTGGGGCTCTCTATGCTTCTTGAATTTGAATGCCTTCTTTCTTCACCATGTTAGGAACGTTTTCTGTCACTATTTTTTCAAATATATTCTCTAACGCTTGCCCATTTTCTTTCTCTTCAGGGACTCCTATAATGCAAATGTTATTACATTTCCAGTTGTCCCACAGTTCTCTTAAGCTGTCTTCCTGGTTTTTAATTGTTTTTCTCTTTGGTTTTCTGATTGGATGATTTTTTTTGTACCCTGTCTTCTAATTCACTGATTCTGTCCTCAGCTTTCTCTACTCTGCTGGTTAGTCCTTTCAATATGTTCTTAATTTCTAACATGTCATTTTTCATTTCCACTTGGTTGGTTTTCAATGCTTCTATATCTTTACTCATGGTGCTGATATCTTTACTCATGCTGTTGAGCTTCCTCAAGATCATGGCTCTGAACTTTATCTCTGATAATTTGCTTAGCTGAATTTCATGTATGTCATCTTTGATAGAGTTCTCTTTTTCTTTCATTTGGGATTTGTTTATTTGTTTCACCTTTTTGGCTATCTCAGTGGGTTTGGAGCCTGCCAATTTATTCCTGTGAGTGTTGGTGTTCTGCTGTTTGGGGCTCCCTCTACTGGGTTTAGACGAGCCTGCATGGGCTCACGTTAAATACCACTGTTAAGTCTTACTTTCCTGGGTAGATTTGCAAGCCCTGAAAAAGTTCAGTTATCCTCTAGCTTTTTCCTGGTGACTAGTAGTCTTAGTTACTCAGTGCCTTGGAATGTAGCCCTGGTTTTCTGCATAAGAGGATTTCCAGAGAGTTGGATCGATGCTGGTTATTAATGAGCCTAAATTTGCCTTTCTTGGCCTCACCTCGAAAAGGACGAATCTCTGAGGGGGTCTGCTGTTTTTCCCCATAGTTCTGGGAAGGAGCACACTGGCCACTGTCCTTTGTGGCTGCAACTCAGCAAAAACTCTGAGTGCCCTCAAAATCCCAGGTGTCCCCACAGAATTCCAGCCCAGTCTGCCCTTTCTGTGCACTAGCCCTCAGGTGAGTGGTTGTGGCTATTTTAGCACTTTTTCCTGGATATCTGTGCTGTGGAGCGGGCTTGGTCTTTATTCCCCAATGGCGCTGCTTACAGCTAAGACTGCTGCTATCTGTGGGCTCCCAGCACACCACCCTCTTATGCCTCCACAGATCCTACCAGTGTCCCTGGATATAAGGTCCTGTCCTGCTTCTTTTCTGTTGCTATTTTTTCCCAAGGATTTGTGTTTATTTTACTTGTAATTCCCCTTTGGTCCTGGGAAACCGTCTGTGTAGCTTTAATTCACTCAGTCTCCATTTTTCACATCCTCTATGCTTATCTTGTGTGCAGCTGAGTCGCACAGGCCTTCCTGTTTCCCCAACCCCTTGCCGGTCCCTTGGGTAACTGGATTCCACAATCCCTTTGGGACCCGGCTTTATGCCTATGTTTTGGACTGCTGGGTCACTCATGCCTCTATGGTGCTTCAGCACCCTGCAGGTCTCGTGGGTAACTGATTGGACAGACCTTGCTGGGTCATACAGTCCTCTCTGTTGCCCCCACACCCTGCAGGTCTCATGGGCGGGCAGCTGGATTTCCCCTCTCTCACTTGGGCTCTGGGTTCCCGCTGCTCTTGTGAGCTATTGGACCAAACAGGCCTCTGTGGAGCCCTGGATTGTAGCTGGCGGCTGGGGAGTGCTGCTGCCCCATGGGGCTCAACTCCTGCTAAGCTTTTGTTGTAGTTTTTGTGGATTGGTCTCAGCTGCTGGTCTGTGCTTCTGTTGCCTGGGTATGGATATCGGTTCCCCAGCCTCTGTTGTTGGGAATATATCTGGACTCTGATTGGGCTACTACTATGGGAGATGGTGCTGGGCTCTGGGCTGTCTGTGGCTTCAGCGACCAGCATCTTGAGAGCTCCACTACTGTGCACTGGTCTGTGTTGACACAGAGTGTCCACTGGTCCGATGGTGTCAGGTATGCTGGTGGGATCAGGGTACTGGGCCTGAGCTGCTTCCACTGCCTCCACCCAGGAAGACTCGGGATCTCCCAAAATGTTGGGACCTCCTGTGGTCCAGGGAGAAGTGCCCTGAAGGGCTGCTTACCAATGTAGTGGGCTGCTCCTGTCCACAGCACAGGAAACTTCTGCTAAGCATCTCTACACTACTTGGGTTGGTCGTCCACCTTTAAGTCCACTCACACTCTCTCACACACTCACCCTCCCTCAGGTCCTTCCTGCTGCCCTCTTTTCCTTAAATGTAACTTTTTGGAGGTAATTCCATACTGCTTTCCACTGTGGCTGCACTAATCTGTATTCCTACCAACATTAAGTAAGGGTGCCTCCTTCTTTACATCTTTGCCAACACTTGCTGTTTGTTGATTTATTGGTAATAATCCTTCTGAAAGGTGTAAGGTGATATCTCATTGTGGTTTTAAGTTACATTTCTCGGATGATTAGTGATGAGCATATTGGCATATGTCTATTGGTCATCTGTATGTCCTCTTTAGAGAAGTGTCAACTCAGTTCCTTTGTCTATTTTAAAATTGTATTGTTTGTTTAATAGTGTTGAGTTATATAAGTTATTTATAAAGTTTGAATGTTAATCCCTTATCAGATATATCAGCAAATATATTCTCCCATTCAGTGGGTTTTCTCTTCATTTTGTTGATGATTTTCTTTGTTTGATGTTGTTATATTCATTTATTTATTTATTTTTTGTTTTACTTGTTCAAGGAGATATATAGGAAAAAAATATTGCTAAAAGAAATGTCTGAGGTTTTACTGTCTATGTTTTCTTGTAGAACTTTTATAATTTCAATTATTTAATCCATTTAGAGTTTGTTCTTGTGCATGGTTTAAGAAAGAGGTCTAGTTTTATTTTCTTGCATGAATCTGTCCAATTTTTCAAACATCATTCATTGAATAGACTATTTTTACTCCATTGTGTGTTCTTCCCTCCTATGTCAAATATTAATTGACTATATAAGCATGAATTTATTTCTGGATTTTCTATTCTGTTCCACTCATCTATATGTCTGTATTTATTACACACCATGCTGTTTTGATTACTATGTCTTTGTAGTATATGTAAATATTAGGTAATGTGATTTCTTCAACTTTGTTATTTCTTCTCATGATCACTTCTGCCATTTGGGGTCTTGTGTTGTTCCATAATTTTTTTTGGAATATTTGTATTAGTTCTGTAAAATACTCCATCATTTAATTTATTTTATACAATAATAATATGGTTCAGACTAAAGATTATATTGCCTGGTGATAAGATCGTAAGCATGAATTACAGTCTGTCACATGTCCATTAATCTGTGTTAAATATTTGAAATAAATATAGCAATTAACCAAAAAAGAGGGTTACTTTTTCAAACAGAATTAAATCTCTAGGTGATGCCAGTGTCTGGGGCTGAAGAATTAATGCAACATAGAAGGGTCCTCTGCAGTTTGCTGAAAAAATCTGTACTGTACTTATTCTGATAGTTGTCTTGGAGGTTTAAGGGACATTGAAATCAAAGCATCTGCGACCTACTTTTCTCAAATTATTCCTATGCAGTCCAACGTAATTAATTTTAAACTGTGTTGCTATGGGCTATGCTCTATTTTTTATGAACATTGCTGTGAAGTTCAAATTCACATAAAAATGGCTCAAGGGGAATAAGCCAGAGCTAATTTCTAACTTATTCCCATGTTACTTAACACAAAGGGACCATATCATTGCTGGAGCTAATATAATGGATAAAATTAGTGTGGGCTTTTTATGATATCTCTGATATCTTTAGAAATACATGCTAATTACTAAATTGGACATAAATATAATTTATAAAGTAAGACATCTGACAAAATCCTTAAATAAGTCTCCTCAGATCTGAAATATGAACAATTTGCTGAAATTTAAACATTAGGCCATAAAATTGAACAAAGACAAATATAGGTTCGATTAAAAAAATATGTTCAGAAATTCAACTGAATGACAACTTGATTGGTCAATGGAAATTTCCAGTCATAGATCTCAGAAAATTTGCTCTAAATATGTCTGTTTTCTAGAGGTAAATGTATTTCTTTCTTATCACATGTGAATCCCATGATTATTTATTAGCATGAAATTTACCATGGAGATTTGTTTCAGGATAAAGCAGGCAAAATGGGTAGATTGAACCCATCTTTGAACTTGATTTTCTAAAAATCTATTTTCAGAATATGGAGATTTCTTGTCACATCAGCTTAATTGCTTAACATCACTATAGAAAACCTTTCAATTTTTCCTTCTAAATAGAGTGTATCTAGCTCTTAATTGTCCTACGTATGATAGGACAGAATCTAGAAAATTCCAGAGACATCCATATAAACTCCCAAATCTCTCATATTACACAACATAGTACATAGTTCTCTTACACATTTCAGCACCCTTAGAAGATGCTTCTGCTGATGAAAGATGGTGATTTTGTATTGTGTCACCCTCCTTAATCTAAATATAGTTCTGGATTTGAGTTTACCTAAGGACTAATTTTGAAGGTAGGAGTGGGTCACCTATTTGGCATGGGGCTGCAGCTGGTTCTAAAGCTCTCCAGTGTCCACTAGACCTTCACTTCAACATCTCCAAGTTCTGATACAGGCATGTAGGTAGCTCCATGGCAAGTTCATAAACTCATTCTTCAGTTTACCTGTGTTATTGAGAACAGAGGTGATAGAGAACCTGGATTCCAGTTTGTTTATATCTTCCTCATTTTGACATCCAGCCTTTCTTCCAAACTATTGGCCCTGCTGGTTACCAAAAGATACAGAGGCAACAGCCTCCCATAAACATTTTTATAAGTTTCTACAATTGCTACAATTAAGAATGATAAATCCCTCATTTTCTAATACTTATTGATTCTGCATCTCTGATTAAAACATAGCTGACATAGTATGCTACATAAAAAATACATTTCCTTAATGTGAGAAGGTACTACCACAATCCATATTACTATGAAGTTTCCAGAGAATTTTGGACAACACTGTAGCATGTCTGGTAGACCAGAAATTTATGTATGGGAGATAGCTTGCAAATACAAATTATATAAGCAATAAAAGCTGCTGTTCTCCCATCTACCAGCTAGGACATTTGGCATTCTTTTAAATAAAGATTGTACTATTTTGTAGCCCAGGGCAATGCTTTGACCTTTTTAATATTCCATAATTAGATTGGCTGCATTTCTACCTTGCTTCATGTTTACAGCCTAAGCAGCCTCTGGGAAAGGGGCAGAGTGGTCAGCTGTTCACAACTAAAAATATTTTAAAGGTCAAAGAAATAGAGCATTTTAGCTGTCTATTCTAATGAAATGCATTCATCTTATTTCAGGGAATCTATAGAAACAAAAAATATATTCTATGAAAAAAAATGTTATGAAATTTTGGTACTTTATTTAAGAAACTTCTCACCTGACCTAGGTATATATCTAGGCCCTTAGATAAATGAAAGTGTTCTTTGCAAACTATTTTAGCCTATATCTTTCTTGGGTCATTCATTCTTTCAGACATAGTATGCTTCTCTTTATTTATTACTGTATAAATAAGACACCTCAACAAAATTTAAGAAAAAGTCTAATGCCCCTTCCCCAATAAGATAAATGACGTGATGTCTGATTTTTAAGAGACAAATTGATATTTCAAGAATGCAAATGTTAATCATTGGATTGCTCTGGTTAACAGAATTTGTGAGTTTAATGACAATTCTTTATGCTTCACTTTCTGTTTCTAAATTATTTAAACACACTTCCCTTTTAATGAATATTGTCTCATGAATATAATTTACTACTGACTCAATAATTGAAGCAATCATATTAACATCAACAGTAATTATCTAAAATTAGTTTTGAAGAAGTTAATTCCTCAGAGAAATATAGACTTCAGAGTACAATCTAAAGTTCTTTTTGTTGTCTTCTTTGTTTTTATCTCAGACAAATAATAAGAAAACAAATTCATAACAGTGGCATTTTTATTGTTCCAGTACATATAAAAAATTATGGATATATTAAAATTCTGTTTGACTTGGTCTCATGTAATTTCGGTTTATTATATTAGTGGTAAATATACTGTTACCTGAACTTGAAAATAAAAATATACTTTGGTGTATATAAAAATTTTTTTCAGGGTAGAGGGCAGCAGGCAGGACAAGAGGGAGGGTGAGTGTGTGAGAAAGTGTGAATGGATGTGAAAGTGGACAACCAAACTTGAGCAGTGCAGAGCCCCTGAGCAGAAGCTTCCTGTGCTGTGGAGGGGAGCAGCCAGCTACCACAGTAAGCGGCCCTTTAGTGCCCTTTTCCTTGCACCACTGGGAGGCCCCACCATTTTGGAAGATCCTGGGTCTTCCCTGGGAGGAGGAAGTGTGAGCTGTCAGGGCCCAGCTAACTGAACCCACCAGCACACCTGGCACCATAGGACCAGTGGACACTGTATCAATACAGACCAGTGCACAGTAGTGGAACTCTCAAGGTACTGGTCACAAAAACCTCAGACAGCCTGGAACCCAGCACCATCTCCCATAGTAGCAGCCTGATCAGAGTCTAGATATACCCCCAGCAACAGAGGCTGGGGAGCGGACATCCATCTTCAGGCAACAGAAGCACAGACCAGCAGCAGAGACCCATCCCCCAAAACTACAGCAAAAGTTGAGCAGGAATTGAGCCCCACAGAGCAGCAGCACTCCCCACCCACCAGCTGTGGGACCTGGGGATCCACAGGGGCCTGTGCGGTCCAGTATCCCACAAAAGAAGTGGGAAGCCTGAGCCTGAGAGAGACTGGTGTGATCCAGCTGTGCACCCACCAGAATTGAAGAATGCTGGGGCACCAGAGAGGCCTGTGCCACCCAGCAGAGACTGGGCAATCTAGATATCCACAGGACTTGCCAGTTGCTGAAATACCAGAGAGGCCTGTGCGACTCAGCAGGGACTGTGCCATCAAAATACCTGTGGTACCTGTGAGGTGCTGAAGCACCAGAAAGGCCTGAGTGATGCAGCAGAGATTGTGTGATCTAGTTACCCATGAGGACTGTGGGGAGCTGAAACACCAGAGAGGCCTGTGCGACCCAGCAGCCCATAACATAGGCATAGAGCCGGGTCCCCAAAGGGACTGTGCAATCCAGTTACCAGCAGGACCTATAGGGTGCAGGAGCACCAGAAAGGCCTGTGCTACCCAGCTGCACGAAAGATATGCATAGAGGAAAATGGAGGCAGAGTAAATACAAGCTACACAGATGATTTCCCAGGACTAATAAAAAATTACAATTGAAATAAAAAGAAATCATCAGAAAAAAGCAACAGAAAAGCAGCAGGAAAGGACCATATAAAAAGGGACACTGGTAGGATCTGCAGAGGCATGAGAGGGTGGCGGGATGTGAGCCCACTAAGAGCAGCAGTCTTAGATGTGAGCAGCGCCATTGGGGAATAAAAAAACAAGACCACTCCACAGTCAGAGAGCCAGGACAGAGCACTAAAATAGCCACTGCCACTCACCTGAGTGATACAGCAAAGTGAGGGCAGACTGGAATGCATATCTGTAGAGAAAACTGGGATTCGGAGGGCACTCATAGTTTTGCTGAGTTGCAGCCACAAAGGACGGTGGCCAGTGTTCTCCTTCCCCCAAGTTGTGGGGAATAGCAGCAGCCCCTGCCTCTGAAATTCAGCCTTTCCTAGGTAAGGCAAGGAAATGCACATTGAGGCTCATTAAGAACTAGCATCTATCCCACCCTCTAGAAATCATCTATGCAGAAAACCAGGGCTACATTCCAAGGCACTGACTAAATAAGACTACTAGTCACAAGAAAAAAGCTAGAGGATAACTAAACTTTTCCTGGGCTTACAAATCTACCCATGAAAGTAAGACTTGACAGTGTTATTTAATGTGGGCCCACCCAGGCTCATCCAAACCCAGTAGAGGGAGCCACAAACAGCAGAACACCAACATCCACAGGAAAAATTTGGCAGAATCCAAAACCCACTGAGATAGCCAAAATGGTGAAACAAAGAAACAAATCCCAAATGAAAGAACAAGAGAACTCTATCAAATATGACAAACATGAAATGCAGCTAAGCAAATTATCAGAGGTAGAGTTCAGAGCCATGATCTTGAGGAAGCTCAACACCATGAGTAAGAACATTAGCAACATAACTAAAAATATAGAATCATGGAAAACTAACTAAGTGGAAATGAAGAATGACATAGCAGAAATAAAGAACACATTGGAAGTACTAACCAGCAGAGTAGAAGAGGCTGAGGACCGGATCAGTGGATTAGAAGACGAGGTAGAAAATATCAACCATCGAGGAAACCATTGAGAAAAACAATTAAAAAACAGGAAGACAGCTTAAGAGAACTGTGGGACAACTGGAAACATAATAACATTTGCATCGTAGGAGTCCCTGAAAAGGAAGAAAATGGGCAAGGGTTAGAAAATATATTTGAAAAAATACTGACAGAAAATTTTCCTAACATGGTGAAGAAAGAAGGCATTCAAGTTCAAGAAGCACAGAGACCCCAAGTAAGAAGGACATAAACAGGCCCACACCAAGACACATAGTCATTGAAATGCCAAAAATTAAAGACAAAGAAAGAATCCTAAAAGCAGCAAGAGATAAGCAATAGGTTACATACAAAGAACATCCCATAAGGCTGTCAACTGACTTCTCAACAGAAACATTACAGGCCAGAAGAAAGTGACATGAAGTAATAAGGTCATGAAAAACAAGGTTCTGAATCCAAGACTACTCTACCCAGAAGACTATCATTCAAAATAGGTCAAATAAAGAGTTTTCCAGACAAAAAAAGCTAAGGGAATATATTAACACAATACCAGCAATGCAATATATGCTAAAAGGACTGCTGTAATAAGTAGAAAAAATAGGAAGAAAAATAGAACCACACTACACAAAAATGTCAATAAATAAGTATATATCAATTATCACCATAAATGGGAATGGCTTGAATGCTCCAATAACAAAACACAGAGTAGCTGACTGTATAAAAAGCATGACTCACATATATTTGGTTTGCAAGAAACCCAACTCACAACAAAAGACTCACATAGGTTGAAAGTGAAGGGATGAAAAACAACTTTTCAAGCAAACGGGAAGCAAAAAAATCTGTCATATCAATACTCATTTCTGATAAAGGAAATTTCAAAATGAAGGCCCTAACTAGAGACAAGGAAGGCCACAACATAATATAAATAGGATCTATCCAACAGAAAGCTATATTCTTGGTAAACATATATGCACCCATTATAGGAGCATCAACATATATTAAAAAAATTCTGGAGGATTTCAAAGGAGAAATCAACAGCAATACAATCATAGCAGGGGACTTCAACACCCCACTGACATCCCTGGATAAATCATCTAGACAAAAAATTAACAAGGAAACACAAACTCTAAATGAAGTGGTAGATCAAATGGATTTCACAGATATTTACAAAGATTAACACCACAAAACTGCAGAATTCATATTTTTCTCAAGTGCACAAGGGACATTCTCAAAAATAGAACACATGTTAGGTCACAAGCAAAGTCTCTACAAATTCAAGAAGATTGAAATCATATCAAGCATCTTCTTAGATTACAACGGCATGCAACTACACAACAATTGCAAGAAGAACATGCAAAGACATTTCAAAACATGAAGGCGAAATGGCATGTTATTGAACAAGGAATGGGGTACCATTGAGATAAAGGAAGAAAAAAAACTTCTTGGAAACCAATGAAAATGAACACACAACAGCACAAAATCTATGGGATGCAGGAAAAGCAGTTCTGAGAGGGAAGTTCATAGCACTACAGGCCTACCTCAAGAAGCAAGAAAAATTTCAAATAGACTATCTATTCTCACTACTTAAAAAAACTACAAAGCAAACAAAAAGAAAACCCCAGAGCAAGTAGAAGGAAAGAAATAGTAAAGATCATAGCAGAAATATATTACATGGAGACCAAAAAAAAAAAAACAATTCAAATTATTGATGAAACAAAAAGCTGGTTCTTTGAAAAGATAAACAAGATTGATGGACCCTTAGCTAGACTCACCAAGAAACAAAGAGAGACAACCCAAATACATAAAATCAGAAATGAAAGAGGAGAAATAGTAACTGACACCACAGAAATACAGAGGATCTTTAAAAATATTATGAACAATTATACAGCAACAAATTCAACAATCTAAGTGAAATGGACAAATTTCTTGAAACACATAGTCTCCAAAAACTGGACCAGGAAGAGATATAAAACTTGAACAGACCAAAAACAACAAAAGAAATTGAAGATGTAATCAAGACTCTTCCAGCAACCAAAAGCCCAGGCCCAGAAGGCCCACAGGGGAATTTTACCGAACATTCAAAGAAGAACTAATACCCATTCTACTCAAAGGGTTTCAAAACATTCAAGAAGACTTCCAAACTCGTTTTATGAAGCCAGCATAATTCTAATTCCAAAACCAGAAAAGGACACTACAAAAAAAGAATACTAAAGGTCAGTGTCATTGATATACATAGATTTCAAAATCCTGAACAAAATACTAGCAAATCGAATACAGTAATACATAATATATATATATATATATATATATATATATATATATATATATATTATTTTTAATACATTATATAAGTGGGATTCATCCAATGGATGCAAGGCTGGTACAATATTCATATATCAATAACTGTGATACACGACATAAACAAAATGAAAGTTAAAAATCATATGATCATATCAATGGATGCGGAAAAAGCATTCAACAAAATTCATTAATCATTTCTGATAACAGCGCTTAGCAATCTGGTAATAGAGGGATTATATAGGAACATAATAAAGGCCATATATGAAAGACCTACAGCCAACATCATACTCAATTGGCAAAAATTAAAACCATTTCCCTTAAGAACAGGAACTAGACAAAAATGCCACTTTTGCCACTCTTATTTAACATGGTACTGGAAATATTAGTCACAGGAATCAGACAGGAAGAAAAAATAAAAGGAATCTAAATGGAAAAGGAGGAAGTGTAACTGTTGTTATTCGCATATGATATGATACTATGCATAGAAAACCCCAAAGAGTCCAGAAAAATTTACTAAACTTAATAAATAAATTTGGCAAACTAGCAGGATACAATATTAACATCAAGAAATTGACGCGATTCTTATACACCAATGATGAACTCACAGAAAGAGAAACTAAAAAAAAAAAAAAAAAAAACAATCTTATTTACCATCGCGGTAAAACAAAATTAAGATACCTAGGAATAAACTTAACCAAAGAAAGAAAGGACCTATTCGCAGAAAACTACAGGTCATTGAAACAAGAAATAGAGAAAGATATAGAAAAGTGGAAGCGCATACCTTGTTCATGGATTGGAAGAATTAACATCATTAAAATGTCTATACTACCCAAAGCAATCTATAGATTCAATGCAATCCCCATCAAAATACCAACGATATATTTCACAGAAC
This sequence comes from Molossus molossus, assembly GCF_014108415.1. Classification (NCBI taxonomy): domain Eukaryota; kingdom Metazoa; phylum Chordata; class Mammalia; order Chiroptera; family Molossidae; genus Molossus; species Molossus molossus. Next base: position 52,899,723 of record NW_023425355.1, read on the forward strand.
TGGAACACATAATTCAAAAGTGCATATGGAACAAAAAAATATCTCAAATAACCACAGCAATCTTCAAAAAGATTAACAAAGTGGGAGGGATTAAATGACCAGATTTCAGGTTGTACTAGAAGGCCACTGTAATCAAAATAGCCTGGTACTGGCACTAGAACAGGCAGATAGATCAATGGAACAGAACAGAGAACCCAGAAATGGACCAAAGGCAATATGTTCAATTAATATTTGACATAGGTGGCAAGAGCATACAGTGGAGTAAACACAGCCTCTTTAATAAATGCAGATGGGAAAATTGGACAGCTACATGCAAAAAAATGAAACTAGACCATCAACTTCCACCATACACAAGAATAAACTCACAATGGATAAAGGACTTAAATATGACTCATGAATCCATAAAATTCCTAGAAGAAAATGTAGGCACCAAAATTTCAGAATTAACACCCAGCAGAATTTTCACTAATATATCACCTAAGGCAACAGAAACAAACTAAAATAATGAAAACATGGGACTACATCAAACTAAAAAGCTTCTGCACAATAAAAGATACAATCATCAAAATGGAAAGGCAACCCTCACTATGGGAGAGCATAATTGCCAATGATATATCAGATAAGGGGTTAATTTTAAATATATATAGAGTGCTCATACAACTCAACAAAAGGAAGACATATAACTCAATTAACAAATGGGCAGAGGAACTAAATAGACACCTCTCCAAACAGGACATACAAATGGCTAAGAGACATATGAAAAAATGCTCAATGTCACTAATCATCAGAGAGATGCACATTAAAACAACAATGAGGTATCACCTCACACCTGTCAGAATGGTCGCCATCAACAAGTCATCAAACAAGTGTTGGTGAGGGTGTGGAGAAAAGGGGACTCTAGTACACTGCTGGTGGGAATGCAGATTGGTGCAGCCACTATAAAAAACAATATTGTGTTACCTCAAAAAATTAAAAATTGAACTTCCATTTGACCCAGTGATCCCACTTCTAGGAATATACCCTAAGAAGCTGCCTGAAACATCAATCAGAAAGATTATATATAGCCCCATGTTTGTAATAGCACTATTTACAATAGCTAAGATCTGGAAACAGCCTAAATGTCTATCAGTAGATGAATGGATAAATAACAGTGGTACATATGCACGATGGAGAACTATGCAGCTGTAAGAAAGAATGATCTTTTATTCTTTGAGACGACATATAGGGACCTGGAAATTATTATCCTAAGTGACAGAAGGCAAATAGAGAAAGACAAGTATCATATGATCTCACTTATTTGTGGTTTATAATGAACACAACAGTCTGAAGAACAGGGTAGTCTTAGAGTCGTGGAAGTGGTGTACAGACTGACAATCTTCAGAGTAGAGGTGATAGGGGAGAGAAGAACCACAGAACTTTTATGCATGTATGCATGAACAATGGACATGGAGAACAAAGCTGGGGTCAGGACGGGGAGGGAGGCGGAAGGAGGAATCAGTGGGGGGTAAAGTAGAAACATCTGTAATAAAAATAATTTAATTAATTAAAAAAAGGAAAGGTCTGTTGACTTATTATTCTTATATATACTGAAAATCTTTCACTGACAATTATTGAATAATCTCAAAATGCCATGTGATTAAGGACCCATACACACCAGAATTAATTAGATTTTTTCTCAAAATTTAGATATCTTTGTTTCACCTTTTCCAATATACATATCCTAACGCAAATGAGTCTACATGATTATTAACCCAACTTGAATTTACTAATCTTGGGGTTCTACCAGTTTGAAATTATTAGTCTCCACTTCAGGCATTACAGTCTAAGAAACAAGCCAGAATTGTATGGAAAAATACTTTTTCTTATGTTTTGGCCAAAAAGTATACTTTAACTCTCAGAGTTATATTCTGTTTTATGCTATAAAATATAGGTTCTATCTCAAATACCAGTTTTGATTGATCGACCATCTGGTGTTCCATACTGAAAAATAATCTTCATATGCCACTTGCTCATCAGGAAAGGCTATGATGGTTTTTTTTGCATCTGAAAAGGGTACAGGAGAGGTGAGCAAACTTTACTGTGCAGTTAATTTGCTACCCCTGCAATAGTAAACATGTTTCCACTTCAATGTTCCTGAAGAAAGAAGGGAACCATTAGGGAAAAAAGAAAACAGTCAAAAGGGGAAAGCAAAGAGAAGTAAGAAAATTGATGGTTTAAAAACATAAATCTTTATTTCCCACACACCCTCTCAAAATTTAACAATGTTTCTTTCCAATTACTTCATCTGAACAGATTTACTATACTTTTAAAAATGTTTAAAACTTAAACTCGTTAGGAAAAACAAAACTAGGTTTTGTTATTGACAGGAAAAGGCTTAGTAGTTAAATTTTGTATGTTTTCAATTATTTATATATATCCTCTTTATAACATGTAGCTTTACTTATGCATGGTATTGCCCACATTAATAAACTGATCTTGTGCTGTTTAAAAATTAGACATGTCTACTAGACTTATGTGAACTATGAGCCTGCTGGATTATTCCTACAGGAAGCAGAGCTTGCTCAGTAGTGGAAAACTGTTCTGCCTAAAGTGAAAATTCACACCAGAGATTATTCAAATTGATTGGCGACAGTTTAGTGAACATATGTCTTCCTGAAAGCTACTTTCTCCTTATCTAGCATATCCAAAAGAGTACAAAAATAGATGGCATGAGAAGGGATATGCAACAGATTTTATCACCACTGGTCAGACAGTAGCAGCTGTCACATGAAGCTAAGTTTTTCACGTACAAAAAAATATTTTTTTCTGTGATGACAGATGATACATAATTTCTCAACATTTAAAAATAGCTTTCTCTATTTTAGATATATTTATATGAAGTCCAAATATGCGTCTTTCTATTCTGCTAATTCTAGCCAGCAGAATAAGACAAGAAAAATGAAATGGTACAGAATGATAAAATAAATAATTAAAACTGTCATTATTCACAGTTGATAATTGCTTACACAAAAGCTATAAAATAATCTAGAAATAAAATGCTAGAGTTAATAAGAAAATTTAGCAAAATTTCTTGATTTTAAATCAATATTTAAAAATCAACTGTTTTATAAATTCCAACAAACATCATTAGAAAATGAAAAATTTTAAAAGATAGGACATGTTTGGACATGTTTTTCTTCAAAATTATTCTGTTTTCTTTCTCGCATAACAAAGGACATTGAGTTTTTTTTTGTTTGTTTGTTTTTTTTAATCCTCACCCGAGGACATTTTTCCATTTTTTTTTTTTGTTCAGGTAGAGTGGGAGGGAGAGAGAGGAACAGAGAGAGAGAGAGAAACATCGATGTGAAAGGAACACATCGAGTGGCTGCCACCCGTACGACTGACCAGGGCCGGGGACAAACTGCATCCGAGGCACATGCCCTTAGCGGGAACCGAACCCGGGTCTCTCAGGACCGCAGGCCGACGCTCTAACCGCTGAGCCAAACTGGCCAGGGCAGGACATTGAGTTTTTTAGGTTTTAAAGTTTTCACAGCAATAAAGGGTAGCGAGTGTATACATATGAATAAAAAGAAAGAAAGAAAATTTTAAAAGGTAAAATTTACAGTGACATCAAAATATCTAGGAATAAACCTCTTAAAGGATATGCAAGAATATTTAGTGATAAAATAAAAAAAAACACACACATTTATTTAGAGATATTAAAGTAAACTAGATTTATTAGTGATATACCATACAGATTGAAATGCAAATGATACCAGAATTGAACTCAAGATATAATGACAACACCAATCTTAACCAAAATCCCATAAAAGACAAAAATAGGAACAAAAACCAAGTTCAACAAATAGAGAACAGTAACAATGGTAATTATTAATTCAAAGATTGAAATTATCACTTAATATCAATGGTCTAAATACACCAGTGAAATCTAGAGATTGTTAGATTCAGTAAAAAATAAAACCTACCTACAAAATGTCTACAAGAAATCCATTTAAAATATAAAGACACACATAGATTAAATTATGTAGATGGAGAAAGATATACTATGTTAACACCAATCAACAGAAAACAGGAGTAGTTATAGGCATTTCAGACAAAGACGACTATAGAGCAAGGAAAATTATAGGTGATAGAGGCATTACATAAGGATAAAGAAGACATAAACAATCTTTAACATATATTCACTTTTTAAAAAAGTGTATCAAATGTCCAAAGCAAACACTGATAGAACTACAAAAAAAAAAAGTGTTCTATTATATTTGGAGAATTCAACAAATTCAACACTTTCTTATCAGAAATGGACAGATGCAGCAGGGAGAGAATCAGTAAGGATGTAGTTAAACTCAATAGCTCCATCAATAAACTGGATCTAATTGACATCTATTGACTACTTTATTTAACAATAGCAAACTACACATTCTTCTCAAGCTTAATGGAACATTCACTGAGAAAATAGAACACATTCTGGGCCATAAAACATACCTTAACAAATTAAAAACTATGTAAGTCATATAATGTTTGTTCCCAGAACACAATGGTAAGATGCTCCATTTTCCTTCCCCACTAAGGTCAGGAAAATGGCAAGAATGTCTTCTATCACCTCTTCTTTTCAATATCGTACTAAAATTATCAGCTCATACAATAGGACAAAAAGAGGAAATATAAAGTATACAAATTGTGAGAGAAAAATAATACTATCTTTGCAGGTGATATGGTTATTTATGTAGAAAATCTTAAAAAATTGACAAAAAAAAATTCTGAAAGAAATCAGCAATTATAGCAAGGTTGCAGAATACAAAGGCAATATACAAAAGTCAACCACTTTCTGCTATGGTTGAAATGTTTGTGCGTCCCCCAAATTTACATTTTCCAATTAAAATCATAAGGTATTGCTATTGGAAGATGGAGCATATTGGGGGTGATTAAGTCACAGAACCCTCATGAATGGGATTAGTGCTATCCAAATTAAGGCCATGTGAGCTTCTTTGTCCCTTCTGCCATGTAAGGTTACAAAGGAAAGACTGCAGCTCAAAGACCGTCATTTGACCTACTGCCATTCTGATCTAGGACTGCCAATAAGCAAAATTGTGATAAATAAATTCTGCTGTTTGTAAGACATCAAGCCTGTGATATTTATTACAGCAGCCCTAACAAACTCAGATTTTTACTTAAATACCAGCAATGGACAAGTAGAAATTAAAATTTAAAATGCAGTGCCATTTATATCATCACAAAAAACTGAAGTAGTGATGTGTAAATCTAACAGAACATGTACAAGAACTATATGAGAAAAAAAACAAAACTTATGAAAGAAATCAAAGACCAAATAAACGGAGAAAGTTCATGATCATGGATAGGAAGAATGAATGTTGTCAATATGTCAGCTCTTCCCAATTTGATCTATACCTTCAAGGCAAGCCCAACCAAACTACCAGCAAGTTATATTTTGGATATCAACAAACTAATTTTAAAATTTATATGGAGGAACACAATGTCCAGAATATTTGACACCATATTTTTTTAAATTAATTAATTCATTTTTCTTAAGATGTTTCTCATTTTCCCCCACTGATTCCCCTTCCCCTTCCCTCCCCGCCCAATCCTCAGCTTTGTTATCCATGTCCATTGTTCATACATACATGCATATAAGTTCTGTGGTTTATCTCTCACCCACCACCCCCTCTTTTGGGAATTGTCAGTCTGTACCCCACTTCCACGCCTCTGGAACTATCCCATTCTTCAGAGTGTTATGTTCATTTATTCCACAAATAAGTGAAATCATATGATACTTGTCTTTCTCTGTTTGGCTTGTTTGCTTATGATAATATTTTCCAGGTCCCTCCATGTCGTCTCAAAGGACAAGAAATCGTACAGCTGCATAGTACTCCATTGTGTATATGTACCACTGCTTTTTTATCCATTCATCTACTGATGGACATTTGCGCTGTTTCCAGATCTTAGCTATTGAAAATAGTGCTGCGACAAACACAGGGGTACATATATTCTTTGTGATTGGAGATTCAGGCTTCATATGGTATATTCCTAGAACTGGGATCACTGGGTCAAATGGCAGGTCAATTTTTAATTTCTTGAGATAACACCATATTGTTTTTCATAGTGGCTGCACCAGTTTGCATTCTACCCAGCAGTTTACTAGAGTCCCCTTTTCTCCACACCCTCACCAACACTTGTTGTTTGATGATTTGTTGATGGCAGCCATTCTGACAGGTGTTAGGTGATACCTCATTGTTCTTTTAATTTGATTCTCTCTAATGATTAGTGATGTTGAGCATTTCTTCATATGTCTCTTAGCCATTTGTATATCCTGTTTGGAGAGGTGTCTATTTAGTTCCTCTGCCCATTTTTTACTTGGGTTCTTTGTCTTCCTTTTGTTGAGATGTATGAGCAATCTATATATTTTAGAAATTAAGCCCTTATCTGATATATCATTGGCAATGATGCTCTCCCATACAGAGGGTTACCTTTCCATTTTGATGATTGTATCTTTTGCTGAGCAGAAGCTTTTGAGTTTGACGTGGTCCCATGTATTCATTTTCTCCTTTATTTCTGTTGCCTTAGGTGATGTATGAAAATTCTGCTGTGTATGATGTCTGAAATTTTGTTGCCTAACTTTCTTCTAGGAAAATTTGGAATCATGAGTCACATTTAAGTCTTTTATGCATTTTGAGTTTATTCTTCTGTATGGTGTAAGTTGATGGTCTAGTTTTATTTATTTTTTTTGCATGTAGCTGTCCAATTTTCCCAATATTATTTATTACAGAGGCTGACTTTACACCACTGTATATTCTTGCCACCTTTGTCAAATATTAATTGAGCATATTGTCTTGGGTTCATTTCTGGGTTCTCTGTACTGTTCCGTGGGTCTATATGCTGGTTCTTGTGCCAGTACCAAGCTGTTTTGATTACAGTGGCTTTGTAGTATAACATGAAATCTGGTAATGTGATCCCTCCTACTTTGTTCTGTTTTTCAAGATTGCTGTGGTTATTCGAGGTCTTTTTGGTTCCATATGAACTTTAGAAGTATTTCTTCTAGTTCTGTGAAATATGTCGTTGGTACTTTGATGGGGATGGCATTCAATCTATAGATTGCTTTGGATAGTATAGACATTTTAATGATGTTAATTCTTCCAATCTATGTACAAGGTATGTGGTTCCGCTTTTTATATCTTCCTCTATTATTTTTTCAATGACCTCTAGTTTTTTGTGAATAGGTCCTTTACTTCTTTGGTTAAGTTTATGCCTAGGTATCTTAATTTTTTTTTTTTTTTGCCGCAATGGTAAATGGGATTGTTTTTTTAGTTTCTCTTTCTGTGAGTTCATCATTGGTGTATAAGAATGCCATCAATTTCTTGACATTAATTTTGTATCCAGCTACTTTGCCAAATTCATTTATTAAGTCTAGTAGATTTTTGATGGAGTCTTTGGGGTTTTCTATGTATAGTATCATGCCATCTGCGAACAATGACAGTTTAACTTCCTCCTTTCCGATTTGGATCCCTTTTATTTTTTCTTCCAGTCTGGTTGCAGGGGCTACGACTTCCAGTGCTTTGTTAAATCAGAGTGGAGAAAGTATCCATTCTTGTCTTGTTCCTGTTATTAAGGAAAATGCTTTTAGTTTTTGCCCATTGAGTATGGTGTTGGCTGTAGGTCTTTCATATATGGCTTTTATTATGTCAAGATATTGATCATGTTGTGTTTGTTCTTCATTTTTTTTTTAATGTGGTGTATCACATTTATTGATTTGTGAATATTGTACCAGCCTTGCATCCCTGGGATTAATCCCATTTGGTCATGGTAAATAATTTTTTTGATGTATTGCTGGATCTGATTTGCTAGTATTTTCTTCAGGATTTTGATGTCTACGTTCATCAGGGATATGGGCCTTTAGTTTTCTTTCTTTGTAGTGTCTTCTTCAGGTTTTGAAATTACAATTGTACTGGCCCCATAAAATGAGTTTGGAAGACTTCTTTCTTTTTGAATTTTTAAAAATAATTTGAGGAGAATGGTGATAGTTCTTTGGGGAATGTTTGGTAAAACTCCCCCGTGAAGCCATCGAGGCCTGGGCTTTTGTTTGCTGGGAGAGTCTTGATTACATCATCAATTTGTATAGTTGTTATTGGTCTGTTCAAGTTTTCTATCTCTTCCTGGTCCAGTTTTGGGAGCTATGTATTTCTAGAAATTTGTCCAGTTCGCTTAGATTGTCGAATTTGTTGCCATACAATTGTTCATAGTAGTTCTTAACAAGTTTTGTATTTCTGTGGTGTCAGTTGTTACTTCTCCTCTTTCATTTCTGACTTTGTGTATTTGGGTTCTCGCTCTTTATTTCTTGGTGAGACTAGCTAAGGGTCCATCAATCTTGTTTATCTTTTAAAAAAAACAGCTCTTTGTCTCATTTATCCTTTTAATTGTTTTTTTTTTGGGGGGGGGTGACTCTATGTCATTTATTTTTGCTATGCTCTTTTCTATTTTCTTCTTTCTACATTTTCTGGAGTATTCTTTTTGTTTGTTTTCTAGTTCTTTAAGTTGTGAGGGTAGATATTCTATTAGAGATTTTTCTTGTTTCTTGAGGTAGGCTTGTAGTACTATGAACTTCCCTCTCAGAACTGCTTTCACTGCATCCCATAGATTTTGTGTTATTTTGTAGTCATTTTTATTGATTTCCAGAAAATTTTTAATTTCTTCCTGGATCTACTTGGTAACCCATTTGTTGTTTAATAGCATGCTATTTAGCCTCCATTTGTTCAAATATCTTTGCATGTTGATTTGTAGTTTCATGCCATTGTGATCTGAGAAAATGCTTGATATGATTTCAATCTTCTTGAACTTGTAGAGACTTAGTTTGTGTCCTAACATGTGGTCTATCTTTGAGAATGTCCCATGTGCATTGAGAAGAATGTGAATTTTGTAGTTTTGGGGTGTAATTCTCTGTAGATATCTATTAAATCCATTTGATCTAGTGCTTCATTTAGAGTCTCTGTTTTCTTGCTAATTTTTTGTCTAAAGGATCTATTCAGTGATATAATTGGATGTGGAAGTCCCCTTCTATGATTCTATTGCTATCGATTTCTCCTTTAAAGTCTTCCAGAAGATTTTTAATAAATTTTGGTATTCCTATGTTGGGTGCAAATGTTTATCAAGTTTATATCTTCCCATGGATAGATCCTTTCAATATTACGTAGGGGCCTTTTTTGTCTCTAGTTATGGCCTTCATTTTCAAATCTATTTTATCAGATATGAGTATTGCTACCCAGTTTTTTTTGCTTTCCATTTGCTTGCAAGATTTCTTTCCATCCCTTCACTTTCAACCTATGTGAGTCTTTTGTTGTGATGTGAGTCTCTGTGTCTTTTTATCGGAGCATTAAAGCCATTTGCATTTAAGGTATTTATTGATGTGTACTTATTTATTGCCATTTTTGTTCAGTGTGGTTATAGTTTTCTTCCAATTTCTCCTGCTAATTATAGCAGTCCTTTTAACATTTCTTGCAGTGCTGGTTTGGTGTTAATGTATTCTCTTAAGCTGTCTTTCTGCTTTTTAATGTTATTTTATTTTATTTTATTTTTTTGGTTTTCTGATTGGTTGATTTTTTATTCTACTCTGTCTTCTAATTCACTGATCTGGTCCTCCGCTTCCTCCACTCTACTGTTTAGATCTTCCAATGTGTTCTTTATTTCTAATATGTTATTTTTCATTTATTCTTGGTGGTTTTTAATTTTCAACTGGTTGATTTTCAACATTTCTATGTCTTTACTTATGGTTTTCTTGTTCTTACACATGCTGTTGAGTGTCCTTAAGATCATGGTTCTGATTTCTAGTTCTGTTCATTTCCTTAACTGCACCTCATTTATCTCATCTCCGATAGAGGTCTCTCTCTCTCTTTTTTTTTTAAATTTGGCTTTTCTTTCTGTTTTTCACCATTTTGGCCATCTCAGTGGGTTTTGGAGCTTCCTCTACTGGGTTTGGATGAGCCAGGGAGGACCCAGGTTAAACACCACTGTCAAGTCTTACTTTCCTGGTTAGAGTTGCTAACTGTACCAAGAGTGGTACAGTTATCCTCTAGGTTTTACCTGGAGGCTATCAGTAGCAGTTACTTGAAGAGCCTTGGCTTCATTATTGAATGAAAAACTCCCTCAGGTGTTCAGCATAACAGGATTTCCTAAGGGTGGGGCAGGTACTGGTTGTTAATGGGCCTCTATTTGCATTTTAATGGCCACAGGATGGGGTTGAATCTCCCAGGAAGGGGATGCTCCCTCTCCCCAGAGCCCTGGGAAGGAGTAAGATGACCACAGTCCTGAGTGGCCACAACTCAGCAAAATCTCTGAGCACCCTCCAAATCCAGAGTGTCCCCACACAGTTCCTGAACAGTCTGCCCTCCCTCTGCCGGTGCCCAAGGTGAGTGGCTGTGGCTATTTTAGCTTCTGTCCTGGCTCTGCACTGTGAAGCTGCTTGGGAGTTTAACCCGAGGGTGCTGTGCATAGGTAAGGCCGCGGCTGTCTGTTGGCTCCCAGCCCCTCTCTCGCATTTTTGCAATCTTACTAGGATTGATTCTGTGTCCCTTGTTATATGGTACTCTAAGCTGCTTTTCTGTTGCTTTTTCCTGATGATTTATATTTATTTTTGTTTTAATTCCAATTTTTTGGTGGGAGATGTTCAGTGTAGCTTCCATTTACCCAACTGCGATTTTAGAATTTTTTGACACCATATTGAAAGAGAAGACAAATTTGAAAGACTGACACTACATAAATTCAAGATTTACTATAACGCTAACATATTAAAGACCATGTAGTATTAGTAAAATAATAGACAAATGGATCAAATATATAGAATAAAGAACCCAGAAACAAACCCATGGAAATATAGTGAACTGATCTTTGACAAAGTAGGAGAGGCACTGTAATAAAGCAAATATTGTCTTGTCATAAATAGTGCTAAAAAACTAGACATTCAGATGTAAGAAAAATGAATCTGGACACGGACCTTAAAACGTTACAAAAATGAAATTAAATCATTATATATCTAAATGCACAACCTAAAATTGTGAAACTCCTAGAAAATAAATTTAGATGGCCTTGGATTTTTCAGTGACGTTTTAGATATAATACCAAAGAAAAGATGCACACACAAAAAAATAATAATAATTAATACACTGGACTTCATAGAGTTAAAAACATATGCTCTGCAAAGGACATTGCCTAGACAATAAAAAGGCAATGCATAGAGTGGGGACAATATTTTCAAAGGCATACCTAATAAAGAATTACCAAAAATAGTAAAATTATTAAAGCTCAAACAGTAAGAAAATGAACATTCTAATTAAGTAATGGGCCATGGAAAAAAATTAAGATACCTAGGACTAAACTTAACCAAAGAAATATAGGACCTATTCACAGAAAACTACAGATCACTGAAAAAAGAAATAGAGGAAAATATAAAAAAGTAGAAGCACATTCCTTGTTCATGGATTGGAAGAATTAACATCATTAAAATGTCCATACTACCCAAAACAATCTATAAATTCAATGCAATCCCCATCAAAATACCAACGACATACTTCACAGAACTAGAAGAAATACTTCAAAAGCTCATATGGAACAAAAAAAATGAAATGAAGAACAAAGTAGGAGAGATCACATTACCACATTTCAGGTTATACTACAAAGCCACTGTAATCAAAATAGCCTAGTACTGGCACAAGAACAGGTATATAGACCAGTGGCACAGACCAGAGAACCCAGAAATGGACCCAAGGCGATATGCTCAATTAATATTTGACAAAGGTGGCAAGAGCATACAGTGGAGTAGAGACAGCCTCTTTAATAAATGGTATTGGGAAAATTGGACAGCTACATGCAAAAAAAAAAAAAAAATGAAACTAGACCATCAACTTCCGCCATACATAAAAATAAACTCAAAATGAATAAAAGACTTGAACTCGAAGAAAGATGGCAGTGGGCAGGACCGGAGGTATGGTGAGTGTGTGAGAGAATGAGCGAGTGTGTGAGAGAGTGTGAATGGACGTGAAGGTGGATGTCCAAACCCAAGTAGTGCAGAAACGTGGAGTAATAAGTTCCTGTGCTGTGGACAGGATCAGCTGGCTACCATGGTAAGCAGCCCTTCAGGGCACTTCTCCCTATGTCGCGGGAAGGTCTCATCATTTTGGAAAATATCAGGTATTCCCTGGCAGGAGGCAGTGGGAGCTGCTAGGGCCCAGCAACCTGAGCCCACAAGCGCACATGGCACCATGGGACCAGTGGACACTCTGTGTCAACACAGACCAGTGCACAGTAGTGGAGCTCTCAAGGTGCCAGTTATGGAAGCCATGGACATCCCAGAGCCCAGCACAATCCCCCATAGTAGCAGCTCGATCAGAGTGGAGATATACCCCCACAATAGAAGCTGGGGAGCAGATATCCATCCCCAGGCAACAGAAGCACCGACGAGCAGCTGAGACCCACCCCAAAAAACTACAGTAAAAGTTGAGCAGGTGTTGAGGCCCATGGGGCAGCAGCACTGTACAACCCCAGCAGCAGCACCTGGGGCTCCACAGACTCCTGAACTGTCCAGTAGCTTACAAGTACAGTGGAAAGCCTGAGCCCTACAGTGACTGGTGTGATCCAGCTGCCTACCCGTGGGACCTGCAGGCAGCAGGGTCACCTTAGAGGCCTGTGCCACCCAGCAGGGACTGTGCAATCCATTACCCACAGGTACTGCAGGGTGCTGAGCACCAGGAGGTCCTCGCTACCTAGCAGGGACTCTGTAATCTACATTTCCATAGGGTGTGTTGGGTGCTAAAGTACCAGAGAGGACTGTGCGACCCAGTAGGGACTGCACAATCTAGTTACCCACAAGGCCAGTGGGGTGCTGAAGCACGGTAGAGGCCTGTGTGTCTCAGTAGCCCATAACATAGGCATAGAGCCTGGTACCCCAGAGGGACTGTGCAATCCAGTTACCCATGGGACCTGGAAGGTGCAGGGGTACCAGAAAAGCCTGTGCAACCCACCTGTGCACAAAATAGGCTTAGAGGTTGAGAAAAAGGAGGCGGAGTGAAAAGAAGCCACTCAGACAATCTCCCAGGAATAAACAGGAATTACAACTAAAATAAAAATGAAACCTCAGAAAAAAGCAACAAAAAAGCAGTAGGAAAGGACCATATAGCAAGGGACACTAATAGGATCTGCAGAGGTTCCAGAGGGTGGCGGGCTGGGAGACCAAAAACAACAGCCGTCTTAGATGTGAGAAGTGCCCTTGGGGAATAGACCAAGCCTGCTCCACAGCCCAGAGATCCAGGACAAAGCACAAAAATAGCCACAGCCATTCACCTGGGGGATACTGCAGAGGGAGGGTAGACTGGGCTGGAATTCTGTGGGGACACTTGGGATTTGGAGGGCACTCAGAGTTTCTGCGGAATTGTGGCCACAAAGGACGGTGGCCAGTGTGCTCCTTCCCCAAGCTGTGGGGAAAAGCAGCAGCCTACCCCCCCTCAGAAATTCAGCCTTTTCCAGGTGAGGAAAAGAAATAAAAATTGAGTCTCATTAGCAACCAGCATCTATCCCACACTCTGGAAATCCTCTTAGGCAGAACACCAGGGCTACATTTCAAGGCAGTGAGTAATTGAGACTACTAGCCACCAGGAAAAAGCTAGATGATAACTGAACCTTTTCTGGTCTTACAAATATACGCATGAAAGTAAGACTTGACAGAGGTGTTTAATGTGGGCCCACCCAGGCTCATCTGACCCCAGTAGAGGGAGCCACAAACAGCAGAACACCAACACCCAAAGGGAAAATTTGGCAGGCTCAAAAAACCACTGTGATAGCCCAAAAGATGAAACAAACAAACAAAAAAACATATCCCAAATGAAAGAGGAAGAGAACTTTGTAGAAGATGAGATCAATGACATGTAGCTAAGCAGATTATCAGAAGTAGAGTTCAGAGCCATGATCTTGAGGAAGCTCAACAGTATGAGTAAGGAAATCAGCACCATGAGTAAAGATATAGAAAAACTGAAAACCAACCTAGTGGAAATGAAGAATGACATAGCAGAAATTAAGAACACATTGGAAGGACTAAACAGCAAAGTAGAGGAAGCTGAGGACTAGATCAGTGAATTAGAAGACAGGGTAGAAAAAAACAACCAATCAGAAAGTCAAAAAAAAAAAAAAAATTAAAAAACTAAAAGAGAACTGTGGGACAACAGGAAACGTAATAATACTTGCATCATAAAAATACCCAAAGAGAAAGAAAATGGGCAAGGTTGAGAAAACATATTTGAAGAAATAATGACAGAAAACTTTCCTAACTTGGTGAAGAAAGAAGGCATTCAAGTACAAGAAGCACAGAGAGCCCCATGTAAGAACCCTAACAGGCCCACACCAACACACATTGTATTTAAAATGCCAATATTAAAGACAAAGAGAGAATCCTAAAGGCAGCAAGAGGTAAGCAACAGGTTACCTACAAAAGAAACCCCATAAGTATTTTAGTTGACTTCTCATCAGAAACACTACACGCCAGAAGGGAGTGTCATGAAGTAATCAAGGTTATGAAAAACAAGAATCTGAATCAAAGACAACTGTATCCTGCAAGGCTATCATTCAAAATACAAGGTCAAATAAAGATCTTTCTAGACAAGAAAAAAAGGCTAAGGGAATATATTAACACCAAACCAGCACTGCAAGATATTCTAAAAGGGCTGCTGTAATTAGTAGAAGAAATAGGAAGAAAAATAGAACCATACTAAACAAAAATGGCAATAAATTAGCACATATCAATTATCACCTTAAGTGTGAATGGTTTGAATGCATCAATAAAAAGACACAGAGTAGCTGACTGGACACAAAAGCTTGACTCACATATATGTTGTTTACAAGAGACGCACCTCACAACAAAAGATTCACATTCATTAAAAGTGAAGGGATGAAAGAAATCCTTTAAGCAAACGGAGAGCAAAAAAAATCTGGGGTAGCAATACTCATATCTGATAAAGTAGATTTCAAAATGAAAGCCATATCTAGAGACAAAGAAGGCCACTACATAATATTAAAAGAATCTATCCAACAGGAATATATAACCTTGGTAAACATATATGCACCCAATATAGAAGCCCCAACATATATTAAATATCTTTTGGAGGACTTCAAAAAAGAAATTGACAGCAATAAAATTACAGCAGGGGACTTCAACATCCAGCTGACATCACTGGATAGATCTAGACAAAAAATTAACAAGGAAACACAGACTCTAAATTAAGTGCTAGATCAAATGTATTTAATAGATATCTGCAGAGAATTACACCCCAAAACTGCAGAATTCATATTCTTCTCAAGTGCACATGGGACATTCTCAAAGATAGACCACATGTTAGGACAGAAACTAAGTCTCTACATGTTCAAAATGATAGAAATTATATCAAGCATCTCCTCAGATCACAATGGCATACAATTGGAAAACAACTGCAACAAGGGATTTGAAAACATGGAAGTTAAATAACATGTTATTGAACAATAAATGGATCACCATGGAAATCAAGAAAGAAATTACAAAATTCCTGGAAAACAATGAAAATGAACACACAGCAACACAAAATCTATGGGATGGAGCAAAAGCAATTCTCAGAAAAATGTTTATAGCACTACATGCCTACCTCAAGAAGCAAGAAAAATTTCTAACAGAATATATAACCTCACAACTAAATGAACTAGAAAGCAAACAAAAAAGAAAACTCCAGAACCAGTAGAAGGACAGAAATAGTTACGATCAGAGCAGAAATAAATGACATGGAGACCAAAAAAAAAAAAGCAATTCAAAGGATCAATGAAACAAAGAGCTGGTTCTTTGAAAAGATAAACAAGATGGATGGACCCTTAGCTAGACTCACCAAGAAACAAAGAGAGAGAACCCAAATGCACAAAATCAGAAATGAAAGAGGAGAAATAATAACTGACGCCACAGGAATCCAACACATTGTTAACAGATATTATTAACAATTATATGGCAACAAATTCAACAATCTAAGTTAAATGGATCAATTTCTAGAAACACATAGTTTCACAAAACTGAAACGGTAGATATAAAAGTTGAACAGACCAATAACAACAGAAGAAATTGAAAATATCATCACGACTCTCCCAGCAAACAAAAGCACAGACCCGGATGGCTTCATGGGGGAATTTTACTGAACATTCAAAGAAGAACTAACACCCATTCTTTTCAAACTGTTTCAAAAAATTAAAGAAGGAAGACTTCCAAACACGTTTTATGAGGCCAGCAGAATTCTAATCTCAAAATCAGAAAAAAACACTATAAAGAAAGAAAATTACAGGAAAATATCCCTGATGAACATAGATGCCACAATCCTCAAGAAAATATTAGCAAATCTTATCCAGCAATACATAAATTTTTTTTTTCACTATTACCATGTAAGATTTATCTCACAGATGCAAGGTTTGTACAATATTCACAAATCAATAAATGTGATACACCACATAAACAAAATGAAAGATAAAAATCACATGATCATATCAATAGATGCTGAAAAAGCATTTGACACAATATAGCACCCATTTTTGATAAAAATGCTCAGCAATGTGGGCATAGAGGGATCATATCTCAATATGATAAAGGCCATATATGAAAGACCTAAAGCCATCATCATACTCAATGGGCAAAAATTAAAAGCATGTCCTTAAGAACAGGAACAAGACAGGGATGCCCACTTTCCCCACTCTTATTTAACATAGTATTGGAAGTTTTAGCCACAGGAATCAGACAGGAGGAAACAATAAAAGGGATCCAAATGAGAAAAAAGGAAGTTAAACTGTCATTATTTGCAGATGACATGATACTATATGTAGAAAAACCCAAATATTTCATCATAAATTTAGTAGACTTAATAAATGAATTCACCAAAGTAGCAGGATACAAAATTAACATCAGAAAACAGATAGCATTCTTATACGCCAATGATGAACTCACAGAAAGATAAACTAAAAAACCAATCCCATTTACCATCACAGCAAAAAAATTAAGATACCAAGGAATGACCTTAACTGAAGAAATAAAAGACCTATTTGCAGAAAACTACAGGTCGTTGAAAAAAAATAGAGGAAGATATAGAAAAGTGGAAGATATAGAAAAGTGGAACATACTTTGTTCATGGATTGGAAGAATCAGCACCATTACAATGTCAATACTATCAAAAGCAATCTATAGATTTAATGCAATCTCCATCAAAATACCAACGACATACTTCACAAAACTAGAACAAATACTTCAAAAGTACATATGGAATGAAAAATGACTTCGAATAGCCACAGCAATCTTGAAAAAGAAGAACAAAGTAGGAGGGATCACATTACCAGATTTCAGGTTATACTACAAAGCCACAGTAATCAAAACAGGCTGGTACTGGCACAAGAACAGGCATATTGACCAGGAGATTAGAACAGAGAACCCAGAAATGGACCCAAGACTATTTGCTCAATTCATATTTGACAAAGGTGGCAAAAGCATAGAGGGGAATAAACACAGCTTCTTTAACAAATTATGTTGGGAAAATTGGATAGCTGGATGCAAAAAAAAAAAAAAAAAAAAAAAAAAAAATTTAACTACACCATCAACTTCCACCATATACAAAAATAACCTCAAAATGGAAAAAGACTTAAAAGTGACTCATGAATCCATAAAAATTCTAGAAAAAACTGTAGGCAACATAATTTCAGACATCATACGCCACAGAATTTTTACAGATAGATCACCTACGGCAACTGAAACAAAGGAGAAAATGAACACATGGGACTACATCAAAATCAAAAGCTTCTGCGCAGCAAAAATACAGTCATCCAAATGGAAAGGCAACCCACAGTTTGGGAGAGCATAATTGTCAATGATACATCAGATAAGAGGTTAATTTCCAATATATGTAGAGTGCTCTCACAACTCTACAAAAGGAAGACAACGAACCCAATTAAAAAATGGGCAGAGGAACTAAATAGACACTTCTCCAATCAGGACATACAAATGGCTAAGAGACATATGAGGAAATGTTCAACATCACTAATCATCAGAGATGCAAATTAAAACAACAATGAGGTATCACCTCACACCTGTTAGTATGGTCCTCTTCAACAAATCATCAAACAACAATGTTGGCGAGGGTGTGGAGAAAAGGGGACTCTAGTACACTGCTGTTGGGAATGCAGACTGGTGCAGCTACTATCGAAAACAATGTGGGGTTACCTCAATAAATTAAATATTGAATTTCCATTTGATCCAGTAATTTCACTTCTAGGAATATACCCTAATAAGCCTGAAACACTAGTCATAAAGAATATATGTACCCGCATGTTTGTAGCAGCACTATTTACAATAGCTAAGATCTGGAAACAGCCCAAGTGGCCTTCAGTAGATGAATGGATAAAAAAGCTTTGGTACATATAAACAATGGAGTACTAT
Source organism: Molossus molossus (assembly GCF_014108415.1). NCBI lineage: Eukaryota > Metazoa > Chordata > Mammalia > Chiroptera > Molossidae > Molossus > Molossus molossus. The sequence goes on from NW_023425355.1 coordinate 52,918,195, forward strand.
GCAGCTGTAAGAAAGAAAGATCTCTTATCCTTTGTGATGACATGGTGGGACCTGGAAAGTGTCATCCTAAGTGAAACAAACCAGAGAAAGATAAGTATCATATGATTTCACTTATTTGTAGAATATAATGAACATAACAGTCTGAGGAACCAGGTGGTCCCAGAGACCTGGAAGTTTGGTACCTACTGACAATCCCCAGAAGAGTGGGTGTTGGGGGAGAGATAAACCACAGAATTTCTATTCATGTATGCATGAACAATGGACATGGACAACAATGCTGGGGGCAGGGCGGGTAGAGATGGAAGGGAGGAATCTGTGGGAGGAAAAGGAAAAACATCTGTAACAAAAATAAGTTAATTAAATTAAAAATAATAATCATAATCATCCATGGGCCTTAACAAAACCTCACCAAAAAAGATATATTGATGGCAAATAAACTTATAAAAAGATGATCCATAATATGTCGGAAATTCAAATTCAAACAATGAGATGCGACTACACACCTATTGGAATGGTTAAAATGCCACAAAATTGACAACAGGAAATGATCCTGAAGATTAGGAGCAACAGGAACTCTCTTTCATTGCTGATGAGAATTTAAAATGGTACATATTGTGGAAGCAGTTTTGTAGTTACTTACAAAACTAAATATATTCTTACTGTATGATCTGGCAATCATATTCCTTAGTATTTAACCAAAAAAAAAATGTCAAAAAGTTCACACAGATATTTATAGTGGCTTTATTCATAATTGCTAAAATTGAAAGCAACCTAGATGTCCTTTAATAGGTTAAGAAATAAATATAATATAATGTATCTAGACAATAGAATATTATTCAGCATTAAAAGTAAATGAGCTGTTTATTTATGCAAAGACATAAAAGAAACTTAAATACGTATTATTAAGTGAATGAAGTCAATCTCAAAATGCTACATGCTATATGATTCTAATTATATGACATGTTGGAAAAGGCCAAACTATGGAAACTGTAAAAATATCAGTGGTTACCTGGTGTTACACGTGAGGGATATCAACAGTCAGAATCAGAGGGATTTTAGGGCAATTAAACTATTCTGTTTGACATTATAATGGGGAATGCATCCATTATACACGTGTCCAAACCCATAGAATGTACAACACCAAGAATAAGACCTAATATAAACTATGGACTCTGGGTGATAATGATGTATCAATGTAAGTTCATCAGTCTTTACTAATGTGCCACTGTGGTAGAGAATGTTGATAATGAGACAGGTTATGCATATGTGAGGAAGGGGATATATGGGAAATCTCTGTACCTCTGTTTAATTTTGTTGCTCTCTAAAAATAAAATCAATTAAAATAAATAATAAATAAACAAATAAATACAAATTTAAAGCAACATTTGCCATTGAGGAGGCTCTAACTCTGACAATAATGATTTGAGACTCTTTGAAGGAAGAAACCTATAAATATAAATATGACCTGAGTAGAAAAGACCTCTACCCAGATTATCATGTAACTACACACAGTTTTTAATCTCTCCCCTTTGTTTCCTTTTTTATTCCATATGTGAGCACGCTAATTTTTTTTTTTTAACATGAGTATTGAGCATCATCCCATGGACTGAGAGGTCCTGGTTTGATTTCTGGTCAGAGCTCATGGCTGGGTTGTAGGCTTGATCCACATTAGGGGACACGTAGGAAGCAGCTGATTGATGTTTATCTCTCACATAGATGTTTCAATCTCTTTCTCTCTCCCTTCCTCTCTCTAAAAAAAAAATAAGGAAAAAGAAAAAAAATGAAAATCAATAAAAAATATATGTTAAATAAATAAAAGCATGGGTAATCCTTATTTATTTATTTATTTATTTATTTATTTATTTATTTATTTATTTTTGCCAGTTGAAGGTTCAAACCACACAAACCTCTGTCTATGTACAAGACAGGATCCTCCATACTACACCCACCCTTGAACCTCAATAAAACCACAAGCCAGACTCCTTTCTCTGCCTATCAAACAATTCTTAGTTCTTCTTGGAAGCATGCCCTGTTCTCCTCAGAAGACTTTATTATGTGAGAAATAACCTTTTCATACCCTCTTAGTATATTTGTGGCTTCATAAGTTTTGACCACTGAACCAAGTTTGGTGGTTAGAACTACATCTTATCTCTGTGGTTGTCAAAAATATGGATTAGGGAAAATTTGTATTTAGAGTATTATTGCAGTAAAAGAATAAAGAACAAATGATGTAATCAGAATATCACTATATTGTAACTCTTAATGAACAAACAGGTCAACTCATTGATTTGTTAAAAATTCAAAATAACAATTCAATGGGAAAAATAAATTATTTGCCCTATGAAGTTAAACACACCAACACCTCTTGAAATAATCTTCCAAAAATTAACCTGAATCTGATAGTCTTGAGATCAAGTAAAATTACATGAAATTCAGACAACAGTTTAATACTTAAATTATTCTATGAGGAGGCAATTAACAAAAGTCAGAATGTGAGAACTCTACAGGACAAATGAACTGGTTTCTTTAATAATTTTTTAAGACAAATGAAAGTTATTGGGGGACAAACAGAAATTCATTGCCTTAACAGTTATATAATGTAATTACAATGTGAGGACCTCCTTCAGATCCCAATTTGAACAAACTATTAAAAATATGACATTTGTAAGACAATGGGAAGTTTGAACATTGCCTGTATATTTGATGAAATTTAAAACAATTGTTGACATAGAAGAGGCTCTAATCCTGACAATACTGATTTGAGGCTCTTTGAAGGAAGAGAGCTTTAAATGTAAATATGACCAGTTATATTTATTATTAATTTTAGGTGTATTAATGGGTTATGCTATGATGATAATTTTTTTAAATTTTTTGTATACTTGCAATGATATATGTCCTGGACTTATTTCACAATAATATGTAAATGCATGATAAATTTCTAAAAAACACTAAAAACAAAAAATGATTTTCTCAGCCTGATAAAGGGTATCTACAAAAACTCTACAGCTAATATATTTAATGATGAGAAACTTAACACATTCTCCCTAAGGAACAAAAAAGTCTATCTGCTCTCACCACTGCTATTCAACATCATCTTTAAAGTATTGTCAAGTCTAGCCCAGCTTGTGTGGCTCAGTGGTTGAGCATCAACCCATGCACCAAGAGGTCACTGGTTCGATTCCCAGTCAGGGCACATGCCCAGGTTGTAAGCCCAATCCCCAGTAGGGGACATGCAGGCTGCAGCCTATCGATGTTCTCTCTCGTCAATGTTTCTATCTCTCTCTCCCTTTTCTTTCCTCTCTAAAATCAATGAAGAAAAAAAAATATTGAAAAAAGAAAGTATTAACAAGTCCAATAAGAAAAAAAAATAAAAATTATACAAATGGAAAAAAACAACACTGCCCTTACTCACAGGTGATATAGTTATTTATGTATAAAATCCCAAAGAATCTATGAAAATAGTCCCTCTTGGAACTAATAAATAAATATAGCAAAGTTGCAGAATCCAATGTCAATATCAACATGTGTATTGATTTTCTATATATCTGTAATTAACAATAGATATTTAAAATTTTAAAATACAATACAATTTACAGAGGAGAAAAACATAGTGGTGGGCAGAACTGGAATGAGGTTGAGTTTGTGAGAAGGTGAGCAAGAACAAGAGAGTGTGTGAGAGGGTGTGAGTGTGGATGAGCATCTGTATAGCAATGCAGAAACTTAGGGCAGAGAGCACTGATGCTGTGGATGGGGGAGCAGCCTGGTACCACTTTGCACTGCTTGGCAGGGCATGTCTTCCCACTCAAGGCTGGAAGGCCCTGCCATTTTCTAAAGCCCACTGGGTTCTCTCTGGGAGGTGGCAGTGGGGAGTGGCTGGGGCCCAGCACCCTGTGGCTACAAATGCACCTTGCACCACCCGACCATCTGTTCCAAGATGGGCCAGCACACAATAGTGGCACAGCCATGCACTGTCCCCAGCAGCAGCAGCAGCTGGCTCCAGAGTGGAGCCCACCTTACAATTAAAACAGCACAGATCAGGAACAGAGATCTGCCCTTAGCAGCATTGGAGGTTTGGGAACAGAGACATGCCCCCTGCAGCAGCAGTAGTAGCAGTGGCTGATAGGAAGTGGAGCTCCACCCCTTGCAGTAGCAGCAGAGTTTAGAAATGGAGCCCCTTGCCTGACAGCAGCAACAGTGGTGAATCTGGACCAGAATCTCGTCCCCAGCAGTAGGGGAGGCTCATGAGACAAACACCAACCCCATCTTAAGCAGCAAAGCTGGAGAGCCAATGTTGACCCTGACAGCAGCGACCGCAGAAGCAACACAGCAAACAAGAGGTGCCAGTCTGAGGGCCATATTCCAGACCAGAGCTGTTGACCTCCAAAGCTCATTCAACCATTAAGAACCACCTACCCAACTGCTGCAAACATTTCTGAGAGCTACCAGCATGCCCAGATGACTGGACTGGATCCGAGGTCTGACCCTAGAATGACCTGATGCCACTGAGCACCCCAACCTGCCTGTGTGAACCAGTGCACCTTGAACTGCCAAGCCATGAAAATGCTAAAAGAGAGAAATAACTATCAAATGAAAGAAAATAAGAAATTACCAGAAAAGGGACTAAATGAGGCAATCAGTTTGTCAATAAATAATTCAAAGTAATGGTAGTAAGGGGGCTCAAACAACTTAGTGACAGTTACAAGCAGCTTAATGAGAACTATAAGGAACTCAGCAGGAGATTGAAAGAAAAGGTAAAAACTATTAATAAGAATCAGGTTGAAATGAAGAATAACATAGAGGAAAAAAAGAACACCTGGGAAAGATTCAAGAGTAAATTAGAAGACGCTGAGGACTGAATTAGCAGGATAAAAAAAACAAGGTAGAAGAGAGTTTAAGGGAGATTTGGGAGAAATAAAATGTAAGAACAGTCACATCATAGGAGTACCAGAAGAAGAAGAATTGGAGAAAGAAATAGAGAACTTATTTGAAGAAATAATGACAGAAAACGTCCCTATCCTGGTGATGAAAAATGTCACAGAAGTACAGGAAACACAGAGAATCCCAAACAAGATGACCCCCAAAAGACCCACACCTAGACACATAATTAAAATGGCAAATGTTAATGACAAAGAATCTTAAAACAGTAAGACAAACACATAAATTTACCTACAATAGAACTCCCATTAGACGGTCAGCTGACTTCTCAATAGAAACACTGGAGCCATAAGGGAGTGGCATAAAATATAGAAAGTAATGAAAAGCAAGAGACTGAAACCTGACTATTCTATCCAGCAAGAGTATCATTCAAACTTGAAGGTAACATAAAGATCTTTGCAGATAAAAAAAATGTCTAAAGGTCTTTATTCCCACAAAAACCAACATTGCAAGAAACATCAAAGGGACTATAATGAGAAGGAGGACGAGGAGGAGAACAGAAGAAGAAGAAGGAGAAGAAGAAGAAGAAGAAGAAGGAGAAGGAGAAGGAGAAGGAGAAGGAGAAGGAGAAGGAGAAGGAGAAGGAGAAGGAGAAGGAGAAGGAGAAGGAGAAGGAGGTGAAGAGGAAAAAGAGCAACAAAAAAAGGAAGAAGAAAGAGAAGAACACAGGCATAAAAAATAAAAATGGAAATAAATAAGTACCTAACAATAATAACCTTAAACATAAATGGCTTAAATGCTCCAATCAAAAGACATAGGGTAGCTGATTTAATAAGAAAACATAACCTAGCAGCATTATTTACAATAGCTAAGATCTGGAAACAGCCCAATTGTCCATCAGTAGACAAATGAATAAAAAGTTGTGGTACATATATACAATGGTGTACTATGCAGCTGAAAGAAAGAAAGATCTCTTATCCTTTGAGGCGACATGGAGGGAGCTGGAGAGTATTATCTTAAGTGAAACAAGCCAAGCAGAGAAAGACAAATATCAGATGATCTCACATATTTGTGGAATATAATAAACATAAGAGTCTGAGGAATACTGTAGACCCAGAGACGTGGAAGTAGAATATAGACTGACAACCCTCAGAAGAGAGGGTAGTAGGGGGAGAAAAGAGATAAACCACAGAACTTATATACATGTACACATAACCCATGGACACCAACAACAAAGCCAGGTATGGGGTGAGAGGAATGGGGAGGAGGGTGTCAATGGAAAAAAAAAAAAAAAAAGGAGAAACATCTGTAAAAAAATAAATTAATAAAAAAAAGGAAAAAAGCATCTTTTGATTCTCCAATAACTAAGGAATAAAAACTTTTTAATAAGGCAAAAAAAAGGAAAATAAAACATGACCATATATATGCTGCCTACAAGAGACTACCTCAGAACAAAAGACTCACACAGGATGAAAGTGAAGGGGTGACAAAAAAATGTTCTTCATGCAAATGGAGCCAAAAACACCTGGTGTAGCAATACTCATAACTAATAAAATAGACTTCAAAATAAAGGTCATAACAAGAGACAAAGAAGGCCACTACATAATATTAAAGGGTTCGATCCAACAAGAGGATATAACCTTGGTAAACATATGAACCCAAAATAAGAGCACTAAATATATTTAAAACCTGCTGGAGGATATTAAGGGAAAGATTGACAGCAATACAATCATAAAGGTACTGTAACACTCAACTGACATAATGGGATAGATTATCTAGACAAAGAATCAGCTGGAAAACTGAGACCCTAAATGACACACTAGATCAGATGGACTTAATGGACATTTACAGAACATTTCAACACAAGGCTGCAAATTATAAATTATTCTCAAGTGCACATTGAACATTCTTAGCGATAGAGACAAGTTAGGACACAAACTAAGTCTTTATAAGTTCAAGAAGATTGAAATCATATTAAGCAGCTTTTTGGATTACAATGGCATAAACCTACAAATCAATTTCAATGAAAACACTAAAAATAATTCAAACATGCTGGCTAATGAGTATGTTTTTAAACAATGAATGGGTTACCAAGGACATTAAGGAATAAATTTAAAAACATTTTTGGAAGCATATGAAAATCAACACAAAACAACACAAAATCTATGAGACACGGTGAAAGAAGTCCTGAGAAGGAACCTCAGAGCATTACATTTGTTTCTCAAAAAATAAGAAAAATATTTAATAAACTAGCTAACCCTACAACATAAATAATTAGAAACAGAATTTAAAAAAACAAAACAAAAATAAAACAGAGTTAGTAGAAGGAAGGAAATAGTAAATATCAAAGTGAAAAAATAACATACACACTGAAAAAAACAAAACAAACAAACACAAAACAAAATATCATTGAGCTTGGCTGGTGTGGCCCAGTAGATTGAGCATTGTCCCATGGACTGAGAGGTCCTGGTTTGGTGCCTGGTCAGGGCACATGCCTGGTTTACATGCTCAATCCCCAGTACAGGACATGCAGGAGGCAATAAATAGATTTTTCTCTCTCACATTGATGTTTCTATCTCTCTTTACCTTCCTCTCTCTCTACAAAAATTAATAAAAAACATATTTTAAAAATGATCAATGAAATAAAGAGCTAGTTCTTTGAAAATATAAACAAGACTGAGAAACCTTTAGCCAGGCTGACCAAGAAGCAAAGAGGGATGACCCAAATAAATAAAATCAGAAATCAAAGAGGTGAAGTAATAACTAACACTGCAGAAATACAAATCATTGCAACAAAATACTATAAACAATTCTATGCAACAGATTGGACAACATAGGTAAAGTAGACAAATTCTTAGAATCATACGAGCTTCTCTATGATTGATGTTCTCTCTCATTTATGTTTCTATATTTTCCTCCCTCTCCCTTCCTCACTCAGAAATCAATAAAAAAAAAAATACATTAAAAAAAAAGTATTCATGATGACCTGGTAGAATTTATTGCAGAGATGCAAGGCTGGTATAATATTCACAAATAAATAAATGAGATACACTATATAAACAAAATACAAGATAAAAATGGTATGATAATATCAATAGACTATGAAAAAACAGTTGACAAAATCCAGCAACTATTTTTGATGAAAACTCTCAGCAAATTAGAATAGAGGGATCATACCTCAATATAACAAAGGTCATATATGAGAAACCTACAGCCAACATCATACTGAATGGACAAAAACTGAAAGCATTTCCCTTAAAATTGAGACTATTTCACCATTTTCACCACTCTTATTCAACATAATACTGGAAGTCTTAGCCACAGTGATCAGACAAGAAGAAAAAATAAAAGGCATCCAAACTGAAAAGGATAAAGTGATATCATCATTACTCACAGATGACATGATATTGTAAATAGAAAACCCTAAAGATTCCACCAAAAAACAAAAACAAAAAAACTACTATATTTAATAAATTAATTTGGCAAAGTTGCAGGATACAAAATTAACATCCAGAAATTGATAGCATTTTTATACACCAATAATGAGCACTCAGAAAGAGAAACTAAAACAAAATAAAAACAAACAAACAAAAATCTCAAGGAAAAAAATTTAAGATACCTAGAAATAAAATTAACCAAGGATGTAAAAGATCCATTTTCAGAAAACTAGACAACATGGATAAAATGAAAAGAGAAAAATATATTTTAAAAAAAAAGAAAGCATATGCCATGTTGGAAGAATCAACATTATTAAAATGACCATACAACACCAAGCAATATGTAGATTTAATGCAACCACTATTAAAATACCAATGGCATACTTCACAAAGCTAGGGAAAAATAAAATCTCCAAAAATTTATATGGAACTAAAAATGACCCGTAATAGTCAGTGTTCTTAAAAAAGAAGAACAAAGTTGAAAGGGTCACAATACTGGATATCAGGTTATACTACAAGGCCACTGTAATCAAAACAGCCTAGTACTGGCACATGAACAGGTATATAGATCAATAAAACTGAGAACTGAGAACCCAGAATCGACCCAAGACAGTATGCTCAATTAATATTTGAAAAAGTAAGCAAGAGCATGAAATGGAGTAAAGGCATTTTCTACAATAATTGATGCTGGAAAAATTGGGCAGGTACATTCAAAAACAGGAACCTAAACTGCCAACTTACACCATACACAAAAATAAACTAAAAATATATAAAAGACTTATATATAAGTCATAAAACCATAAAAATCCTAGAAGAAAATGTAGGCAGCAAAATTTGAGACACATGAAGCAAAATTTTCACTGATACATCACCTAGGGCAAGAGAACCAAAGGAAAAAATTAATAAATGGGACATCAAACAAAAAAGCTTCTGCACAGCAAAAGAAACGAACATCAAAATGAAAATAGAACCCACTGCATGGGAGAACGTATTGCTCAATGATACATCAGATAAAGGGTTAATTTCCAAAATATATAAACTACTAAAATAACAACAACAAAAAAGACAACCAATTAAATTAAATAATGGGCAGAAGAACGGAATAGACACTTCTCCATACAGAACAAAGAAATAGCCAAGAGAGATGAATAAATGCTCAAAATCACTAATCACCAGAAAGATACAAATTAAAATGACTATGAGTTATCACCTCACACCTGCCACAATGGTTGCTATCAACAAATCATCAAATAACAATTGCTGGCAAGAATGTAGAGAAAAGAGGACTCTAGTGCATTGCTGGTGGAAATACAGACTGTTATACTGACTATTGAAAAACTATATGGTGATGGCGGCCATTCTGACAGGTGTGAGGTGATACCTCATTGTTGTTTTAATTTGCATCTCTCTGATGATTAGTGATGTTGAGCATTTCTTCATATGTCTCTTGGCCATTTGTATGTCCTGTTTGGAGAGGTGTCTATTCAGCTCCTCTGCCCATTTTTTAATTGGGTTCTTTGTCTTCCTTTTGTGGAGTTGTATGAGCACTCTATATATATTGGAAATTAACCCCTTATATGATACATCATTGTCAGAATGGCCGCCATCAACAAATCATCAAACAACAAGTGTTGGCGAGGGTGTGGAGAAAAGGGGACTCTAATACACTGCTGGTGGGAATGCAGACTGGTGCAGCCGCTATGGAAAACAATATGGTGCTACCTCAAAAAATTAAAAATTGAACTTCCATTTGACCCAGTGATCCCACTGCTGGGAATATACCCTAAGAAGCCTGAAACACCAATCAGGAAGAATATATGTACCCGCATGTTCATAGCAACACTATTTACAATAGCTAAGATCTGGAAACAGCCCAAGTGTCCACCAGTAGATGAATGGATAAAAAAGCTGTGGTACATATACACAATGGAGTACTATGCAGCGGTAAGAATGAAAGATCTCTTATCCTTTGAGACGACATGGAGGGACCTGGAAAGTATTATCCTAAGTGAAAGAAGCCAAGCAGAAAAAGACAAATACCACATGATCTCACTTATATACGGAATATAATGAACATAACAGTCTGAGGAATACAGTAGACCCAGACACATGGAAGTAGGGCACAGACTGACATCCCTCAGAAAAGGGGATGGGGGGTGGGGGGGTGGGAAGAGATAAACCACAGAACTTATATGCAGGTATGCATGACCAATGGACATGGACAACAAGCCGGGGACAGGGTGGAGGGGGGGGTGGGGGGGTGCCAATGGGGTAAAAAGGTAAAATATCTGTAACAAAAAAATAAATAAAAATTCATAAAAATAAAATAAAATAAAATAAACTGCAAAAAAAAAAAAAAAAAAAAGAAAAACTATATGGTGAGGCAAACCTGATAACCACTACAGTACGAAAACAACTCTTCATTTTTCCTTCCCCTCAGGTCCTGGCAACTACCATGCTATTCTCTGCTTCTATAGGTTTAACTACTTTAGCTACCTTACATAAGTGCAATCCTACAGTATTTGTCCTTCCAGGACTGGTTTAGTGTGCTAATATGTTTCTTCTTTTCACCCAAAAGTGAGAGAGTAGAAACAAAAGATTTAAAAGACTTCTAAATATCTAAAAATGGAATTAAATATATTAACTAATTTGAAAATCTACTGCAACTCAGAATTAGTGATATGGCTTAGACATTACAGAAATTTTTTAAGCAAATTTTCTGCCTGTTTTTATGTCAGAGATTTTATAAACAGTAACATAACCCCAAATCTCCAAAAAAGGCTTGAAATATTGCATGGACAACGTATTATTGCCTTTTGTTTCTTGGTCCTTCATTTCCTTTCTAAGACAGTGATTAAATGTGTCTAAGTTCAGTTACTTTATTGCTTTGTAAAAACTAAACTCTCCTACCTCAGTTTTCATTTTGGATTTTTATGATGATAGTGTCCAAGAGACTAATTGGTATATGTTTTGCACATGGGTCACCTAGACGATTGTAACATACAGGCTCATAAAAGAACCTGCTCAAACATCGTGTGACAGCATTTCAATGTGAAGGTTAAGAAATCTATTCTATTAGACATGGAACTGCTTAACACAAAATGGTACATGGGTGAGCTTTACAAATCTTGTTTCGCATTTTTTTATTTGCATGAAATAAATTTTCCAAAGATAAAAAAAAAAAACAATATGGTGTATTCTCAAAAAATTAAGACTATAACTGCCATTTAACTTAGAGATCCCACTTCTAGGAATATAGCCTACGAAGCCTGAAACACCATTCAGAAAGAACATGCATCCCTATGTTCATAGAAGAGCTCTTCACAATAGCTAAGATCTGGAAACAGGTTAAATTTCTGTCAGTAGTTGACTGGATAAAAAAGCTGTGGTGCCTGGCCAGTGTGGCTCACTGGTTGAACATCATCCCACCAAGAAGTCACCAGTTTGATTCCCAGTCAGGGCACATGCCCAGGTTGTGGACCCAATTCCTAGTGGGGGGCATGCAGGAGGTGGCCAATCGATGTTCTCTCTCATTGATGTTTCTATCTCTCTCCCTCTACCTTCCTCTCTCTCTAAAAATGAAAATATTTTTAAAAAGCTGTGGTACATTTACACAATGGAATACTATGCAGCTGTAAGAAAAAAAGGTCTCTTTCCCTTTGAGGTGACATGGAGGGTTTTGGAGAATGCTATGCTAAGCAAAATAAGCCAGGCAGGAAAAAAACAGTATCACATGATCTAACTTATTTGTGGAATATAATGAACAAAATGATCTAATGAACAAAATAGATCCAGAGACATGGGAGTAGGAAACAGACTGACAAAGCTCAGAGGTAGTGGGTTTGGGTGAGGGAGAAAAGAGATAAACCAAAGAACTGATATGCAGATATGGATAGCCAATGGACACAGAAGACAGTGTGATGAAGGCCAGGGTGGTAGGTGGGAGCAGGGAGGATGGTGTCAGTGGGGGAAAAAAGGAAAGACATCTGTAATACTTTCAAAAATAAAAAATTAATTAAAAATAAATAAATTAAAGCCTTTGGGAAAACATAGCTCAAAAAACAATCCAACAAAAATAATACCATTTACAATATAACTAAAATAATAAAGTATTTCAGTATGAATATAAAATATATGTAAATCATCTGCAAGCAAAAAATACAAAAGTCTGAAAATGTAAATCAAAGAAGAGCTAAATATATGATGATATAGAACATTCTACAAAATATTCCACCAGTACATCTTCAAAATAGTCAAGATCATCAAAACAAAAAAACTCTGAGAAACTATCAGAATCTGGAGGAGTCTAAGTAGACTTGCTGACTAAGTATAATGTAATATCCTGGATGGAATCCTAAGACTGACAGAGGACATTACATAAAACTGTGGGAATCTAAATAAATTATGCTCTTTAGTTAACAATATCTAATAATTAACATGTGAAGTGTGAAAGTGGTAGAATTATAGATGAAATAAGATTGGTCATGTGTTGATAACTGTTAACTAGGTGATGGGTAATTAGAAGAGTAATATTGTATCATTCTTCCTACTTTCCATAATAAAAAAAGTTTTTTAAAAAAAGTAAACAAGTCATAGAGTGAGAGAAAATATTTCATATGTATAACTGACCAAAAATATAACTGGTATCCAAAATGTAGAAAAAATTTTTAGAAATCAGATAGAAAAATAGATACTACTTAAAATAAAAATGGACAAAATATTTGAAAAATAATTTCACAAAAAGAGAAAGTAGGTTACCAAAATTATTCTTCTTTTGGTATCTGGGTGTATAATGAACCTCTTTTTTATTGTTTACACTATTACAGAAGTCCCCATTCTCTCCCTTCTTAACCCACTCACCCTTGCCTCCCCTGTTCCCACTGGTAATAACCACATTGTTTTCTGTGGCTACAGCTTATGTATATAAGTTCCATGGCGGCTGATTCCTTCCCTTTCTTTCATCCATTCTCCCTCAGCTGTCAGTCTGTTCCATGTATCTATGCCTGTGTTCTTATTTTGTTCAACAGTTTATTTTTCTTCATTAGATTATACATATGAATGAGATTGTATGGTATTTGTCTGTTACTGATTAGCTTATTTCACTTAGCATAATAATCTCCAGATCTACTCATGCTCTTACCAAAGGTAAGAGTCCCTTCTTTTTACGACTGAGTAGTAATCTATTGTGTAAATGTACCACAGATGTTTTATCCACTTATATACTGATGCACAATTGGGCTGTTTTCAGATCTTAGCTATTTTAAATAACACTGTATAAATATAGGGTTGCATATCTTTTCTCAGATTGATGTTTCAGTATTCTTTTTTTAAATTTATTTATTTTTGTTACAGATGTTTCTCCCTTTTCCCCACTGATTCCCCTCATCCTCTTCCTCCCTGCCCTGTCCCCACCTTTGTTGACCATGTCCATTGTTCATGCATACATGCATATAAGTTCTATGGTTTATCTCTCCGCCAGCAATCCCTCTTATAGGGATGGTCATTCTGTACTCCACTTCCACGTTTCTGGAACTACCCCATTCTTCAGGCTGTTATGTTCATTATATTCCACAAATAAGTGACATCATATTGATACGTGTCTTTCTCTGTTTTGCTTGTTTCACTTAGGATGATACTTTCCAGGTCCCTCCATGTCATCTCAAAGGATAAGATATCTTTCTTTCTTACAGCTGCATAGTATTCCATTGTGTATATGTACCACTGCTTTTTTATCCATTCGTCTACTGATGGACACTTGGGCTGTTTCCATATCTTAGCTATTGTAAACAGTGCTGCTGTGAACATGGGGGTACATATATTCTTTCTGATTGGTGTTTCACGCTTCTTAGGGTATATACCTAAAAGGGAGATCATGGGGTAAAATGGAAGTTCAACTTTTAATTTTTTGAGGTAACACCATATTGTTTTCCATAGTGGTTTCACCAGTCTGCATTCCCACCAGCAGTGTACTAGAATCCCCTTTTCTCAACCCTCGCCAACACTTGTTGTTTGATGATTTGTTGATGGTGGCCATTCTGACAGGTGTGAGGTGATACCTCGTTGTTTATTTTGCATCTCTCTAACGATTAGTGATGTTGAGCATATCTTCATGTGTCTCTTAGCCATTTGTATGTCCTGTTTGGCGAGGGGTTTATTTAGTTCCTCTACCCATTTTTTAATTGGGTTCTTAGTATTCCATTTGCTGAGTTGTATGAGCACTCTATATATTTTGAAAATTAACCCCTTATCTGATGTATCATTAGCAATTATGCTCTCCCACACAGTGGGTTGCCTTTCCATTTTGGACGTTTTTTTTCTTTTGCTGTGCAGAAGTCTTTGAGTTTGATGTAGTTCCATGTATTCATTTCATCCATTGTTTCCTTTGCCTTAAGTGATGTATCAGTGAAAATTCTGCTGCGTATGATGTCTGAAATTGTGTTGCCTATATTTTCTTCTAGAATTTTTATGAATTCATGAATCACATTTGAGTCTTTTATCCATTTTGAATTTATTCTTGTGTATGGTGTAAGTTGATGATCTAGTTTAATTTTTTTTGCATGTAGCTGTACAATATTCCTAATACCATTTATCAAAGTGGCTGTCTTTACTCCATTATATGCACATGCTCACTTTGTCAAATATTAATTGAGCATATTGTTTTGGGTCCATTTCTGGGTTCTTTATACTGTTCCATTGATCAATCTGCCTGTTCTTGTGCCAGTACCAGGCTGTTTTGATTAGAGTGGCTTTGTAGTATAACCTGAAATCTGGTAATGTGACCCCTCCAACTTTTTTCTCCATTTTCAAGATTGCTGAAGCTATTTGTTTTTTTGTTGTTGTTGTTGTTGTTGTTCCATATGAACTTTTGAAGTATTTGTTCTAGTTCTGTGAAGTATGTTGTTGGTATTTTGATGGGGATTGCATTGAATCTATAGATTGCTTTGGGTAGTATAAACATTTCAATGCTGTTAATTCTTCCAATTCATGAACAAGGTATGGGCTTACAGCTTTTTAATATCATTCTTGATTTCTTTTTTTTAATGACCTGTAGTTTTCTGCGAATAGGTCCTTAATTTCTTTGGTTAAATTTATTACTAGGTATCTTAATATTTTTCTGTGATGGTAAGGGGGATTGTCTTTTTAGTTTATCTTTCTGTGAGTTAATCATTGGTGTATAATAATGCTGTAAATTTCTTGATATTAATTTTGTATCCTGCTACTTTGCTGAATTCATTTATTAAGTCTAGTAAATTTTTGATGGAGTCTTTGGGGCTTTCTACGTATAGTATCACGTCATCAGTGAATAATGACAGTTTCACTTCTTTTTTTCCAATTTGGATCCCCTTTATTTTTTCTTCCTGACTGATTGCTGTGGCTAAGACTTCCATGACTATGTTAAATAAGAGTGGTAAAAGTGGGCATCCTTGTCTTGTTCCTATTCTTAAGAAAAATGCTTTTAATTTTTGCCCATTGAGTATGATGTTTGCTGTAGGTCTTTCATATATAGCCTTTATTATGTCGAGATGCAATCCCTTTATTCCCAGATTGCTGAGCGTTTTTATCCGAAATGGGCGCTGGATTTTGTCAAATGTTGTTTCAGCGTCTATTGGTATAATCTTATAATTTTTATTTTTTATATTATTTATGTTGTGTATCACATTTATTGATCTGTGAATATTGTACCAGCCTTGCATCCCTTGGATGAATCCCACTTGTTCATGGTGAATAATTTTTTTAATGTATTGCTTGATTTGATTTGCTAGCATTTTGTTCAGGATTTTGGCATCCATGTTCATCAGGGATATTGGCTTGTAGATTTCTTTCTTTGTAGTATCTTTTCCTGGTTTTGAAATTAGAATTATGGTGGCCTCATTAAACTAGTTAGAAAGTCTTCCTTCTTCTTGAATTTTTTGAAACACTTTGAGGAGAATGGGTATTAGTTCTTTGAATGTTTGGTAAAATTCCCTCATGGAGATGACCAGGACTGGGATTTTGTTTGGGGGGAGAGTCTAGATTACATCTTCAATTTATTTTGTTGCTCTTGGTCTGATCAAGTTTTCTATCTCTTTCTGGTTCCGTTTTGGGAGACTATGTGTTTCTAGAAATTTGTCCATTTGTTTTTAGATTGTCGAATTTGTTGCTGTATAATTAATTGATCATAATATTTTCAAAGATCCTTTGTATTTCTGTGGTGTCAGTTACTATTTCTCCTCTTTCATTTCTGATTTTGTATATTTGTGTTCTCTCTCTGTGTTTCTTGGTGAATCTAGCTAAGGGTCCATCAATCTTGTTTATCTTTTCAAAGAACCAGCTCTTCATTTCATTGATCCTTTGATGTGTTTTTTTGGTCTCAATGTCATTTATTACTGTTCTGATTTTTACTATTTCTTTCTTCCCACTTTCTTTGGGTTTTTGTTTGTTTGTTTGTTTTCTACTTCTTTCAGTTGTGAGGTTAAATAGTTTATTAGAAATTTTTCATGCTTCTTGAGTTAGGCCTGTAGTGCTATGATCATCCCTCTCAGAAATACTTTCGCTACATCTCATAGGTTTTGTGTTGTTGTGTGTTCATTTTCATTGTTTTCCAGGAATTTTTTAAATTTCTTCCTTGATCTCTATGGTAACCCATTTATTGTTCATTTACATGCTATTTAGCCTCCATGTTTTCAAATGTCTTTGCATATTCTTCTTGAAATTGATTTGTAGTTTCATGCCATTGTGATCTGAGAAGATGCTTCATAATATTTCAATCTTCTTGAAATTGTAGAGACTTAATTTGTGCTGTAACATGTGGTCTATCTTTGAGAATGTCCCATGTGCACTTGAAAAGAATGTGAATTCTGCAGTTTTGTGGTGTACTTCTCTGTAGATAGCGATTAAATCCATTTGATCTAGCGTTTCATTTAGAGTCTGTGTTTCCTTGTTAATATTTTGTCTAGATGATTTATCCAGTGATGTCAGTGAGGTGTTGAAGTCCCCTGCTATGATTGTATTCCTGTTGATTTCTCCTTTGAAGTCCTCCAGAAGGTTTTTAATATATGTTGTTGCTCCTATATTGCGTGCATTTATGTTTACCAAGGTTATATCTTCCTCTTGGATAGATCCTTTCCATGTTATGTAGTGGCTTTACTTGGGTCTAGTTATGTGCTTCATTTTGTAATCTACTGTATCAGATATGAGTATTGCTACCCCAGACTTTTTTTTTCCTTTCCATTTGCTTGAAAGATTTTTTTTCATTCCACCATTTTCAACTTATTTAAGTTTTTTGTTGTGAGGTGGGTCTCTTGTAAACAACATATATGGAGTCATGCTTACTTATCCAGTCAGCTAATCTGTGTCTTTATATCGGGGCATTTAAACCATTCACATTTAAGCTGATAATTGATATGTACTTATTTATTTTCATTTTTGTTTAGTGTGGTTATAGTTTTCTTTCTATTTCTTTTACTAATTACAGCAGTCCAAATAGCATATCTTGCAGTGCTCAGTGCTGGTTTGGTGTTAATATATTCCCTTAGCCATTTAGTACTCTGTCCCAACCTTCTGCACTGTAGAGACTGCTTGGGATTTTAACCCTGAAGGAGTTTCTCACAGCTAAAACAGCTTCTGTCTGTGGGCTCTCATTCCATTTCTTGTGCCTCAGCTGACCTACCAATCTCAATTCAGTGTCCTTTTTTCCTTTTCCTGGTTATATGAGTCCTCTCCAGCTGTTTTTCTGTTGCTTTTTCCTGACGATTTGTCTTTATTTTAGTTGTGAGTCCAGTTTGCTCCTGGGAGATCGTCTGTTTTGATTCCATTTACTCTGCCACCATTTTTTTTCATTTTTTTTTACTTGTATATTTGTGTTGGTAAATATAGATCATAAATGGAAGACAGAACTATTTTAATACATGTATCTTTGTAAGGTATCCATAATCTTTTCCTCTTATAACACATTTTTTAGAAAAAAAATGTTTGAATATAGAATCTGTCTTTTGAATAGCTTTGCTTTGTAAACTCTCACAGTGCTGGTCACAGAAGTCACCAAAATATTTTTAAAATATTTCCTCTTTTTTACATTGGCATCTTCTAATAGTGTAAAGGAGCCTAATATCTGATTATGTATCCCTAAAACAGTAAAAAAAATTTCAAGAATAAAAATATGTTCCAATTCATATACCATCTTCAAATGATTGAGAGCTGACTATCTGTAGTGATGTATTAAGAATTCTAAAACTTTATCTGGGTTTAGTCAAAAAGAATAGCATAATTAAATTATGACATGGAACATCATGAATAAAATAAGCTGTTGACCAAAATAGATCCAGAATCATAGAACTAGGAAACAGACTAACAAACTTCAGAGGGATGGGGATTGGGAGGCGTGGGAAGAGATAAACAAAAGCATTTATATGGATATATGCACAACTAATGGACACAAATATTAGGTTAGGGAAGATGGGAGTCAGTGGGGAAAAAGGGGGACATCTCTAATACGTTCATCAATAAAAATATATGATATTTTCATATCAACTATTTATTTTACCATTCTACAAAACTTGCTTAATATTTTTCATTACCAATAAAGAGATATTTGAAAGTCAGATTTCCTCAATCATCTGTGTCTTCTGATTTCTACATGGATTCTCACCGTGCTTTATCTTTCCTGCTAAAAAGTGGAAGACCTAACTGAACTCCACACTGACATCACTTCTCTTTTCCCAGGTCAAGGGTCCCTCCTCTTATCAAACATTAGCATTCCAATTGCTGCCTATAGGCATTCTATTTTGAATTCCCTTGTACCACAATACTATTTAAAAGCAGCAATTTAAGGGTAGCCCCATCAAACTAAAATCCATCAGGGTTTCTCACAGACATGGTAAGATTCTTCCCTGACCTATTCTGTATTAACACCAAGAAGGAGATCAGAAAGGCTTTATATCATGTATCTAGAATAAGGATTTGATAAAGGAGAAAACCTAAATATATAAACCTGACCTTTAGAGAGATTGCCTTCATTTCAGGAAGAAAAAAAAAGCACAATAAACAATTGTGCAGAGTTACTCTGTACATTCAGTAATAACTACATCAGCCCCCACAGATTATTTTGATGGTGGGATGAATTTATATCACATGTCCGTGTGAGTAAGACCTGAGATAGGGATTAAAATAGCATTTGACTGGCATTAGAAAATAGCTACTCAAAATATTTTTAATACTCATTTATTTATAAGGAAGCATATGTACAAGTCTGGTTAACATATGAATCATGGAGACAAACAATTCTGGAATATAAGACAGAGCAAATGATATAGCATTCTACAAATAAAAAGAACTACCCAGGAAAAAATACAATTTAAAACAAAAGCATCCTTGGGACAATATCCTATTTTGACATCAATAAAACACCAGAAAAACTTAACAATATATACCAAGTTGTAAAATATGACATTATATTATTAAACACTTACATATGAATGATAAAATTTGGCTGCAGAAACCACTAGGGAGATAAGAAACCAATAATACCATAGCATAAATAAAAATGGTATCGAAATCATTAAATAGCATCAACATTACAGAAAAAGAATAAGTAAAGTAGAGGACTAATATGAGCCTCTCCCAGAACTCAAACAAAAAGGAAAATGTTAACAAAAAAAAAAGTAAATATACAAGATGAAGAAAAGAGTTACAAGTTACAAAAAAGCACAGAGAAAAGAATACAGCAAATACGATTAACATGGTAGAATATAAAAACCAGATTGGTTTGAAAAATATCTACCATTATAATTTGATAGAACTCATTAAATTCCAAGCAAAATTAATAATGATGTGCACCTCTAATTATGTAAAAAAAATTTGAACGGGAAATATCCAGGTAAAGGGTAAATCTAATTACATATAATTAAGAAAATATAGTTAATCTCAAATATTTTATAGATATTAAATGTAATAATAGAATAAAGTAAAAAGCCAAGGTTTGAGAAAATAAGTTTATAAGTAAAGAATTGTATACCCCACGAAGTGAGTAAAGTTAGTATTTTTACTAATTTCATGCATTAAATATACTCTTCAACTTCCAATTCCTTGAAAAAAGAAAGCTATTTCCTAGAGACCAAGGGATATACAAAATAAATTGTTTTACAAAATTCAGCATTTCTTCATGATAAAATCTCTCAAAAAATTGAGCATAGAAGGAACATACCTCAACATAATAGAGACCATATATGACAAATCCACAGCTAACATTTTACTCAATAGTGAAAGATTAAAATATTTCCACTTAAGATCAGGAATAAGACAAATGTGCTCACTCTCACCACTTCTATTTAGCAGTGTAGTCAAAATCCTAGCCAGAGCAATTAGGCAAGGAAAAGAAAGAAAAGCATCCATATTGGGTAGGAAGAAGTAAACTTGTCTCTGCTTGCTGATGACATGATCTTATATACAGAAAATCCTAAACATTCCACCAAAAAAAGTCTTAGACCAAATAAACTAATTTAGTAAAGCTGCAGGATACAAAATCAACATATAAAAATTATATTGTTTCTATATATTAACAATGCACTATCTGAAAAAGCAAAACAAAATCCCCTTTATAAAAGCATCAAAAACAATAAAATACTGAGGAGTACATTTAACCAAAGAAGTATAAGATATATACACCAAAAACCATAAGACATTGGGAAAATAACTTGAAAAAGACATCAATAAATGGAAAGATATACAATGATCATAGATCAGAAAATTTAATATTGTTAAATTATCCATATTTCCCAAAGCCATCTATACATTCAGTGGAATCCTTATTAAAATTTCAATGGCATTTTGCACAGAAATAGAAAAACAATTTTAAAATTGTATGGAACCACAACAGATTCCAAATAAGCAAAGCAATCTTGAGAAAAAACAAAGCTAGAGGCATTACACTTTCTGATTTCAAAGCATTTCACAAAGCTATAAAATTAAAACAATGTGTAATGACATAAAAGCAGACATAGAGCAATGGAACTGAACTGAGAGTCCAGAAATAAACCCCCACATGTATGGTCAACTAATATTTGACTAGGGAAGAAAGAGTACTCATAGAAAAAAGATAGTCTCTTCAATAAATGGTTTTGGGAATACTTGACATCAATATGCAAAAATAATAAAACTTCTCTATCTTACACTACTCACAAAAATTTAAATTTAAATGTAAATCTTAAAACTCTGAGAAGAAAACATAGAGGAAAAAGCTTCTTGAACTTAGTCTTAGAAATTATTCATTTGGGTATGACATCAAAAGCATAATCAACAAAAGCAAAGTCAATATCAAACTAAAAAGTTTCTGTATAGTATAGGAAAAAAAAAAGGAAAAGGCAACCAATACAATGCAAGAACATATTTGCAAACCATATATCAGATAAAGTGTTAATATTCAAAATATATAAGGAACAGATACAACTCGATAGCAAAGAAACAAACAAACCAATAAAAAAGCTGATTAAGCCCTGGCCAGTTTGGCTCAGCGGTTAGAGCATCAGCCTGCAGTCCAGAGAGACCCGGGTTCGGTTACCACTATAGGCATGTACTTGGGTTGCAGTTTGTGCTTGGCCCTGGTTGGTCATGTGGGTGGCAGCCACTCGAAGTGTCCCTTTCACATAGACTTTTCTCTCTCTCTCTCTCTCCCTCCCACTCTATCTGAACAAAAAATGATAAAATGTCCTTGGGTGAGGATTAAAAAACAAACTGATTAAAAATGGGCAGAGGAATTTAATTAACATGTTTCCAAAGATACAAAATGGCCAACAAATACATGAAAAGGTACATAATATATTTAATCTCCAGGGAAATGCAAATCAAAACCACAAAATCTCACCTCATACTTGTTAGAAAAGCTAT
Source organism: Molossus molossus (assembly GCF_014108415.1). Taxonomy (NCBI): domain Eukaryota; kingdom Metazoa; phylum Chordata; class Mammalia; order Chiroptera; family Molossidae; genus Molossus; species Molossus molossus. Next base: position 52,940,367 of record NW_023425355.1, read on the forward strand.
TATCAAAATAACAAAATATTACAAATGTTGGCAAAGATGTGGAGAAATACAATCCTAATGGAATTGGCGGGAATGTAAATTCATATAACCATTGTGGAAAACAGTATGGAGATTCCTTAAAAAATAATAATTGAACTACTATATAATCCAGTCATTCTACTTATGGGTATATATCTAAAGAGGATGTAATTACTATGTCAGAGTGATATATAAACTCTTACAATTATTGCACCATTATTCAAGAAAACTAAGGTATGGAAACAGCCTGAGTGTCTATTAAAAGATGAATAGGTAAAGAAAATGTGGTGTATGTATACAATGAATTATTACTCAGCAATAAAAAGAAGCAAGTCTAATTTTGTGACAAACATGATGAACCTTGAAAGCATTATGCTAAGTGAAATAACTCAGACAAAGAAAGAAAAATATCTATTATCTTACTTATATGTGAAATTTAAAAACTTTAAATTCATAGAAACAAAAATTGGAATGGTGATTGCTAGGGCTTAAGGGGTGAAAAAAATTGAGAAGTCTTGGTCAGACTACAAATTTTTAATTATGAGATGAAGTAGTCCCAGAGATTTAATGTAAAGCATAACAGCTATAGTTAACAACATAATAATACACATTTAAAATGCTAAAGACTCCATCAAAAATCTACTAGACTTCACTAAGTCTCTACAAGTTTGAGAAGATTGAAATTGTATCAAGCATCTTCTCAAGTCACAATGGCATGAAACTAGAAATCAATTAAACAAGAAGATGCAAAGACATTTGAAAACATAGAGGCAAGATACCATGTTATTGAACAATGAATGGGTTACGATTGAAGATCAAGAAATTAAAAACTTCCTGGAAGCCAATGAAAATGAACACACAACAACACAAAACCTATAAGATGCAGTGAAAGCAGTTCTGAGAAGGAAGTCCATAGTACTACAGGCATACCTCAAGAAGCAAGAAACATATCTAATAAACTATCTAACCTCACAACTTAAAGAACTCAAAAGCAAACAAAAAGAAAACCCCAGAGCAAGTGGAAGGAAGGAAATAGTAAGGAGAAGAGCAGAAATAAATGACATGGAGACAAAAAAAAAAAAAAAAATTCAAAACAGTCAATAAAAAAAGATCTGGTTCTTAGAAAAGATAAACAAGATTGATGGACCCTTAGCTAGACTCACCAAGAAACAAAAAGAGAGAAACCAAATACGCAAAATCATAAATGAAAGACGAGAAATAACAACTGACACCACAGAAATACAAAAGATCATTAACAGCTACTATGAACAACTACATGGCAACAAATTCGACAATCTAAGTGAATTGGACAAATTCCTAGAAACACATAGTCTCCCAAAACTCAACGGGGAAAAGATAAAGAACTTGAACAGACCAATAACAACAAAAGAAATTGAAGATGTATTCAAGACTCTCCCAGCAAACAAAAGCCCAGGCTCAGACAGCTTCACGGGGAAATTTTACCAAACATTCAAAGAAGAACCAATACCCATTCTCCTCAAACTATTTCAAAAAATTTAAGAAGAAGGAAACCTTTCAAACTTGTTTTATAAGACCAGCATAATTTTAATTCCCAAAACAGAAAAAGACACTACAAAAAAACAACAACAAAAAAACTACAGGTCAATATCTCTGATTAACATAGATGCCAAAATCCTAAACAAAATACTAGCAAATCGAATCCAGCAATACATCAAAAAAAAATTATTCACCATTATCAAGTGGGATTTATCCCAGGGATGCAAGGCTGATACAATATTCACAAATCAATAAATGTGATACACCACATAAACAAAATAAAAAATAAAAATCATATGGTTATATCAATAGACGCTGAAAAAGCATTCAACAAAAGCCAGCACCCATTTCTGATAAAAATGCTTAGCAATCTGGGAATAGAGGAATCATATCTCGACATAATAAAGGCCATACATGAAAGACCTACAGCCAACATCATACTCAATGGGCAAAAATTAAAAGCATTTTTCTTAAGAACAGGAACAAGACAAGGATGCCCACTTTCGCCAATCTTATTTAATATAGAACTGGAAGTCTTAGCCAAAGCAATCAGAGAGACAAAAATAAAAGGGATACAACTGAAAAAGGAGGAAGTGAAACTGTCATTATTTGTAGATTACATGATACTATACATAGAAATCCTCAAAGACTACATCATAAATGTACTAGAACTAATAAATTTGGCAAAGTAGAAGGATGCAAAATTAACGTCAAGAAATCAATGGCATTCTCATACACCAATGATGAACTCACAGAAAGATAAACTAAAAACACAATCCTATGTACCATTGTGGCAAAATATTTAAGATACCTTGGAATAAACTTAACCAAAGAAATAAAAGACCTATTGGCAAAAACTATAGGACATTGAAAAAAAAAAATAGAGGAAGATATAAAAACATGGAAGCATATACCTTGTTCATGGATAGGAACAATAAACAGCATTAAAATGTCCATACTACCCAAAGCAATCTGTAGATTCAAGGCAATCCCCATCAAAATGACAACAACATACTTCACAGAACTAGAACAAATACTTCCAAAGTTCATATGGAACTAAACCAAATAAGATGTTGAATAGTCACAGCAATCTTGAAAAAAAAAAAAAGAATACAGTTGGAGGGATCCATTACCAGATTTCAGGTTATACTACAAAGCCACTGTAATCAAAACAGCCTGGTACTGGCACAAGAACAGGCATATGAACCAGTGATACAGAACAGAGAACCCAGAAATGACCCAAGGCAATATGCTCAATTAATATTTGACAAAGGTGGCAAGAGCATACAGTGGAATAAAGGCAGCCTCTTTAATAAATGGTGTTGGAAAAATTGGAAAGCTACATGCAAAAAAATTAACCTAGACTATCAACTTACACCACACACAAGAATAAACTCAAAATTGATAAAAGACTTAAATGTGACTCATGAATCCATACAAATCCTAGAATAAAATGTAGGTAACAAAATTTCAGACATCATACGCACCAGAATTTTCACAGATACATCATCTAAGGCAACAGAAACAAAGGAGAAAATAAACACATGGGATGACATCAAACTCAACAGCTTCTGCACAGAAAAATATAAAATCATCAAAGTGGAAAGGCAAAACACTGTATGGGAGAGCATAATTGCCAATGAAATATCAGATAAGGGGTTAATTTCTAATATATAGAGAGTGCTCATACAACTCAACAAAAGGAACACAATGAACCCAATTAAAAAATGGGCAGAGGAACTAAATAGATACCTCTCCAAACAGGTCGTACAAATGGCTAAAAGACATACAAAGAAATGCTCAACATCAATAAAAATAGGAAAGATGCAAATGAAAACAACAATGAGGTATCACCTCACACCTGTCAGAATGGCCGCCATCAACACATCATGAAAGAGCAAGTGTTGGGGAGGGGGTGGAGAAAAGGAGACTCTAGTACACTGCTGGTAAGAATGAAGACTGGTGCAACCACTATGGAAAATACTATGGTGTTACCTCAAAAAATTAAAAATTGAACTTCCATTGACCCAGTAATCCCACTTCTAGGAATATACCCTAAGTAACCTGAAACAACAACCAAGAAGAATATATGTACTCCCCTGTTCATAGCAGCACTATTTACAACAGCTTACATCTGGAAACAGCCCAAATGTCCATCAGTAGATGAATGGATAAAAAAGCTGTGGTACCTCTTATTTAACATAGTACTGGAAGTCTTAGCCGCAGTAATCAGATATGAGGAAAAAAATAAAAGGAATCTGAATTGGAAAGGAGGAAGTTAAACTGTCATTATTTGCAGATGACATGATATTATACATAGAAAATCCTAAAGACTCCATCAAAAATCTACTGGACTTAATAAATGAAATTGGAAAAGTGGCAGGATACAAAATTAACTGCAAGAAATTGACGGCATTCTTATACACCAATGATGAACTCACAGAAAGAGAAACTGAAAAAAACAATCTCATTTACCATCGCAGCAAAAAAATTAAGATACCTAGGAATAAACTTAACCAAAGAAGTAAAGGACCTTTTCACAGATCACTACAAGTCATTGAAATTAGAAATGGAGGAAGATATAAAAAAGTGAGAGCATATACCTTGTTCATGGATTGGAAGAATTAACATCATTAAAATATCCATACTACCCAAAGCAATCTATAGATTCAAAGCAATCCCCATCAAAATACCAACAACATACTTCGCAGAACTAGAACAAATACCTCAAAAGTTCATATGGAACCAAAAAATTCCTGAATAGCCATAGCAATTTTGAAAAAAAAAGGACAAAGTAGGTGGGATCACAATACCAGATATCAGGTAATACTACAAAGCGACTGTAATCAAAACAGCCTGGTACTGGCACAAGATCAGAAAACCCAGAAATGGATGCAAGGCAATATGCTCAATTAATACTTGACAGAGGTGGCAAGAGCATACAGTTGAGTAAAGACAGCCTCTTTAATGAATGGTTTTGAAAAAATTGGACAACTACATGCAAAAAAAAAAAAATGGAACTAGACCATCAACTTACACCATACACAAGAATCAACTCAAAATGGATAAAAGACTTAAATGTGAACTCATGATTCCATAATTTTCCTAGAAGAAACTATAGGCAATAAAATTTCAGACATCACACGCAGCAGAATTTTCACTGATACATCACCTAAGGCAACAGAAACAATGGAGAAAATGGACATATGGGACTACATCAAACTCAAAAGCTTCTGTAGAGCAAAAGATACAATCATCAAAATTGAAAGGCAACCCACAGTATGGAAGAGCATAACTGCCAATGATATATCAGATAAGGGCTTAATTTCCAATATATATAGAGTGCTTATACAACTCTACAACAGGAAGACAAAGAACCCAATTTAAAAAATGGACAGAGGAACTAAATAGACACCTCTCCAAACAGGACATACAAATAGCTAAGAGACATATGAAGAAATGCTCAACATCACTAATCATCAGAGAGATGCAAATTAAAACCACAATTAGGTATTACCTCACACCTTTCAGAATGGCTGCCATCAACAAGTCATCATACAACAAGTGTTGGTGAGGATGTGGAGAAAAGGGGACTCTAGTACACTGTTGGTGGGAATGCAGACTGGTGCAGCCACTATGGAAAACAATATGATGTTACCTCAAAAAATTAAAAATTGAACTTGCATTTGACCCAGTGATCCCACTTCTAGGAATATACCCTAAGAAGCCTGAAACACCAATCAGGAAGAATATATGTACCCCCATGTTTGTAGAAGCACTATTTACAATAGCTAACATCTGGAAACAGCCCAAGTGTCCATCAGTAGACAAATGGATAAAAAAGCTGTGGTACATATACACAATGGAGTACTATGCAGCTCTAAGAAAGAAAGATCTCTTATCCTTTGAGATGACATGGAGGGACCTGGAAAGTATTATCCTAAGTGAAATAAGCCAAGCAGAAAAAGGCAAATACCACACGATCTCATTTATATACGGAATATAATGAACATAACAGACTGAGGAATAAGGTAGACCCAGAAACATGAATGTAGGACACAGACTGACATCCCTCAGAAGAGGGTGTGGGGGGATGGGAAGAGATAAACCGCAGAACTTATATGCATGTATGCATGACCAATAGACATGGACAACAAAGCCAGGGATGCGGCGGGGGTGGGGTTGGGAGGTGGGTGCCAATAGGGTAAAAAAGGAGAAACATCTGTAACAAAAAAATAAATAAAAAAAATAAAAAGTGGTGGTACATATATACAATGGAGTACAATGCATCTGTAAGAAAGAAAGATCTCTTATCTTTTGAGACGACATGGAGGGACCTGGAAAGTATTATGCTAAGTGAAACAAGCCAAACAGAAAAAGACAAGTATCATATGACCTCACTTATTTGTGGAATATAATAAACATAACAGTCTGAGGAATGGGGTAGTCGCAGAGACGTGGAAGTGGGGTACAGACTGACAGTTCCCAGAAAAAGGGTTGGTGGAAGAGAGGTAAACCACAGAACTTACATGCATGTATGCATGAACAATGGTCATGGACAACAAAAGTGGGATGGGAGGGGGGAATCAAGGGGGGGAAAGGAGAAACATCTGTAACAAATATTAATTAACTAATTAAAATAAATAAATAAAATCTACTATATTTAATAAATGTATTTGGCAAAGTTGCAGGATAAAAAATTAACGTCAAGAAATCGATGGCATACTTGTACACTGACAAAGAACTGTATGAAAGAGAAACTAAAAAAGCAACCCCATTTACCATTGTGGTAAATAAATTAAGATACCTAGAAATAAACTTAGCAAAAGAAATAAAGGACCACTTCACAGAAAACTACAGGTCACTGAAAAAAAAAAAATAGAGGAAGATGTAAAAAAGTGGAAGCATATACCTTGTTCATGGCTTGAAAGAATTAACATCATTAAAATGTCCATACTACCCAAAGCAATCTATAGATTCAATGCAATCCCCATCAAAATACCAATAACATACTTCACAGAACTAGACCAAATACTCTAAAAGTTATATACTCCAAACGTTTATATGGAACTGAAAAAATACCAAAGAGACACAGTAATCTTGAAAAACAAGCACAAAGTAGGAGGGATCGACCCAGGCACCAAGAAATCACCAGTTGGATTCCTGGTCAGGGCAAATACCCAGGTTGTGGGCACAATCCCCAGTGGGGGACATGCAGGAGGCAGCCAGTGGATATTCTCACTCATCAATGTTCCTCTCTTTTCTCCCTTTCTCTCTCTAAAATCATAAAAAATGTATTAAATATTAAAAAAAGAGGATGATTTTTAACATTTTTATTTTTAAATTACAGTTTACATTTAATATTATTTTGTATTATTTTCAGCTGTACAGCAGAGTAGAAAATCATGTACTTTACAGAGTGTTTCCCTGATATTTTCAGTACTAACCTAGCACCATGCATAGTTATTGAAAGAGTATTAACTATATTCTCTATGCTGAACTTTACATCTCTGTGAGTATTTTGTAGCTACCAATTTGCATATCTTAATCCTTTTAACTTTTTCAGGTAATCCTCCAACCCCCTCCTCTCTGGCAACCATCAATCTGTTCTCTGTATTTAGGAGCCTGTTTCAATTTTGTTTTATTTAAATGTACAGTTTCAAATTAAAGTTTAGCCCTGGCCAGTTTGGCTCAGCAGTTGGAGTGTCAGTCTCTGGACCAGAGATTCCCGGGTTTGGTTCCTGCTAGGGACACGTACCCCCTCCCCCAACAAAGTTGCCCTTAAAATTAAAGTATAGCATTACCAATAAAAGTGTAGAGGTGCTGAAAAATATAATTATTCACACTGTACATGCAAAACTTTTACCAAAAAGAAAAAAAACATTCTTTCCAGTGACACATTTATTTTTTTCCTTTTATTGAAAATTACTTTTATTAATTTATTTTTGTTACAGATGTTTCTCCTTTTTCTCCTATTGACCCCTCCTCCCCATTCTCCCTCCCTCCCCATCCCCAACTTTGTTGTCTATGTCCACTGGTTATGCATACATGCATATAAGTCCTGTGGTTTCTCCCCCCACACTCCCCACTACCCTCCTAATTTTGAAAAACAGAAAGTGTAGTCCCCATTAATCTGCAGATAACACTAAAATAAGACTCCAAGTCTAAAACACAAACAACTCATTCATTAAAATAAATAATGTTTGATCAAAGCATAAATCAAAATTTTAATTACCAACTCGTGGAATAATAACAGGAGTCCCCTTTTTTCCTCCTTTTCCCCTTCCATTTACTTCCATTTCTTCTCTTACCTTTCCTTCCTTTTCCTTCCCTTCTCTACACTTCTTTCCCTTTCTTTCCAATAATAACTCAGTCCTAAAGCTACTAGGTGAGGTATAGCAAGATAGGTGTATCCAACAATTATATGAAAAGATATTCAATGTTATTAGTCATTGGTGTAATGCAAATCAAAACTACAGTGTTATTCCACTTTAAATTCAATAAGCTGGCTGTAATAATAATTTAAAAATTTGAAAATAGGAAGTGTCAAAGAGGATCTGGAGAAATTGGAACAGTCATACATTTCCAATGGAAATAAAAATGCATGCAGCATTGTGTAAAAAAATTTGGTGGTTTCTCAAAAATTAAATACAGTAATACCATTTAACACACACACACACATATATATATATATATATATATATATATATATAATCTTGAAAAGGCTTGAAAACAGATGTTCAAAGAAATATTTTACATGAATTTTCATAGCAGTACTACTTACAGTAGCTAAAAGGTAGAAATAGCTCAAATGTTCAACTAATGAATGAAAAAATAAATATGCTTTATACATACAATAGAATAATAAGTCATTCAAATAACTTAAGTACTGCAGAATGCTATAGTATGAATGAACTTTGGAAACATTATGCTAAGTAAAATAAACTAGACACAAAAGACCACTTATTGCATGATCTGTTTATATGAACTACCCAGAATAATAAATGCATAGGGACAAAAACAAGATCAGGGGTTTTCTGGGCACAAATGGGAGTGAAAGATTAATGGGTACAATGTTTCCTCTATGGTAATGAAAATATTTTGCAATTAGATATTGGTGATAACTGCACAACAATGTTACAGATATACTATATTTAATTAATGGTAAATTTTATATTATATGTATTTTTACCACAATTTAAAAAAGGAACATGGCTTGATTCTGTCTCACACTATTTGTCCATTGAGGATTAGCAGGGGAGCACTGTTCATGATGGTCATTCTGGGATCCAGGGTGACAAAAACCTAACTCTCAATATGTGTTTCTACAATAATCTTGGCAGGGAAAAGTAAACATGGTTACCTCAAGAAAAACAACACAGAATTTGTCACAAGTGATAACATTTGAGATTTTAGAAGAAAAGTGCAATTTTGAAAAGTGAATGTACCACTCTGAGCTGGATAGTTTCCCAATGTAAGTTTAATGATCATATTGACTAATGTGACTTTTTCAATACTGTATGATGGAATGTATCAACATTTTAAATATCTGCATAACCATATTTTTCAGATAATGTCATAACATCATGCATGAGTAAATGACACATTCAAAGTATAAGATGGGCTAATGGATTTTAATGTAACATAATATAAAAAAATTCACTCATATGAAGTCTGATTTGACATTGCAATAAAACTTGAAGGAATTATGACTTGTTGAATTTCAGTATAATATCAGCTAAGAATATTTATAATTACCTGAAAAACCAATTACTTTTTTCTTTTTCTTCTACTTCTTTTTTTTTTTTTTTTACTTTTTCAACTACATATTTCTGTAAGGACATATTTTCTTTTTTTAAATTAATTTATTTATTCATTTATTTATTTTTGTTAGACATTTCTCTTTTTTCCCCCATTGACACCCTCCGCCTAACCCCACCCCTTCTTCCAGTATTATTGTCTATGTCCTTATATGTATACATGCATAGAAGTTTTGTGGTTTTTCTTTATATAGTTCAACAGCACCCCCCAAAAAATCACAATATAATGGAAGTAGAAAAAAGTATAATTCCAGCTATCTTCTCACAAGCTAGATATTATATAGGTTACAAAAAATTAAAGCAATGCCATTTATCTCACTAAATGATTTTGTTTTAAAGACTAACTTTGTTTTTAATTAAAATATCTTACATATTAAAATATGATAACGATACTTCTGGTCTAGATGGTGGCGTAGATAAATGTGGCATTGCATCCTCCCACAACCACATCAAAGTTACAACTAAACTACAGAACAACCATCATTCAAAACCACCTGAAATCAAGCTGACTGGAAGTCCTACAACTATGAAATTAAAGAAGCAGCAGCATCAAGACGGGTAGGAGGGACAGAGGTACGACAGGCTGGTCCCACACCCATGTGTGGCAGATAAAAATCAGGAGGGTACCAGCAGGAACTGAGGCTCAGAGAGGCTGAAGTAGCTGGAACCCCAGGCAGCTTCTCTTAAAGGGCCTGCACACTGACTTATGGGACTCACTCCCTCTCAGCTTTGAGGGGAGGCAGCTCAAGGGGCACCAGAGACACACAGGGAAGAACCGAGATGTTTGGCATTGGAGTGAGGGCTGGAGAGGGGGCTTTCTCTGGGACAAACATGCTGTCAAAGGCCTTTGATGAGCCCTTCCTTGGGGTGGCAGACAGCCACCATATCTGAGACTCCAGAATCCTGGCTCGCACTGGTTTCCCCACCCTGATGATTCCCTGAGGGCCCCGCCCCACCTAACTTTCAGGCCCATCCAAGCTGTTGCCAGTTGCTTAACCATAGGATTGGATCCTGCTTCAGGTTTTCCTAAATTCTTTCAAGCAAGCAGCATCTGGTCTCAGCTAGCCCCATACCGCTCATTAAGCAATACATAGAAACAAACACAGGGAGGTAGCCAAAATGAGGAAACAAACAGATTTCAAATGAAAAACAGAACAAAACCCCAGGAAAGAACTAAGAAAAATGGAGATAAGCAACCTAACAGATGCTGAGTTCCAAACACTGCTTATAAGGATGCTCAATGAACTTAGTGAGAACCTCAGCGAACTTAGTGAGGGCCTCAAGAGCATAAAAAAGGACCAGTCAGAAATAAAGGATGCACAGTTAGAAATGAAGGAGGCACTAACTGAAATAAAGAATAAGTTACACAGATTCAATAGTAGAGTAGATAAAGCCAAGAAGCAAACCATTGATTTGGAATATAAGAAAGCCTAAAACACCCAATCAGAACTACAAAAAGAAAAAAAGAATTAAAAAAAAAAAATGAGGATAGTGTAAGAAGCCCCTGAGCCAACTTCAAGGGTGCCAACATTCGCATCTTGGGGGTACCAGAAGGAGAAGAGAGAGAGCAAGAAATTGAAAACCTATTTGAAAAAATAATGGCAGAAAACTTCCCTATCTTGGTAAAGGATACAGACATACAAGTCCAGGAAGCACAGAGTCCCAAACAAGATGAACTCCAAGAGGCCCACACCAAGACACATCATTGTCAAAATGCAAAAGGTTCAAGGCAAAGAGAGAATCTTAAAAGCAGCAAGAGAAAAGCAGTTAGTTACCTACAAGAAAGTTCCCATAAGGCTGTCAGCTGATTTCTCAAAAAAAACTTTGTAGGCCAGAAGGGAGTGGCAAAAAATATTCAGAGTGATGAAAAGCAAGAATCTACAACCAAAATTACTCTATCCTGCAAAGCTGTCATTTAGAATCAATGGCCATATAAAGAGATTCCCAGGAAAAGCTAAAGGAGTTCATCACCACCAAACCATTATTATATACAGTGTTGAAGGGTCTTTTTGAAGAAAAAGATAAAAAATATGAACAAACCAAATGGCAATGAATACATCTCTATCAACAATTGACTCTACAAACAAAATGAACAAGCAAAACAGAAACATTCCCATAGATATAGAAAACATTTTGTTAGTTGCCAGATAAAAGAGGGGTTGGGGGAATGGGTGAAAAAGGTGAAGGAATTAAGAAGTACAAATTGGTTGCTAGACTGACATACCTCAAAGGGAAGGGGTGTTGGGGGGTGAGAAGAAATAAACCAAAGAACTTATATGCATACATACATAACCAATGAACACAGACAACAGTGTGGGAAAATGCAGTATGGGGCGAGAGTTGAGAGGAGGGGGTAAACAGGGGAAAAATGAGGAACATCTGTAATATATTCAACAATAAAGATAAAAATAAATAAATAAAATATGATAATATGTAATGTTATAAAATAAATTAATGTTATGAATATTTATCAGATTTAGTTATTAGTATTTAAATGCCAATACAAATAATCTACATAAGCCAAACCCCATTGAAGTCTTTAGTTTTTTAGACTATAAAGAAACTTTTTATACCAAAATGTTTGAGGACCACTGGAAAAATATAATATAATTTCTGGATGTGTTATCTACCTGTTATATATTTTCCTCAGTCATGTTTAAAGGCAAAAGTATAGACTTTGAAAAATAAGTAGCAAGTTGGATTTTACTCAGTTATGATTTTTTTTAGAAAAAGTGATTAAAGTATATTTTAAAAGTAGTGCTTGTAATAAGTGAATATAAAATATATTTATTTATTTTTATTTTTTATTTATTAATTTGTTTTTGATGCAGATGTTTCTCATTTTCCCCTCATTGACAACCTCCTCACACTCCCTTCACCCCATTCCCAGCCCCATTGTCCATGTTCAGTGTACACATGCATGTATGTTCTGTGATTTATATCTTTTCCCCCTAAAACCCCCTCTTCTGAGGCTTGTCAGTCTGTACCTCACCTCATTGTCTCTGGGTTAATTTTGTTCATCAGTTTGTTTAATTCATTATATTCCACAAATAAATGACATCATGTGATATTTGCCTTTCTCTGCTTTGCTTGTTTCACTTAGCAAAATACTCTTCAGGTCCTTCCATGTCATCTCAAAGGATAAGAGGTAATTCTTTATTACAGCTGCATAGCATTCCATTGTGTACATGTATCACTGCTTTTTTATCCACTGATGGACACTTGGGTTGTTTGCAGATCTTAGCTATTGTAAATAGTGCTGCTATGAACATAGGGGTACATATATTCTTTCTGGTTGGTGTTTCAGGTTTCTTAGGGCATATTTCTAGCAGTGGGATCACTGGGTCAAATGGAAGGTCAATTTTTAACTTTTTGAGGTAACACCTCAAATGTTTTCCACAGTGGCTGCACCAGTCTGCATTCCCACTAGCAGTGTATTAGAGTCCCCTTTTCTCCACACCCTCGCCAACACTTGGTGTTTGATGATTTGTTGATGGTGGTCATTCTGACAGGAATGAGGCACTAGATCCAGCAGATAGATCAATGGAACAGAACAGAGAACCCAGAAATTGACCCAAGACAATATGCTCAATTAATATTTGACAAAGGTGGTAAGAGCATATAGTAGAGTCAAGACAGTCTCTTCAATAAATGGTGTTGGGAAAATTGGACAGCTACTTGCAAAAAACTGAAGCTAGAACACCAGCTTACACCATACACAGGAATAAACTCAAAATGGATAAAAGACTTAAATGTAACTCGCGAATTCATTAAAATTCTAGAATAAAATGTAGGCAACAAAATCTCAGACATCATACGCAGCAGAATTTTCACTGATACAACACCAAATGCAACAGAAACAATGGAGAAAATGTACACATGGGACTACTTCAATCTTAAAAGCTTCTGCACAGAAAAAGAAACAACCATCAAAACAGAAAAGGATTCCACTATATGGAGACCATAATTGCCAATGATGCATCAGATAAGGGGTTAATTTCCAAAATATATAGAGTGCTCATACAACTGAACAAAAAGAAGACAAGGAACCCAATTAAAAAATAGGCAGAGGACCTAAATAGACACCTCTTCAAACAGGACATACAAATGGCCAAGAGACATATGAAAAAAGAATATGAAATTTAATATGGGTAATTAGTGAAAAGAGTAAAGATGATGAGGAAGTTGGAGGTCTTCAAATGTTGGAGGCTTACAGGAGTACGAATGAAATAAACTGAAAATATAGAATATGGTGATCAAAGTATAAAAGTTATTACATTGAAGTTATGTCAAGGTTATAGTAATTGATAATGAGAAGTGTATGGTCATGGCAGTGAGTATGTGATAAAGATGAAGAACAAGATCACTAAAAAAAAAAAAGAGGATCACGGAACTGAGAAACTTCACAGAAGGAGCATCTTATATGTAGAATTTACTAAAATTAGAGCAAGAATATTATTGGAGATAGTAAAAGAGAGGCTGAAAAATAATTGAGATATTTAGTTTGTGGGGGAGAGGTAAAATGACCTAATAATTGATAAATTACACAAACAATAAAGGGCAAAAATGATATAAACTGGTGGCATGAAATTCAAAGTTGATTAATAATAGGGGATCAAAGATGTTGGCCAAGTAGGTGGATGTTAACTTACCTTCTCCAAGGACCAAACTTGAATTATAACTAAAATACAGAGCAATCTACCTCAGTAACCAACTGAAGACTAGCTAAAGAGTGGTATTATAACCAAGAATTTATAAAAGAAGCCACACCAAGACTGGTTAGAAGGGTAGATATGCAAAAAAAAAAAGGCTGGACCTGCTTCCGTGGGCAGTGGCTCAAATTGTAAAGTGATATTTTAGCTGCCAACGTTCTGTCTGAGAACTGTTGGGTCTCATCCCCAAGCTAGGCTCCCCAGTCCAAAGTACCAGAGCTGAAAAGAGGCACCCACATAAAATTTGGCTGTCAAAATTGGTGAGAATTCTGTCAGCGAGGGAGAGTGGGAGTCTGTTAGAGCCACAGACACCCTCTTGAAGGGCCAGTGCATTGAATGAGGAAAGATTGGGGTTATGACTCTAAGGAGAAACCTAAAGGAACAACTGCAAGGATCTCTGTGTTGAGTCACTCTCTTAAACCACATATGCCACCTTTCTTGGGTGGAGCACTCCTCTCCTTATGCCATCAGCCTGAGGGAATGCAATAGTCCCAACTTCTGGACTTCTATGACCCCACACTTTGAAGCTTGCACCCTGCTGTGAAGCCAGATGCCTGGGCATGGGTGTAGAGGTCTGGGAAGACTCAGGGAATGTCAGAAACTGAGTGAGTGGTGTGGCTTAGGAGCAGGAGTCATTCAACCACTTTTCTGTAAAACTGACAAGCACTGACCCTTACCTAAGGTTTCCTTGCCCCATTCTCTGAGCTCCCAGTGGCCTAAACCTCCCAACTCCTGGGCTACACCCTTCTGAGTGCTGTACAAAATCTGGGTCAGACTGAGTAGTGTGGCTCTGGATGGGGGGGGGGGGGACTACACCACACCTTTCTGCAAGCCTAACTGGCACCTCCCCCTCATGGACAATTTACTAGTCCCATCCTCCTGACTTCTGGAGGCCCAGTCCTGCTGCAATCTGGCTTCTGGCAAAATCCGGGACAGACTGAGTTGTATGGCTCTAAGATGTTGACCATTTTGCCCTTGCATGCTCAACCAGTAATGAGCCTTTTCTTCACACAGCAAAATCTTGGTCTGTTTGGGCCTGATGAACTCTGCTGGACTAACCCTGAATAATCACAAACCCTGCACCACCACAAAAGTGAACTAGCACCTAGAGTGTAGCAGCTAGATTTGGTGTATTCTGAGACATTTGTTGAGTGATCTCAGACCCAGCTCTGGCACTGAGTTTATACCTGTATGAATCTGGTGAACACCACTTGCTCCTACCTGGTGACTTATTAAGAACCTACCTCATGCAAGTCAAATACTGCCAGAGGTTCTTTCTGTCACTGATCCTAACAAGCTGCTGGCAGTTGGAAGCAGATCTAATGGTGCCTTGAGACTTTTGCTGACCTACATACCCCAGGCACAGAACTAGTGAAAGCAGGCCTTGTTGCACAGCTTTGTCCTTCCAATGCAGTCCTGAGCCCAGCAGAGATAGCTCAAACTGTTGATTGCTTTGTAGCTCCAAAAAGGTTGCCCAGAGCCAGAAAAGACAGCATTTGATATTGGCCTGTACCAGAGTCTCTCCCAAGAGGACACAGAGAAAAACACCCAGTGGCCAGCTGCAGACATCAAACCAGGATACAATAGAATCTATCAGAAGCATGACCAAAGGAAGATCTCAACAGAAACCAGAACCTGCAGAGGCATATTCCGCTTTGTGTGGTCAGCACTTGCACAACAGCCCAAAAATTGTGATTCAGGATGATACTCAGAGTCAACCAGTCTGAAGGTCAACCCCATGTATGATCAGGCCAAGAGAAATTAAGACTCAATTACAATAGGAGGGCTCAAAAAAACCCACACAAAAGACATTCCTGGAGCAACCAGTTTAGGGGATCAAGAATACTGCACCACTGTGTCCTTCAGTACATATACTACATAAAGTTACCCTACCAAGACTGGGAGTCATAGCAAATCTACTTAACATATAGAATCAAACACAAAGAGTCAACCAAAATGGGAAGACAAAGAAATGAGTCCCAAATAAAAGAACAAGCATACAGAACAATGGAACAGAACAGAGAACCCAGAAATGGACCTAAGGCAATATGCTCAATTAATACTTGACAAAGGAGGCAACAGCATACAATGGAGTAAAGACAGTCTCTTCAATAAATGGTGTTGGGAAAATTTGACAGGTACATGCAAAACCAGAAATAGATCACCAACTTACACCATAAAGAAGAATAAACACAAAATGTATACAAGACTTTAAGGTTACTTTGTATAAAAATCCTAGAAGAAACTATAGGCAGCAAAATCTTTGACATCACATGTAGCAGAATTTTCACTGACACATCTCCAAGGAAAAGAGAAACAAAGAAAAAAAAAAAAAGAAGAAATAAGACTACATCAAACTAAAAAGCTTCTACATAGTCAAAGAAACCAATATCAAAATAAAAAGGAAACCAACTGTATGGGAGAACATATTTGCTAATGTTACATTGAATAAAGGGTTAATTAGCAAAATATATAAAGTACTCATACAACTCAACAAAAGGAAGACAAACAATATAATTTTAAAATGGAAAAAACAATATGGTATTACTTCGAAAAATTAAAAATTGAACTTCCATTTGACCCAGTGATCCCACTTCTAGGAATATACCCTAAGAAGCCTGAAGCACCAATCAGAAACAATACATGTACCCTTATGTTTATAGCAGCACTATTTACAATAGCTAAGATCTGGAAACAGCCCAAATGTTCATCAGTAGACGAATGGATAAAAAAGCTATGGTACATATACACAATGGAGTACTATGCAGCTGTAAGAAAGAAAGATCTCTTATCCTTTGAGATGACATGGAGTGACCTAGAAAATATTATCCTAAGCGAAAGAAGCCAAGCAGAGACAGACAAGTATCACATGATCTCACTTATTTGTGGAATAGAATGAACATAACAGTCTGAGGAATGTGGTAGTCCCAGAGATGTGGAAGTAAGGTACAGACTGACAATCCCTGGAAGACAGGTTTATGGGGGAGAGATAAACTACAGAACTTATATGCATGTATGCATGAACAATGGACAGGGACAACAAAGCTGGGGAGAGGGTGGGGAGGGGGGAATCAGTGGGGAAAAATGAGAAATATCTATAACAAAATAAATAAATTAATTAAAAAAAAAACTGCCTGACAAAGCAAAAAGAAAAACAAACAAAAAAAACAGAATAAACATTTCTACAAATAAAATATACAAATGGTCAAGAGACATGAAACAATGCTCAAACTCACTAATCATCAGAGAGATGCAAATTAAAATGACTTTGAGGTATCATCTCACTCCTGACAGAATGGCTGCCATAAGAAATCATCAAACACCAAATGGTGGTGAGGATGTGGAGAAAAGGGTACTCTAATACACTGCTGGAGGAAATGTAGACTGAAGCAGTGATGATGGAAAACAATATGGTGTTTCCTTCAAAAATTAAAAACCAAACTGCTATTTAATTTAGTGATCTCACTTCCAGAAATATATCCTAAGAATCCTGGAACAGCAATTCTAAATAATATATGCACCTCTATGTTCTTAGCAGCAGTATTTACAACAGCTAAGATTCCATCAGTACATGAGTGGATATAAAAAGTTGTGGTACATTTACACAATGAGATACTATGTAGCTGTAAGAAAGAAAGATTTCTTACCCTTTGAGATGACATGTAAAAACCTGGAGAATATTATGCTAAACTAAATAAGCCAGACAGAGAAAGACAAATATCATATGTGGAATTAAATGAACAAATTAAAGTGATGAACAAAATAGATCCAGTGACATGGAAGTAGAGAACAGACTGACAAATCCCAGAGGTCAGGGGTTTGGGGGAGGCAGAAAGAGATAAACCAAAGAACTTATATACATGTATGCATAACCAATGGATACAGACAAAGTGTAGTGAAGGCAGGGGATGTGGTAGTGGGGAGGCAGATGTCAATGGGGGATAAAGAGAGGGATATCTATAATACTTTCAAAAATAAAATTAATTTATAAAAATAATAAAGAACTTAACTCCATGCAAAAAAAGAACAGGATGGTTCTCCTGAAAAAGTTAAAATGGAGGCAAGGAATTTATCAGATGTAGAGATGTAAAAAAATAGTAATAAGAATACTCAAGAAGCTTAGTGAGAACAATAACAGCATAAAAAACAGAAACCATAAGAACCAATCAGAAATGAAGAAGACAACATCTGATATGAAGAATACACCTGAAGAAAAAAACAAAAAAGAAAACAGAAGGTTGAATGAAGCAGAGGATTGAATGTGTGATTCAGAAGACAAGGTAATTTTTTTTAGAAAAAAATTAAAAAATAAGAATAGTTTAAGAGACATTTGGGACAACATGAAGCAGAATAACATCTACATCATAGGCTTACTGGAAAAAGAAGAGAAAAAACAAGTAATCAAGAGCCTATTTGGGAGGAGGAAAATGGCGGCAGAGTAAATGGAAGCTACACAGACCATCTCCCAGGACCAAACTGGAATTACAACAAAATTAAAGACAAATCATCAGGAAAAGGCAACAGAAATGCAGCTTGAAGGAACACATAACTAGGGATACTGACTCAATCCTGGTTGGCTTACAGAGATACAAAAGGGGGCTGAGAACCCACAGTCGGGAGCAGCCTTAGCTGTGAGCTGTGGCCTTAGATGGGAGCAGCGACCTTGGCTGTGAGTAGCAGCCTTGGCTGTGAGTGACGGCCTTGTCTGGGAGCTGCGTTTTTGGCTGCGAGCAGCAGCTTTACTTGTGAGCAGTGCCCTTAGCTAGGAGCAGTCGCCTTGGCTGTGAGCAGTGGCCTTAGCTGAGAGCAGGGTCCTTGGGTTAAACTCCCAAGTGGCTCCACAGCACTAAGCCAAGACAGAGGCTAAAATAGCAGCAGCCACTTACCATGGGCTCCGGCAGACAGAGAGCAGACTGGACTGGAACTGTGTGGAAACAATTGGGATTTGGAGGGTGCTCAGAGATTTTCTGAGTGGCAGCCACACAGGACTGTGGTCATCTTACCCCTTCCAAAGGTTCTAAGGAGAGGCAGTGGCCCCTCCCTCAGAGATTCAACCCCACCTGGTGGCCATTAAAATGCTAATTGTGGCCCATTAACAACCAGCATCTGCCCCATCCTCGGGAAATACTCTTACACTGAGCACCTAAAGGAGTTTTTCATTCAAATGAGAAGCCAAGATTCTTCAAGAAACTGCTAATGATAGCCTCCAGGCAAAAAGCTAGAGGATAAGTCTACCATTCCCTGGGCTAGCAACTTTAACTCAGAAAGTAAGAGTTGGCAACTTTAACTCGGAAAGTAAGAGTTGACAGTAGTGTGTAATGTGGGTTCTCCCTGGCTCATCCAAACCCAGAAGAGGGAGCCACAAACAGAAGAATACCAACACCCACAGGGAAAATTTGGCAGGCTCCAAAACCACTATGATAACCAAAATGATGAAGTGCAGAAACAAAAGCCAAATGAAAGAACAAGATACCTCTACCAAAGAGCAGATAAATGAGGTGCAGTTAAGCAAATTAACAGAACTAGAATTCAGAGCCATGATCTTGAGGAAACTCAACAGCATGTGTAAGGACATGAGCACCATGAGTAAAGACATAGAAATGTTGAAAATAATTCAGATGGAAATTAAAAACCACCAAGAAGAAATGAAAATTAACATATCAGAAATAAAGAACACATTGGAAGGTCTAAACAGCAAAGTAGAGGAAGCGGAGGACCAGATCAGTGAATTAGAAGACAGGGAAGAAAAAATCAACCAATCCAAAAAACAAACAAACAAAAAACAATTAAATAACAGGAAGACAGCTTAAGGGAACTGTGGAACAACTGGAAACATAATAATATTCACATCATAGGAGTCCCCGAAGTAGAAGAAAATGAGCAAGGTTTAGAGAATATATTTGAAGAAATAGTGACAGAAAACTTCCCTAATTTGGTGAAGGAAGAAGGCATTCAAGGTCAAAAAGCACGAAGAGCCTCAAGTAAGAAGACCCCAAACAAGCCCACACCAAGACACATTATAATCAAAATGCCAAAAATTAAAAACAAAGAGAGAATCCTAGAACAGGAAGAGATAGGCAACAGGTTACCTACAAAGTAATCTCCATAAGGCTCTCTGCTGACTTCTCAATAGAAACACTACAGGGCAGAAGTGAATGGCATGAGGTAATCAAGGTCATGAAAAACAAGAATCTGAATCTAAGACTACTCTACCCAGCAAGGCTATCATTCAAAATAGAAGGTCAAATAAAGAGCTTCCCAGAAAAAAAAAAAGAAAAAAAAAAAAGCTAAGAGAATATATTAGCACCCAACCAGCACTGCAAGATATGTTAAAAGAACTGCTGTAATTAGCAGGAGAAATAGGAAATAAAATATAACCACAGTAAACAAAAATGGCAATACATAAATACATATCAATAATCACCTTAAATGTAAATGGATTCAATGCACCTATAAAGAGAAACAGAGTAGCTGATTGAATAAGAAAGCATGACTAATCTATATGTTGTTAACAAGAGACCCACCTCATAAAAAAAGATTCACATAGGTTAAAAGTGAAGGGATGCAAAAAAATCTTCCAAGCAAATGGAAAGCAAAAAAAAGCTGAGGTAGCAATACTCATATCTGATGAAATAGATTTCAAAATGAAGGCCATAACTAAGACAAAGAAAGCCACTACAAAATATTGAAATGATCTATCCAACAGGAAGATATAACCTTGATAAACATATATGCACTGAATATAGGAGCACCAAAATACATTAAAAATCTTCTGGAAGACTTCAAAGGAGAAATTGATACCAATACAATCCTAGCAAAGGACTTCAATGCCTTGCTGACATCACTGGATAGATCCTTTAGACAAAAAATTAGCAAGGAAACTGAGACTCTAAATGAAGCACTAGACCAAATGAATTTAATAGATACCTACAGAGAATTACACACCAAAACAACAAAATTCACATTCTTCTCAAGTGCACATGGGACATTCTCAAAGATAGACCACATGTTAGGACACAAACTAAGTCTCTACAAGTTCAAGAATATTGAAATCATATCAAGCATGTTCTCAGATCACAATGGCGTGCAACTAGAAATCAATTGCAGCAAGAACATGCAAAGACATTTGAACACATGGAAGTTAAGTAGCATGTTATTAAACAATGAATGGGTCAATGAGGAGATCAGGAAAAAAAAATTAAAAACTTTCTGAAATCAAATGCAAATGAACACAAAACAACACAAACCTATAGGATACAGCAAAAGCAGTTCCAAAAGAAAGGTTCATAGCACTAAAGGCCTACCTCAAGAAGCAAGAAAAGTCTCTAATAGACTACCTAACGTCCCAACTTAAAAACTAGAAAGAAAACAAAAACAAAACCCTAGAGCAAGTAGAAGGAAGAAAATAATGAAGATCAGAGCAGAAATAAATAACATACAGGCCAAAAAAGTAAAAAAAACAAACAAAAAACTGACAATTCAAAGAATCAGTGAAACAAAGAGCTGGTTTTCGAAAAGATAAAAAAGATTGATGGACCCTTAGCTAGACTCACCAAGAAACAAAGAGAGAGAACCCAAAAACAGAAAATCTGAAATGAAAGAGGAGAAATAATAACTGATACCACAGAAATGCAGAAGATTGTTAACAACTACTATGAATAATTATATGGCAACAAATTTGACAATCTAAGCAAAATAGACAAATTTCTAGAAACACATAGTCCCCCAAAACTGGACTAGAAGTAGATAGAAAACTTGAACAGTCCAAGATCAACAGAAGAAATTGAAAATGTAATCAAGAGTCTCCAAGGAAACAATAGCCCAGGCCCAGATGGCCTCACAGGGGAGTTTTACCAAACATTCAAAAAAGAACTAACACCCATTCTCCTTAAGTAATTTCAGAAAATTCAAGAAAAAGAAGACTTCCAAACTAGTTTTATGAATCCAGCATAATACTAATTCCAAAATCAGAAAAAGACATTACAACGAAAGGAAACTATAGGCCAATATCCCTGATAAACATATACGCCAAAATCCTGAACAAAATACCAGCAAATCAGAACCAGCAACACATTACCAAAAATTGTTCACCATGACCATGTGGGACTCATCCCAGGGATGCAAGGCTGGTACAATATTTGCAAAGTAATTAATGTGATACACCACATAAATAAAATGAAGAATAAAATCTACATGATCATATCAATAGATGCCGGAAAAGCCTTTGACAAAATCCAGCGTCCATTTCTGATAAAAATGCTCAGCAACGTGGACATAGAGTGATCATATCTCGACATAATAAAGTCCGTATATGAAAAACCTACAGCCAACATCATACTCAATGGGCAAAAATTAAAAGCATTTCCCTTAAGAACGGGAACGAGACGGTTATGCCCACTTTTGCCACTCTTCTTTAACATAGTACTGGAAGTCATACCCACAGCAATCAGACAGGAAGCAAAACTACAAGGGATCCAAATTGGAAAGAAGGAAGTAAAACTGTCATTATTCACAGATGACATGATACTATATGTAGAAAACCCCAAAGACTCCATCTAAAATTTACCAGACTTAATAAATGAATTAGGCAAAGTCGCAGGATACAAAATTAACATCAATAAATCAATGGCATTCTTATGCACCAATGATGAACTCACAGAAATTAAGATACCTAGGAATAAACTTAACCAAAGAAATAAAGGACCTATTCACAGAACACTTCAGGTCCTTGAAAAAAGAAATAGAGAAAGATATAAAAAAGTGGAAGCACATATCTTGTTCATGGATTAGAAGTATTAGTATCATTAAAATGTCCATACAACCCAAAGTAATTTATAGATTCAATGCAATCACCATCAAAATACCAACGACATCCTTCATAGAAATAGAACAAATACTTCAAAAGTTCATAAGGAACCAAAAAAGACCTCAAATAGCCACAGCAATCTTCAAAAAAAAGAACAATGTAGGAGGGATCACAGTACCAGATTTCAGGTTATACTACAAAGCCACTGTAATCAAAACAGCCTGGTACTGGCACACGAACAGGCATATAGACCAGTGGAACAGAACGGAGAACCCAGAAATGAACTTAAGGCCATATGCTCAATTAATATTGGACAAAGGTTGCAAAAGCATACAGTGGAGTAAAGACAGTCTCTTTAATAAATGGTGTTGGAAAAATTGGATGGCTACATGCAGAAAAATGAACCTAGACCATCAACTTACACCCTACACAAGAATACTCTCGAAATGCATAAAAAGACTTAAATGTGACTCATGAGTCAATAAAAATCCTAGAAAAAAACTGTAGGCAACAAAATTTCAGACATCATACGCAGCAGAATTTTCTCTGACACATCACCTAAGGCAACAGAAACAAAGGTAAAAATGAACACATGGGCCTACATCAAACTCAAAAGCTACTGCGAAGCAAAAGATACAATCATGAAAATGGAAAGGCAGTGCCACTGTATGGGAGAGCATCATTGCCAATGATATATCAGATACGGGGTTAATTTTCAAAATATATAGAGTGCTCATACAACTCAACAAAAGGAAGACAAAGAATCCAATTAAAAAATGAGGAGAGGAACTATGTAGATACCTCTCCAATCAGGACATACAAATGGCTAAGAGACATATGAAGAAATGCTCAACATCACTAATCATTAGAGAGATGCAAATTAAAACAACAATGAGGTATTACCTCACAATTTTCAGAATGGCTGCCATCAACAAATCAACAAACAAAAAGTGTTGGCGAGGTTGTGGAGAAAAGGGGACTCTGGTTCACTATTGGTGGGAATGCAGACTGGTGCAGCCACTATGGAAAAAAAGGTGGTGTTACCTGAAAAAATTAAAAATTGAACTTCCATTTGACCTAGTGATCCCACTTCTAGGAATATACCCTAAGAATCCTGAAACACCAATCAGAAAGAATATATGTACCCCCATGTTTTTAGCAGCAATATTTATAATAGCTAAGATCTGGAAACAGCCCAAATGTCCATCAGTAGATGAATGGATAAAAAGAGGTGGTATATATACACAATGGAGTACTATGCAGCTGTAAGAAATAAAAATCTCTTATCCTCTGAGACTACATGGAGGGACCTGGAAAGTGTCATCCTAAGTGAAACAAACCAAACAGAGAAAGACAAGTATCATAATCTCTCTTATATGTGGAATATAATGAACATAACAGTCTGATAAATGGGGTAGTCCCAGAGATGTGAAAGTTGGGTATAGACTGACAATCCCCAGAAGAGGGGGTAGTGGGGGAGAGATAAATCACAGAACTTATATGCATGTATGCATGAACAATGGACATGGACAACAAAGCTGGGGAGAGTGCGGGGAGCGAGCAGGATGGGAGAAACAGTGGGGGGGAAAGGAGAAACATCTGTAACAAAAATAAATAACTTAATTAAATAAAAAAAGAAAAAATATCATTGCAGGGTTATTAAAAAATTATATATATATATATATATATATATATATATATATATATATATATATATATATATTTGAAGAAATAATGACTGAAAATTCCCCTAACCTGATAACAACAACAACAAAAAATATACCAATCCAGTAAGTGCAGAGAGTCAAAAATAACATGAACCCAACGAGCCCCATACCAAGACACATCATGACTAACATGGCAAAGGTCAAGATAAAGAATCTTAAAAGCCACAATAAATAAGCATTCGTTAACTACAGGAGAGCTCCCATGAGACTGTCAGTTGATTTCTCAACAGAAACAATTCAGGCCAAAAGGGATTGACATGCTATAGTCAAAGTGATGACAACGAATGGCTTACAACCAAGGTAAATTTAACCAAATCATCATTTAAAATGGAAGGATAAGCCCAGCCGGTGTGGTTCAGTGATTGAACGTCAACCCCTGCACCAAGAGGTCGCTGGTTTGATTCTTGGTCAGGACACATGCCCAGGTTTTGGGCCCAATACCAAGTGGGGGTCATGCCTGAGGCAACCAGTTGATGTTTTCTCTCATCAGTCTTTCTACCTTTCTCTCCCTCTCCCATCCTCTCTTTTTGAAATCTATAAAGAAAAAAATATATAAATACAATGGAAAGATATATAAAAAGGTTCCAGACAATAGAAAGCTAAAAGGAGTTTGTTATCAATAAACCAATATTATAAGAAATATTACAAGATCTTGTTTAAGAAGAACAAACAAACAGAGAATCTTAGCTAAAAAAATAAATAAAATGACTGTAAATATATAACTATCTATATCTTTAAATGCAAATGGTTTAAATGTTGCAAACTAAAAACATAAGGTAGCTAAATGGATAAGCAAACAAGACCCATACATATGTTGTCTATAAGAGACCCACCTCAGAATGAAAGATACACACAGACTAAAAGCAAAGAAAAAAAAAAAAAACTTCTTGAAAATGGCAATGAAAACACACACACACACACACACCTGGCGTAGTAATTCTTATATCTGACAAAATAGACTTTAAAACGAAGGCTATAGTAAGAAACAATGGACAGTATATAATGATAAGTGGAACAATCCAACAATTTTGTGTACCCAACATAGAAGTATTTAAATATATAAAATAATTCCTAATGGACATAAAGAGATTGGCAGTAATACAGTCATAGCAGGGGATTTTAACACCCTTTTAACATCAGTGGTTAGCTCTTCCAGACATCAAATTAACAAGAAAACCAAAGCCTTAAATGATACACAATATCAGATTTAATTGATATCTTCAGAACATTTCACCCCAATACAGCACAATAATTTTCAAGTGCACTTGGAACATTTTCTGGGATGGACCAGATGTTAGTACACAGAACAAGTATCAATGAACTTAAGAAGATTGAAATCATATCAAATATCTTCTCTGACCATAATGCTATGCAATGTTATATCAATCACAAGAAAAAAAACTGAAAAACACACAAAGACAAGAAGGTTAAAAAACATCTTACTAAACAATAATGTGATAGCAATTAGTTCAAGAAAGAAATAAAAACATACCTTGAAAGAAATAAAAATGAGAATACAACAACCCAAAATCTATTGGACACAGGGAAAACAGTCATAAGAGGGAAATTCATAACATTACAGACCTACTTCAAGAAGCAAGAATAATCTCAAATAAACTATTTAACTTTACATTTAAAGGAACTTTAAAAAGAACTATAAATAAAACCCAAAGAGAATACAAGAAAGGTCATAATATACATCAGAGCAAAAATAAATGAGAGTCTAAAAAGAATACAAAGAATAAAAGAAACCACAATCTGATTCTTTGAAAAGATAAACAAGATTGACAAACCTTTAATGAGACTCATCAAGAAAAAAAAAAAAGAACCCATATAAATAAAATAAGAAATGAAAGATGTAACAGCTGACACTAAAGAAGTACAATGGATTGGAAGAAAATATTACAAACAACTTTATGCCGACAAGTTGGACAATTTGGATGAAATGGATAAATCTCTAGAAACATACAGTCTTTCAAAACTAAATCAGGAAAATCAGACAATATGAATAGAACAATTACAACTAATGAGATTGAAGCATTAATCAGTAAACTCCCATAGAACAAACATTCTGAACGGTATGGCTTCATAGGTGAATTTTATCAAATATTAAAGGAGAAATTACACACATCCTTCTCAAAGAATTACAAAAAATTACAGAGGAAGGAGGACCCCCAAACTCATTTTACAAGGCCAGCATTATTATAATTCTAAAATCAGAAAACAACATTACAAAGAAATGTCAACATCCATGATGAACATAGATGTTAAAATCATCAACAAAATATTAGCAAAGTGGATCAAGTAATACAAGAAAAAGACCATACATCATCATCAAGTGGGTTTTATTCCAGGGATGCAAGATAAGTAAAATATCTGCAATCAATAAATGCCATACACCACATTAACAAAATTAAGAATAAAAAAAAAACATGATCATATCTATAGATTCTGAAAATGTATTTGATAAAAATTTAGCACCCATTTATTATAAAAAATCAAGGCAAAGTGAAAATAGGGGTAATGTAACTCAATGTAATAGTCATATATAACAAATGCACAGCCAACATCATAATCCATCAGCAAAAATTAAAACTGTTTTTCTTATAAAGGTCAATTAATATTTAACAAAGGTTGCAAGAGCATACAATGGAGTAAACACAGCCTCTTTAATAAATGATGTTGAAAAAAATAGACAGCTACAAGGAAAAAAATGCAATTAGACCACCCACTTACACAACACACAAGAATAAACTCAAAATGAATAGAAGACTTAAAGGTGACTCATGAATCCATAAAAATCCTAGAAGAAAATGTAGGCAACAAAATTTCAGACATCACACACAGGACATTTTCACTGATACAACACCTAAGGCACGAGAAACAAAGGAAAAACAATACATGGGACTACATCAAACTAAAAAGCTTCTGCACGTCAAAAGAAACAAGCATCAAAATGTAAAGGGAACCCATTATATGGGAGAACATAATTGCCCATGATGCATCAGATAAGAGGGTAATTTCCAAAATATATAGAGTACTCATACAACTCAACAAAAGGAATATAAGAATCCAATTAAAAAATGGGCAGAGGACCTAAATAGATACCTCTTCAAACAGGACATACAAGTGGCAAAGAGACATATGAAACAATGCTCAACATTACTAATCATCAGATAGATTCAAATTAAAATGATTATGAGTTATCACTTCACTCTTGCCATATGGCTGCCATCAACAAATCATCAAACAAGCGCTGGCGAGGGTGTGGAGAAAGGGGACTCTAGTACACTGCTGGTGGAAATGCAGACTGGTGCAGCCACTATGAAAAACAATATGGTGTTTCCTCAAAAAATTAAAAATTGATCTGCCATTTTACCCAGTGGTCCCACTTTTAGGAATATACCCTAAGAAACTGGAAAATTCAAGCAGAAAGAATGTATGTACCCCTATGTCCACAGCAGCACCATTTACAATCTCTAAGATCTGGAAACAGCCCAAGTGGACATCAATAGATGAATGGATTAAAAAAGAGGTGGCACATATACACAATGGATTACTATGAAACAGTAAGAAAGAAAGATCTCCTGTCCTTTGAGATGACATGAGATGACCTGGAGAGTATAATGTAAGTGAAATAAGCCAGTCACAGAAAGACAAGTATCACATGATCTCGCTTATTTGTGGAATATATTGAACAAAATGAGGTGATGAACAAAATAGACCCAGAGACACAGAAGTCGGGTTCAGACTGACAAAATTTAAAGGGGAGGGAAGAGATAAACCAAAGAACATATGCATGTAATCATAACCAATGGACACAGCCAGCAATGCTTGGGAGGAGGGCAAGAATGAGTGAAAGGTGTCAATGAAGAAAAAAAGAAAAACATCTGTTACAAAAATAAATTAATTAAATTTAAAAAGTGTTTTTTTGTTTTTGTTTTTTTAAGATCAGAAACAAGACAGGGATATTTGCTTTCACCACTCTTATTCAACATAGTACTGTAAGTCCTAGCCACAGCAATGAAACAAAAAGAAATAAAAGGTATCCGAATTGGAAAGTAAAAGGTAAAACTGACATGATTTGCAGATGACATGTTTCTGTATAGAGAACCCTACAGATTACACACACACACACACACACACACACACACACACACACACAAACGCACACCAAAAAAAACTGTTAGAACTGATAAATTGATTTAGTAAAGTAGCAGTATACAAAATGCATGTCCAGAAATAAGTTGTATTTATATACACCAATAATGAACTATCAGAAGGAGAAAAGAAAGCAATGCTATTTACAATTGTACCAAAATATTACCTAGGAATAAATTTAACCAAGGATGTAAAAGACATATACTCAGAAAATGATAACAAAAAAGGAAAAAAAATGAAAAATATACATATAAGTGGAAGCATATACCTTGTTCATGCATAGTAAGAATTATCATCAGTAAAATGTTTATATTACCAAAAGCAACCTGTAGATTTAATACAATTTTGATCAAGATAATAATGTGTATTTCACAGAATTAGAACTAATATTTCAAAAATGTATATGGAACTACAAAAGATCCAATGTAGCCAGTCTTGAGAAGGAACAAAGTGAGAAGACTCATGCTACCTGATATCAAACTATACTGCAAGGGGCATAGTAGTCAAAACAGCACGGTACTGGCATAAAAACAGATACATAAGTCAATGAAACAGAATAGAGAGCCCAGATATAAACCCATGCCTTTATGGCCAATTAGTATTTGACAAAGGAGACAAGAGCATTCAATGGAGTAAAAACAGTCTCTTCAATAAATGGTATTGGGAAAATTGGACAGGTATATGTAAAAAAATGAAACTATACCACCAATTTACTCCTTACACAAGAACAAACTAAAAGTGGATAAAAGATTTAAATGTAGATCACCAAATAATAAACTCCAAGAAGAAAACACAGGCAGTAAAATCTTGGACATTTCTCATAGCAATAATGTGTCTTATATATTTTCTCAGGTAAAAGAAACAAAAGAAGAGATAAACAAATAAATTTAATCAAACAAATAAGTTTTTGCACAGCAGTGGAAACCATCAACAACCAAAAGAAAAGCAACTCAGTGAATGAGAGGACATGTTTGTTAATGATACATATGACAACAGATTAATATCCAAAATTTTAAAATAACTTATGAAACTCAACACCATAAAAACAAACAATCCAATAAAAAATAGCTAAGGACCTGAATAGATAATTCTTCAAAGAGGATATACAGTGGGGCCAACATATATAGGAAAAAATATTCAATGTCACAAATCACCAGAGAAATGCAAGTTAAAACCACAATTAGATATCACACCACACCTGTTAGAATGGCTATCATCAATAAATCATCAAACAATAAGTGTCTGTGAGGATATGGACAAGAGGGAACCTTTATACATTGTTGGTGGGAATGCAGATTGGTGCAGGCACTGTGGAGAGCTATATGAAGTTACCTCAAGAAATTAAAAATAGGACTGCCTTATGACCCAGCAATTCTACTTCTAGGAATTCATCAGAAGAAACCCAAAACACTAATTCAAAACAATATATGCACCCCTATTTTATTTCAGATTTATTTACAATAGCCAAGATGTGGGAGCAGCCCAAGTGGCCATCAGTAAAGAAATGGATAAAAATACTGTGGTACATTTACAAAATAAAATACTATGCAGCTGTAAAAAAGAAGGAAGTTTTACTTTTTTTGTGACAGCAAGGATGAACCTGGAGTGTATTATGCTAAGTGAAATAAACTAGTCAGAGATTTCACTTGTATGTGAAATCTGATGATATTAAACTAATAAACAAAATAGAAACAGACTCCTAGATATGTAGAACATACTGATAGGTATCAGAAGGGAGGGGGTTTCGAGGACTGGGTGAAAAAAGTGAAGGGATTATGCAAAAAAAAAAAAACACCTCATACTCATAGACAACAATATAGTTATTGTTAAAAAAAAAGAGGGTGGGGGAGGTGGAAGAGGGTAAATGGGGGATAAATGGTGATGAAAGTTGACTTGACTTTGGGTGGTGAACATATAATATATTATTCATATAATGTATTATAGAATTGTGCACCTGAAACCTATATAAATTTTTTAACCAAATTCATTCCACCAAATACAATACAAATAATTACATAAATGATTAAGTAAAGTAGAGCATATCAAAATGATAGAATACCATCCATAACTATTTTATAGAATGATATTTACAAACATGGGGAGATATTTTTATAATAAATACAAAATATTATGTAAGAATTTTCATTGTATAATTCTAGTTTATTAACATACATAAAATGACTACAGCATAAT
This sequence comes from Molossus molossus, assembly GCF_014108415.1. NCBI lineage: Eukaryota > Metazoa > Chordata > Mammalia > Chiroptera > Molossidae > Molossus > Molossus molossus. The sequence continues at coordinate 52,971,322 of NW_023425355.1, forward strand.
GTTCATGCACATGTATACACCAGAAATTCATAGGAAAAAAATGGCATAGCTAAATACAAAAATGCAAATTTCAATTATGTCTAGATTGTGGCATTAGAAGGCGCTGTAATTTCCTTCTGATTGTTTTGCTATTTTTTTCTGACTTTTCAGTGATAATAATAAATTACATTTATAATTTAAAAAAATAAGATTTTTGAAAAATGTTATCATTTAATATTCCTTGTGAAAAAATAGGTGCCATGCATAAACACAGAGCTGGAGTAAAAGGGAGAGGTGGCAGCTGGCCAGGATTGCCTGAAGGTGTTAATCCACCTTGTTGTTTCTTCCTGTATTTTCTTTTTTTCCCCACTATATCTTTAATATGCATTATTCTGTCTTTTTTATTATTCATTAATTAATTTTTGTTACAAATGTTTCTCCTTTTTTGAACCAGACACCCTCCTCCCAATCTCGCTCGCTCCCCCAAACATTGTTGTCTATATTCATTGGTTATGCATCTGTGCATACAAAACCTTTGGTATATCTCATGCTTCTACCTCACCTCTTCCTCCAATGTTTGTTAGTCTGAATTGTACTTCTTTCTATGTCTGTGGGTCTATTTAGTTCATCACCCTATTTTGTTCATTATACTCACAAATAAGGAATATCATGTGGTATTTGTCTTTCACTGATTGGCATATTTCACTTAGCATAATACTCTCCAGATTCCTTCATGCTGTCTCAAAGGATAAGAGATCTTTCTTTCTTACAGCTGTATAGTTTTCCATTGTGTAAATGTACCACAACTTTTTTATCCACTCATCTACTGATGGGCACTTGGGCTGTTTCCAGATCTTAGCAACCGTAAATAGTGCTGTTATGAACATAGGGGTACATATATTCTTTGTGATTGGAGTTTCAGGCTTCTTAGGACATATACCTAGAAGTGGGGTAAGTGGGTCAAATGGTAGATCAATTTTGAAAATTTTCAGGAAACAACATACTGTTTTCTATAGTGGCTGCACCAGTCTTTATTCCCACCAGCAGGATACTAGAGTCCCCTTTTCTCCACACCCTCGCCAGCACTTGTTTGATAATTGGTTGATGGCAACCATTCTGGCAGGTGTGAGGTGATAACTTATAGTTGTTTTAATTTGCATTTCTCTGATGATTAGTGATGTTGAGCATTTTTTCATATGTCTCTTGGCTATTTCTATGTCCTATTTGAAGAGGTGTCTATTTAACTCCTCTGCCCATTTTTTAACTGGATACTTCGTCTTCTTTTTGTTGAGTTGTATGAGTACCCTATTTTTTTAATTTATTTTATTTTATTTTTTTGTGGTACGTGCCCCTATCAGGAACCGAACCCGGGACTCTCTTGTCTGCAGGCTGACTCTGAGCTAAACTGGCCATGACTGTATCAGTACTCTACATATTTTGGAATTAACCATTTATTTGATGTATCATTGGCAATTATGCTCTCCCATGTACTGTGTTCCCTTTCCATTTTGATGCTCATTTCTTTTGATGTGCAGAAGCTTTTTAGTTTGATGTAATACCATGTATTAAGGTTTTCATTGCTTCATTTGCCTTAGGCATTGTATCAGTGAAAACTCTGCTGCGTGTGATGTCTGAAATTTTGTTGCCTACATTTTATTCTAGGATTTTTATGGATACATAAGTCATATTTAACTCTTTTATCAATTTTGTTTATTCTTGTGTATTGTGTAAGTGGTTTTATAACTCCATTTTTTGCATGTAGCTGTCCAATTTTCCCAAGATTGTTTATTGCAGAGGCTGTTTTTATTTCACAGTATGCTCTTGACACCTTTGTCAAATGTTAATTTATCATGTTTTGGGTCAATTTCTGGGTTCTATGTTCTTTTCCACTGATCTATATGCCTGTTCGTGTGCTAGTACCAGGCTGTTTTGATTAAAATGGCTTTCTAGTATAACCTGATGTCCAGTATTGTGATCCCTCCTATTTTGTTCTTTTTTTTTCAACATTGCCATGGCTATTCCAATTTTTTTGTTTCATATGAACTTTTGAAGTATTTGTTCTAGTTCTGTGAAATATGTCGTTGGTATTTTAATGGGAATTGCATTAAATCGATAGATTGATTTTGCTAGCATGGACCTTTTAATGATGTTAATTCTTCCAATCCGTGAAGAAGATATATATTTCCACATTTTTTCTCCATTGTTATTGGTTACTTTTGTTACAGATGTTTCTCCTTTTTCTCCTCTAGACAACCTCTTTTCTATTCCATCCCACATGCCCCAAACTTCCACTTTTTTATATCTTCCTCTATTTTTTTTTTATTTAATCTCTTGTAGTTTTCTGCAAACAGGTCCTTTACTTCTTTGGTTAAGTTTATTCCTAGGTAGCTTAATATTTTTGCCACAATAGTAAATGGGATTGTTTTTTTTAATTTCTCTCTCTGTGAGTTTATTATTGGTGCATAAGAACACTATTGAGTTGGTGATGTTAATAGTATATCCTGTGACTGCTAAATTTATTTTAAAAATCTAGTAGATTTTTGATGGAGTCTTTAGTGTTTTCTCTGTATAATATCATGTCATCTGCAAATAATAACAGTTTCACTTCCTCCTTTTGATTTTGAATCCCGTTGAATTTTTTCTTCAGGTTGAATTGGTGTGGCTAAGTCTTCCACAGTTAAACAAGAGTGGCGAAAATGGGCATTCTGTCTTCTTCCTTTATTAAGGAAAATGTTTTAGTCATTGCCCATTGAGTATGATATTGTATGTAGGTTTATCATATATGACTTTTATTATGTCAAGATATGATCCTTCTATTCCCACATAGCTGAGCGTTTTTGTCAGAAATGGGTGCTGAATTTTGTTGAATGCTTTTCTGCATCTATTGATATAATCATATGGATATTTTTAAATTAATAATTTTATTTTTGTTACAGATGTTTTGCATTTTTAACCCACTGATTACCCCTAACCCCTTCCTCCCCACTCTGTCCTTACGTTTTTTGTCCACGTCCGTTATTCATACATACATACATATAAGTTCTGTGATTTATCTCTCCTCCCCACCTCCTCTTCAGGATATTTTCAGTCTGTACCCCACTTCCACGTCTCTGGAACTACCCTGTTACTCAGATGGTTATGTTCATTATATTCCACAAATAAGTGAGATCATGTGATATTTGTCTTTCTCTGTTTGGCTTGTTTCGCTTAGGATGATACTTTCCAGGTCCCTTTATGTCATCTCAAAATATAAGAGATCTTTCTTTCTCACAGCTGCATAGTACGCCATTGTATATATGTACCAAAGCTTTTTGATCCGTTCGTCTACTGATGGACATTTGGGCCAATTCCAGATCTTAGCGATTGTAAATAGTGCTGCTACAAACATGGGAGTACATATATTCATTCTGATTGGTGTTTCAGGCTTCTTAGGGTATATTCCTAGAAGTGGGATCACTTGGTCAAATGGAAGTTCAATTTTTAAATTTTTGAGGTAACACCATATTGTTTCCGGTAGTGGCTGCACCAGTCTGCATTCCCACCAGCAGTGTACTGGAGTCCCCTTTTCTCCACACCCTTGTCAACACTTGTTATTTGATTATTTGTTGATGGTGGCCATTCTGACAGGTGTGAGGTGATACCTCATTGTTGTTTTAATTTGCATCTCTCTGATGATTAGTGATGTTGAAATTTCTTCGTGTGTCTCTTAGCCATTTGTATGTCCTGTTTGGAGAGATGTCTATTTAGTTCCTCTGTCCATTTTTTAATTGGGTTCTTTGTCTTCCTTTTGTTGAGTTGTATGAGCACTCTATATATATTGGAAATTAACACCTTATCTGATATATCATTGGCAATTATGCTTCTCCATACAGTGGGTAGCCTTTCCATTTTAATGATTGTATCTTTCGCTGCGCAGAAGCTTTTGATTTTGATGTAGTCCCATGTGCTCATAATCTCCTTTGTTTCTCTTGCCTTAGGTGATGTATCAGTAAAAATTCTGCTGCTTATGATGTCCAGAATTTTGTTGCCTACAGTTTCTTCTAGGATTTTTATGGATTCATGAGTCACATTTAAGTCTTTCTTCCATTTTGAGCTTATTCTTGTGTAGGGTGTAAGTTGATGGTCTAGTTTTATTTTATTTTATTTTATTTTTGCATGTAGCTGTCCAATATTCCCAACACTATTTATTAAAGTGGCCGTCTTTACTCCACTGTATGCTCTTGCCATTTTTGTCAAATATGAATTGAGCATATTGCCTTGGTTCCATTTCTGGGTTCTCTGTTCTATTCCCCTGGTCTACATGCCTGTTTTTGTGCCAGTACCAGGCTGTTTTGATTACAGGGGTTCTGTACTATAATCTGAAATCTGGTAATGTGATCCCTCCAATTAGTTCTTCTTTTTCAAGATTGCTGTGGCTATTTGAGGTCTTTTTAGGTTCTGTATGAACTTTTGAAGTATTTGTTCCAGTTCTGTGATGTATGTCGTTGGTATTTTGATAGGGATTACGTTGAATCCAAAGATTGCTTTGGGTAGCATGAACATTTTGATGATGTTAATTCTTCCAATCCATGAAAAAGGTATGTGTCTCCATTTTTTTTATATCTTTCTCTATTTCTTTTTTCAATGACCTGTAGTTTTCTGTAAATAGGTCCTTTATTTCCTTGGTTACGTTTATTCCTATGTATCTTAATTTATTTGCTGCTATGGTAAATGACATTGTTTTCTTAGTCTCTTTCTGTGAGTTCAACATTGGTGTATAAAAATGCCATTGATTTCTTGACGTTATTTTTGTATCCTGCTACTTTTCCAAATTCATTTATTAAGTCTAGTAAAATATTGATGGAGTCTTTGGGGGTTTTCTATGTATAGTATCATGTTATCTGCGAATAATGACAATTTCACTTCCTCTTTTGCAATTTGAATCCCTTTTATTTTTTCTTCCTGTCTGGTTGCTGTGGCTAAGATTTCCAGTACTATATTAAATAAGAGTGGCAAAAGTGGGCCTCCCTGTCTTGTTCCTGTTCTTAAGGGAAATGCTTTTAATTTTTGCTGATTGAATATGATGTTGGCTGTAGGTCTTTCATATATGGCCTGTATTATGTCGAGATATGATCCCTCTATTCCCACATTGCTGAAGATGTTTATCAGAAATGGATGCGGGATTTTGTCGAAGGCTTTTTCGACATCTATTGATATGACCATGTAGTTTTTATTCTTTATTTTATTTATGTGGTGTATCACTTTTATTGATTTGTAAATATTGTACCAGTCTTGCATCCCTAGGATGAATCCCACCTGGTAATGGTAAACAATTGTTTTGGTGTATTGCTGAATCCGATTTGCTAGTATTTTGTTCAAGATTTTGGCATCTGTGTACATCACAGATATTGGCCTGTAGTTTTCTTTCTTTGTAGTGTCTTTTTCTGGTTTTGGAATTAGAATTATGCTGGCTTCATAAAACAGTTTTGTAAGTCTTCCCTTTTCTTGAATTTTTTGAAATAGTTTGAGGAGAATGGGTGTTAGTTCTTCTTTGCAAGATGGGTAACACTATCCTGTGAAGCCATCCAGACCTGGGCTTTTGTTTGCTGCGAGAGTCTTGATTAAATCTTCAATTTCTTCTGTTGTTACTGGACTGTTCAAGTTTTCTATCTCATTCTGGTCCAGTTTTGGGAGACTATGTGTTTCTAGAAATTTGTCCATTTCACCTAGATTGTCGAATTTGTATCCATATAATTGTTCATAGTAGTTGTTAACGATCTTTTGTATTTCTGAGGTGTCAGTTGTTACTTCTCTTTCATTTCTGATTTTGTGTATGTGGGTTCTCTCTCTTTGTTTCTTGGTGAGTCTAGCTAAGGGTCCATCAATCATGTTTATCTTTTCGAAAAACCAGCTCTTTGTTTTATTGATCCTTTGAATTTTTTTTTTTTTTTTTGGTCTCTATGTCCTTTATTTCTGCTCTGATCTTTACTATTTCCTTTCTTCTACTTGCTCTGGGGCTTTCATTTGGTTTGCTCCCTAGTTTTTTTAAGTTGGGAGGTTAGATAATCTATTAGAGATTTTTCTTATTTTTTGAGGTAGGTCTGTAGTGCTATGAACTTCCCTCTCAGAACTGCTTTCTCTGCATCCCATAGATTTTGTGTTGTTGTGTGTTCATTTTCATTGGTTTCCAGGAAGTTTTTTATTTCTTCCTTGATTTCCTCGGTGACCCATTCATTGATTAATAACATGCTATTTAGCATCCATGTGTTCAAATGTCTTTGTCTGTTCTTTCAATTAATTTCTAGTTTCATGCTATTGTGATGTGAGAAGGTGCTTGATATGATTTCAATTTCTTGAACTTGTAGAGACTTAGTTTGTGCTCTGACATGTGGTCTATCTTTGAGAATGTCCCATGTGCTCTTGAGAAGAATGTGAATTCAGTAGTTTTGGGTTGTAATTCTCTGTAGATATCTATTAAATACATTTGGATTAGTGCTTCATTTAGAGTCTCTGTTTCCTTGCTAATTTTTTTGTCAGAGGATCTATCCAGTGATGACAGCAGGGTGTTGAAGTCCCCTGCTATGATTGTATTGCTATCGATTTCTCCTTTGAAGTCCTCCAGAAGATTTTTAATACATTTTGGTGCTTCTATATTGGGTGCATATGTTTATCAAGGTTATATCTTCCTTTTGGATACATCCTTTGAATATTATGTAGTGGCCTTCTTTGTCTCTAGTTATGGCATTGATTTTGAATTCTATTTTATCAGATATAAGTATTGCTACACCAGCTTTTTTTTCTTTTCCGTTTGCTTGGAAAATTTTTTCCATCCCTTCACTTTCAATCCAACTGAGTCTTTTGTTGTGAGGTGTGTCTCTTGTAAACAACATATAGATCAGTCATGCTTTCTTATTCAATCAGCTACTCTGTGTCTCTTTATGGGAGCATTCCATCCATTTACATTTAAGGTGATTATTGATATGTACTTATTTATTGCCATTTTTGTTTAGTTTGGTTATATTTTTTGTTCCATTTATCCTGCTAATTACAGCAGTCCTTTTAACATTTCTTGCAGTGCTGGTTTGGTGCTAATGTATTCCCTTAGCCTTTTTTTTTTGGTCTGGGAAGCTCTTAATTTGACCTTCTATTTTGAATGATAGCCTTGCTGGGTAGAGTAGTCTTGGATTCAGATCCTTGTTTTTCATGACCTTGATTACTTCATGTCATTCCCTTCTGGCCTGTAGTATTTCTTGTGAGAAGTCAGCTGAGAGCCTTATGGGATTTTCTTTGTAGGTAACCTGTTGCTTATCTCTTGCTGCTTTTAGGATTCTCTCTTTGTCTTTAATTTTTGGCAGTTTGATTACTTTGTGTCTTGGTGTGGGCCTGTTTGAATTCTTCTTACTTGGGGCTCTCTGTGCTTCTTGAACTTGCATGCCTTCTTCCTTCACCAAATTAGGGAAGTTTTCTGTCACTATTTCTTTCACTATATTCTCTAACCCTTGCTCATTTTCTTCTTCTAAAAGGACTCCTATTGTGCGAATATTATTACGTTTCCAGTTGTCCCACAGTTCTCTTAAGCTGTCTTCCTGTTTTATAATGATTTTTTCCTTTTTGTTTTCTGATTGGTTGATTTTTTCTACCATGTCTTCTAATTCACTGATCCGGTCTTAAGCTTCCCCTACTCTGGTTTTTAGACCTTCCAATGTGTTTTTCATTTTTGATATGTCATTCTTAATTTCTTATTGGTGGTTTTTAATTTCCAACTGGTTGATTTTCAACATTTCTATGTCTTTGCTCATGATCCTCATGTCCTTGCACATGCTGTTGAGCTTCCTCAACATTATGGCTTTAAATTCTAGTTCCGTTAACTTGCTTAACTGCACCTCATTTATCTTATCTTTGGTAGAGGTCTCTTGTTCTTTCATTTGGCTTTTGTTTCTGTTTTTCACCATTTTGGCTATCACAGTGGCTTTGGAGTCTGCCGAATTTTCCCTGTGGGTGTTGGTGTTGTGCTATTTGTGGCTCACTCTCCTGAGTTTGTATGAGCCAGGGAGGACCCACTTTAAACCCCACCGTCAAGTTAGCTTTTCTGGTTAGTGTTGCTAGCCCAGGGAATGTTAGTTATCCTCTAGTTTTTTTTTTTTTTTTTTTGCCTGGACGCTATTAGTAGAGGTCACCTGAAGAACCTTGGTTTCTCAGTTGCCTGAAAAACTCCCTCAGGTGCTCAGTGTAAAAGGATTTCCGGAGGGTGGGGCAGATGCTGGTTGTTAATGGGCCTCAATTAGCATTTCAATGGCCACCACGTTGGGTTAAATCTTTGAGGGAGGGGCCTCCGCCTCTCCCCAGGGCCCTGGGAAGGAGAAAAATGACCACAGTCCTGAGTGGCTGCACTCAGCAAAATCTCTGAGCACCCTCCAAAACCCGAGTGTCCCCACACAGTTCTGTTCTAGTCCACTCTGCTTTCCCTCTGCTGGAGCCCAAGGTGAGTGGCTGCTGCCAATTTAGCCTCTGTCTAGACTCTCCATAGTGGAGTCGCCTGGGACTTTTAACCCAGGGGCACTGCTTCCAGCCAAGGGTGGCTGTGGCTATGGCACCAGCCGAGGGCTTTGCCATCAGCCAAAGCCCCAGGACTAAGCCGCGGTAGCGGGACCCTGCTGAGGTGGCAGCAGCTTCCAGCATAGTCCCCTGGTCCCAGGGAGTCCGTGCGGCACCAGCCAAGGGCTTAGCATGCAGAGTTCGTAGGACTCAGACTGGGTCGCAGCTGAGGCGGCAGCAGCAGCTTCCCACCGACCTGCTGGTCCCAGCCCAGGCCACTGTGGACCATGGGCTCCCAGCCCCCTCTCGCGTCCTTGCAAGCTTACCAGGATTGAGTTGGTGTCCCTGGTTATGTGGTCCTCCAAGGTGTCTTTTTGTTGCCCCTTCCTGATGATTTGTCTTTATTTTCATTTTAAATCCAGTTTGGTCCTGGGAGATGGTCTGTGTAGCTCCATTCACTCCGCCACCATTTTTCGCTGTTGATTTCTCGACGTTAATTTTGTATCCTACTACTTTGCCAAATTCATTTATTAAGTCTAGTAAAGTTTTGCTGGAGTCTTTGGGGTTTTCTACGTATAGTATCATGTCATCTTTGAATAATGACAGTTTAACTGCCTCCTTTCCAATTTGGTTCTTTTTTTATTTTTTCTTATTGTCTGATTGCTATGGCTAAGACTTCCAGTACTATGTTAAATAAGAGTGCCAAAAGTGGGCATCCCTGTCTTGTTCCTGTTCTTAAGGGAAATGCTTTAAATCTTTGCCCATTTAGTATTATGTTGGCTATAGGTCTTTCATAAATGGCCTTTATTATATTGAGATATGATCCCTCTATTTCCAGATAGCTGAGCGTTTTTATCAGAAGTGGGTATTGGATTTTGTCGAATGCTTTATCAGCATTCATTGATATTATCATATGATTTTTACTTTTATTTTGTTAATGTGGTGTATAACATTTATTGATTTGCAAATATTGTACCAACCTTGCAACCCTAGGATGAATGAGACTTTGTCATGGTGAATAAATTTCTGATGTATTGCTGGATTTTATTTGCTAGTATTTTGTTCAGGATTTTGGCATCTATGTTCATCAGGGATATTGGCCTGTAGTTTTCTTTCTTTGTAGTGTTTTTTCTGGATTTGGAAATAGAATTATGCTGGCCTCATAAAACAAGTTTGGAAATTTTTTTTTTCTTTTTGAATTTTTTGAAATACTTTGAGAAGTATGGGTGTTAGTTTTTTGTTTGTTTGTTTGTTTGTTTTTTCATTATTTGGTAAAATTCCCCCGTGAAACCATCCAGGCCTGGGCTTTTGTTTGCTGGGAGATTCTTGATTACATCATCAATTTCTTCTGTTGTTATTGGTCTGTTCAAGTTTCTATCTTTTTGTGGTTCAGTTTTGGGAGACTATGTGATTCTGGAAATTGATCCATTTCACGTAGATTTTTGTTTTTGTTGCCATATAATTGTTCATAATATTTGTGAACAATCTGTTGTATTTATGTGGGGTCAGGTATTATTTCTCCTCTTTCATTTCTGATTTTGTGTATTTGGGTTCTCTCTCTTTGTTTCATGTTGAGTCTAGCTAAGGGTCCATCAATCTTGTTTATCTTTTCAAAGAACCAGCTCTTTGTTTCATTGATCCTTTGAATTGTTTATTTGGTCTCTATGTCATTTATTTCTGCTCTGATAATTACTATTTCCTTCCTTCTACTTCCTCTAGGGGTTTCTTTTTTTTGCTTTCCAGTTCTGTTAGTTGTGAGGATAGATAGTCTGTTAGAAATTTTTCTTGCTTCTTAACGTAGGCATGTAGTGCTATAAACTTCCCTCTCAGAATTGCTTTCGCTGCATCCCATAGATTCTGTGCTGTTGTGTGTTCATTTTCATTGATTTCCAGAAAGTTTTTACTTTCTTCCTTGATTTTCATGGTAACCTATTCATTGTTCAAAAACATGTTATTTAGCCTCCATGTGTTCAAATGTCTTTGCATGTTCTTGTTGCAGTTGATTTCTAGTTGCACGCCATTGTGATCTAAGAAGATGTTTGATATGAGTTCAGTGTTCTTGAACTTGTATAGACTTAGTTTGTGCCCTAACATGTGGTGTATCTTTCAGAATGTCCCATGTACACTTGCGAAGGATGTCAATTCTGCAGTTTTGTGGTGTAATTATCTATAGATATATATTAATTCCATCTGATCGGGCACTTCATTTAGAGTCTGTGTTTTCTTGTTAATTTTTTCTCTAGAAGATCTATCCAGTGATGTCAGCGGGGTGTTGAAGTCTCCTGCTATAATTGTTTTGCTGTTGATTTCTCTTTAGAAGTCCTCCAAAAGATGTTTAATATATGTTGGTGCTCCTATATTTGGTGCATATATAATTACCAAGGTTATATCTTCCTGTTGGATAGATCCTTTCAATATTATGCAGTGGCCTTCTTTGTCCCTAGTTAAGGCCTTCATTTTGAAATCTACTTTATTATAAATGAGTATTGCTACTCCAGTTTTTTTTTTTTTCTTTCCATTTGCTTGAAAGATTTTTTTTCCATCCATTCACTTTCAACCTATGTGAGTTTTTTGTTGTGAGGTGTGTCTCTTGAAACAACATATATTTGAGTCATGCTTTCATATCCAGTCAGTCAGCTACTCTGTGTCTTTTTATCTTGCATTCAAACCTTTCACATTTCAGGTGATAATTGATATGTACTTATTTATTGCCATTTTTGTTTAGTGTGGTTCTCTTTTTCTTCCTATTTCTTTTACTAATTATAGCAGTCCATTTAGCATATCTTGCAGTGCTGGTTTGGCGTTAATATATTCCCTTAGCCTTTTTTGTCTGGAAAGCTCTTTATTTGACCTTGTATTTTGAATGATAGCCTTGCTGGATAGAGTAGTCTTGGATTTAGATCCTTGTTTTTCATGACCTTAATTACTTCATGTCATTCCTTTCTGGCCTGCATTGTTTCTGTTGAAAAGTCAGATGAGAGCCTTATGGGATTTCCTTTGTAGGTAACCTCTTGCTGCTTTTAGGATTCTCTTTTTGTCTTTAATTTTGGGCATTTTAATTAATATTTTTTTTGGTGTCAGCCTGTTACAGTTCTTATTACTTGGGGCTCTCTGTGCCTCATAAACTTGAATGCCTTCTTACTTTACCAAGTTGGAAAAGTTTTCTGTCATTATTTTTTTAAATATATTCTCTAACCCTTGCCCATTTTCTTTCTTTTCAGGGACTCCTATGATGCAAATATTATTATGTTTCCAGTTGTCCCATAGTTCTCTAAGGTATATTCCTGTTTTTTAATCATTTTTTTCCTTTTGGTTTTCTGATTGATTGATTTTTTCTACCCTGTCTTCTAATTCACTAATCTGGTCCTCAGCTTTCTCTACTCTGCTGTTTAGTCCTTCCAAGGTGTTCTTAATTTCTGCTATGTTATTCTTCATTTCCACTTGGTTGGTTATCAATGTTTTTATATCTTTACGCATGGTGCTGATGTCCTTACTCCTGCTGTTGAGCTTCCTCAAGATTATGGCTCTGAACTCTACTCTGATAATTTGCTTAGCTGCATTTCATTTATCTCATCTTTGATATAGTTCTCTTATTCTTTCATTTGGTATTTGTTTGTTTCACCATTTAGGCTATCTCAGTGGGTTTTGGAGCCTGCCAAATTTTCCTGTGACTGTTGATGTTCTGCTGTTTGTTACTCCCTCTACTATTTTCAGATGAGCCTGGATGGGCCCATGTTATACACCACTGTCAAGTCCTATTTTCCCTGGTAGATTTGCAAGCCCAGAAAAGCTTCAGTTATCCTCTAGCTTTTTCCTGGTGGGTAGTAGTCTCAGTTACTCTGTGCTTTGGAATGTAGCTCTGGTGTTCTGCTGAAGAGGATTTCCAGAGGGTGGGATAGATGCTGGTTCTTAATGAGCCTCAATTTTTATTTCTTTGCTTCACCTGGGAAAGGCTGAATCTCTGAAGGGTCGGGGCTTCTGCTTTTCCCCACTGCTCAGGGAAGGAGCACTTTGGCCATCATCTTTTGTGGTCGCAACTCAGCAGAAACTTCGAGTGCCCTCCAAATCCAAGGTGTCCCCACAGAGTTCCAGCCAAGTCTGTGCTCCCTCTGCAATAGCCCCCAGGTGAGTGGCTGTGGCTATTTTAGTGCTCTGTCCAGGCTCTCTGGGCTGTGGAGCGGGCTTGGTCTTTTCTCCAAGGGCGCTGCTCACATCTAAGACTTCTTCTGTCCTTGGGCTCCCAGCCCGCCACCCTCTCAAGCCTGTGCAGATTCTACCAATGTCTCTAGTTATATGGTCCTCTCCTGCTGCTTTTCTGTTTCTTTTTTCCAAAGTTTTGTCCTTATTTTAGTTGTAAATCCCTTTGGTCCTGGGAGATAGTTTATGTGGCTTCTATTCACGCTGCCTCTTTTTTCACAACCTCTAAGCCTATCTTGTGCACAGCTGTGTCGCACAGGCCTTTCTGGTGCCCTTGCACCCTGCAGGTCCCGTGGGTAACTGGATGGCACAGTCACTCTGGAGACCAGGCCTTATTTCTATGTTATGGGCTGCTGGGATGCACAGGCCTCTCTGGTGCTTCAGCACCCCGCGGGTCCCATGGGTAACTGGATTGCAGACCTTGCTGGGTTGCATAGGCCTTTCTGGTGCTTCAGCAACGCACCATCCCAGTGCTTAACTGGAGCATGCAGTCCCTGCTGTGTAGCCGAGGCCTTTCTGGTGCTCCAGCACCCTGCAGACCCCATAGAAATCTGGATGGCACAGTCCCTCCTGGGTGGCACAGGCCTCTCTGGTGCTTCAGCACCCCACCGGCCCTGTGGGTAACTAGATTGTGCAGTTCATACTGGGTTGCACAGTCCTCTCTGGTGCTTTATTACCCCACAGACACTTTGGGTAAGTAGATCATGCAGTCCCTGCTGAGTCACGGGGGCCTCTGGTGCTTGAGCACCCTGAAGGACCCACGGGTAACTGGATGGCATAGTCCCTGCTGGGTGGCACAGGCCTCTCTGGTGCCCCTGCGCCCTGCAGGTCCTGAGGGCTGGAAGCTGGACAGCACCAGTCTCTCTAGGGCTCAGGCTTTCTACTGCACTTGTGAGCTAATGAACTGCTTAGGTCTCTGTGGAGCCCCAGGTCCTGCTGCTGTTGGCTGGGGAGTGCTGCTGTCCGGTGGGGCTCAATTCCTTCTCAGCTTTTACTTTACATTTTGGGGATGAGTCTCAGCTGCTGGTCTGTGCTTCTGTTGCCTGGGGATGTATATCTGCTCAACAGCCTCTGTTGCTGGGGGTATATCTCGACTCTGATCAGGCTGCTATTGTGGGGGGTTGCTGGGCTCTGGGTTTTCCACAGCTTCTGTGACCGGCACCTTGGGAGCTCCACCACTGTGCACAGGTCTGTGTTGACACAGAGTGTCCACTGGTCAGATTGTGCCAGGTGCGCTGGTGGGCTCAGGTTGCTGGGCCCTAGCCGCTCCTACTGCCTCCTCCCAGGGAAGACCTGGGATCTTCCAAAATGGTGGGACCTCCTTGTGGCAGGGAGAAGCGCTCTGAAGTGCTCTGAAGGGTAACAGGCTGCTCTGTCCACAGCAGAGGAACCTTCTGCTCTGTGGCACTGCAACGGCTTCGGTTCGGTCGTCCACCTTCAGGTGCACTCACACTCTCTCACACATTCACTCACTCTCTCACACACTCACCCTCCCTCCGGTCCTGCCCGCAGCCATATTTTCTCTGATTATATGGTTTTTATTTTTCATTTTGTTTATATGGTGTATCACATTTATTGATTTACAAATATTGTACCAGCCTTGTATTCCTGGGATGAATCGTACTTGGTCATGGTAAATAATTTTTGTAATTTATTGCTGGATTTGATTTGCTAATATTTTGTTCAGGATTTTGGCATCTATGTTCATCAGGAATATTGGCCTGTAGTTTTCTTTCTTTGTAGTGTCTTTATCTGATTTTGGAATTAGAATTATGCTGGCCTCCTAAAACAAGTTTTGAAGTCTTTCTTCTTAAATATTTTTTGAATAGTTCGAGGAGGATGGGTGTTAATTCTTCTATAAATATTTGGTAAAACTTCTCCTTGAAGCCTTCCAGGCCTGGTCTTTTATTTTCTGGGAGACTGTTGATTACATCTCCAATTTCCTTAGTTATTACTGTTCTGTTCAAGTTTTCTATCTCCTCCTGGTTTAATGTTGGGAGACTATGTGTTTCTAGAAATTTGTCCATGTCACCTAGATGGTCCAATTTGTTGACGTATAATTGTTTATAATATTTATTAATGATCCTTTATATTTATGTGGTATCAGATGTTACTTCTCTTTTCTTTCTGATTTTGTTTATTTGGGTCCTCGCTCTTGGTTTTTTGTTTTGTCTAACTAAGGGTCTATCAATGGTGTTTATCATTTCAAAGGACCAGCTTGTTGATTTGTTGATGTTTTGAACTACTTTTTTAGTTTCTATAACATTTATTTCCGCTCTGATCTTTACTCATTTTTATCTTTTACTTGCGCTGTGTTTTTCTTTTTGTTTGCTTTCTAGTTCTTTAAGTTGTGAGGTTAGATAGTCAATTATAAATTTTTATCGTTTCCTTAGGTAGGCCTCAAGTGCTATAAACTTTCCTCCCAGGACTGCTTTCGCTGTGTCCCAGAAATTTTTGTGCTGTTATGTATTCACTTTTATTCATTTCCAAGAATGTTTAAATTTCTTCCTTGATCTCCTTGGTAACACATTCATTGTTTAATACATGTTATTTAGCTTCCAGGTGTTTAAATGTTTTTGCATGTTTTTGTTGTAAATGATTTCTAGTTTCATGCCATTGGGATCTGAGAAGATGCTTGATATAATTTCAATCTTCTTGAACTTGCAGACACTTAGTTTGTGTCCTAACATGTGGTCTGTCTTTGAGAATGTCCCATGTGCACTTGAAACACGACGTGAATTCTGCAGTTTTGGGGTGTAATTCTAATTGATATCTATTAAATTCATTTGATCTAATGCATCATTTATAGTCTCTTTAGCTTTGCTATTTTTTTTTTTTTGTCTAGAGGATTTATTCAGACATGTCATTGGGGTGTTGAATTCCCCTGAAATGATTGTACTGATGTCTATTTTTTCTTTGAAGTCCTCCATAAGATTTTAAAATATATTTTGGTACTCTTATATTGGGTTCATATATGTTTATTAAGGTTATATCTTCCTGTTGGATAGATCCTTTCAATATAATGTAGTAGATTTCTTTGTCTCTAGTATGGCCTTTATTTTGATGTCTATTATATTGGATATGGGTGTTGCTACCCCAGCTCTTTTTTTTTTTTTTCTTTCTATTTGCTTGGAAGACTTTTTGCCATCCCTTCACATTCAACCTATGTGAGTCTTTTGTTGTGACATGGTTGTCATGCAAACAACATATATATGAGTCATGCTTTCTTATCTAATCACCTGCATGGTGAGTTTTAATTGGAGCATTCAATCCATTTACATTTAAGGTTATCTTTGATATATACTTATTTATTGCCATGCTTGTTTATTGTGGTTTTGTTTTTCTTTCTATTTCTTCTAATAGTTATTGCAATCCTTTTAGCATTTTTTTTGCAGTGTTGGTTTGGTGTTAATATATTCCCTACATTTTATTTATTTTTTTGGTCTGAGCAACTCTTTATTTTACCTTCTGTTTTGAATAATAGCCTTGCTGTAAAGAGTAGTTTTGGATTTGGATGCTTGTTTTTTATTATCTTTAATATGTCATGCCATTCCCTTCTGGACTGTAGTGTTTTTGTTTAGTAGTCAGCTGATAGCATTATGGGGGTTCCTTTGTAGGTAATGGTATTGTTTATCTCTTGCTGCCTTTAGGATTCTCTTTGTCTTTGGTTTTTGGCATTTTAATCATTATGTGTCTTTGTGTGGCCCTCTTTGGGTTCCTCTTACATGGAACTCTCTGTGCTTTATGAATATATATGGCATTTATTATGTCTAAATATGATCCCTCTATTCCCACATTGCAGAAGATTTTTATCAGAAATGGATACTGGATTTTGTCAAAGGCTTTTTTGGCATCTATTATTATGATCATGTGGTTTTTATTCTTCATTTTATTTATGTGGTGTATCACATTTATTGATTTGCGAATGTTTTACCAGTCTTGCATCCCCCGGATGAAGCCCACTTGGTCATGGTGGATAATTTTTTTGATGTATTGCTGGATCCATTTGCTAGTATTTTGCTCAGGATTTTTGTGTCTATATTCATCAGGGATATTGGCCGGTAGTTTTCTTTCTTTATAGTGTTTTTTTCTGGGTTTGGAATTAGAATTATGCTGGCTTCATAAAACGAGTTTGGATGTCTTTCTTCTTCTTATATTTTTTGAAATAGTTTGAGGAGAATGGGTGTTAGATCTTCTTTGAATGTTTGGTAAAACTCCCCCGTGAAGCCATCTGGGCCTGGGCTTTTGTTTGCTGGGAGAGTCTTGATTACATATTCAATTTCTTCTGTTGTTATTGGTCTGTTCAAGTTTTCTATCTTCCTGGTCCAGTTTTGGGAGACTGTGTTTTTCTAGAAATTTGTCCAGTTCACTTAGATTGTCGAATTTGTTGCCATACAACTGTTCATAGTAGTTTCTAACGATCTTTTGTATTTCTGTGGTATCAGTTGTTACTTCTCCTCTTTCATTTCTGATTTTGTGTATTTGGGTTCTCTCTCTTTGTTTCTTGGTGAGTCTGGCTAAGGGTCCATCAATCTTATTTATCTTTTTGAAAACCATCTCTTTGTTTCATTGATCCTTTGAATTTTTTTTTTTTTTTTGGGGTCTCTATGTTGTTTATTTCTGCTCTGATCTTTACTATTTCCTTTTTGTTTGCTCTCTAGTTCTTTAGGTTGTGAGGTTAGATAGTCTATTAGAGATTTTTCTTGTTTTTAGAGGTAGGCCTGTAAAGCTATGAACTTCCCTCTCAGAACTGCTTTTGCTGCATCTCATAGATTTTGTGTTGTTGTGTCTTCATTTTCATTGGTTTCCATGAAGTTTTTTATTTCTTCTTTGATCTCCTCAGTGACCCATTCATTGTTTAATACCATGCTATTTAGCTTCCATGTGTTCAAATGTCTTTGTATGTTCTTCTTGTAATTGATTTCCAGTTTCATGCCATTGTGATCTGAGAAGATGCTTGATGTGATTTCAGTCTTCTTGAACTTGTAGAGACTTAGTTTGTGCTCTGACATGTTGTCTATCTTTGAGAATGTCCTATGTGCACTTGAGAAGAATGTGAATTCAGTAGCTTTGGGTTGTAATTCTCTGTGGATATCTATTAAATTCATTTGGTCTAGTGCTTCATTTAGAGTCTCTGTTTCCTTGCTAATTTTTTGTCTAGAGGATCGATCCAGTGATGTCATCGGGGTGCTGAAGTCCCCTGCTGTGATTGTATTGCTATCAATTTCAACTTTGAAGTCTCCAGAAAATTTTTAATATATTTTGTTGCTTCTATATTGTGTGCATATATGTTTATCAAGGTTATATCTTCCTGTTGGGTAGATCCTTTCAATATTATGTACTGGCCTTCTTTGTCTCTAATTATGGCCTTCATTTTGAAATCTATTTTATCAGATATGAGTATTGCTACTGCAACTTTTTTTTTTCTTTCCGTTTGCTTAGAAGATTTGTTTCCATCCCTTCACTTTCAATCTATGTGAGTCTTTTGTTGTGAGATGAGTCTCCTGTAAACTACATATAGATGTCATGCTTTCTTATCCAATCAGCTACTCTGTGTCTTTTTATGGGAGCATTCAATCCATTTACATTTAAGGTTATTATTGATATGTACTTATTTATTGCCATTTTTGTTTAGTGTGGTTCTATTTTTCTTCCCATTTATCCTGCTAATTACAGCAGTCCTTTTAACATTTCTTGCAGTGCTGGTTTGCTTCTAATGTATTCCCTTAGCCTTTTTTATTTATTTATTTTTTTGTCTGGGAAGCTCTTCCATTTTGAATGATGGCCTTGCTGGGTAGAGTAGTCTTGGATTCAGATCCTTGTTTTTCATGACCTTGATTACCTCATGCCATTCCCTTCTGGCCTGTAGTGTTTCTGTTGAGAAGTGATCTGAGAGCCTTATGGGGTTTCCTTTGTAGGTAACCTGTTGCTTATCTCTTGCTGCTTTTAAGATTCTCTCTTTGTCTTTAATTTTTGGCAGTTTGATTACTATGTGTCTTGGTGTGGGCCTGTTTGGGTTCTTCTTACTTGAGGCTCTCTGTGCTTCTTTAACTTGAATGCCTCTTCCCTCACCAAATTAGGAATGTTTTCTGTCACTATTTCTTCAAATATATTCTCTAACGCTTGCTCATTTTGTTCTTCTTCGAGGACTTCTATGATGCAAATATTATTCCGTTTCCAGTTGTCCCACAGTTCTCTTAAGCTGTCTTCCTGTTTTTAAACCATTTTTTCCTTTTGGTTTTCCGATTGGTTAATTTTTTCTACCCTGTCTTCGAATTCACTGATTTGGTCCTTAGCTTCCTCTACTATGCTTTTTAGACCTTACAATGTGTTTTTCATTTCTTATATGTAATTTTTAATTTTCTACTGGTTGATTTTCAACATTTTTATGTCTTTCCTCATGGTGCTCATGTCCTTACACATGCTGTTGAGCTTCTTCAAGGTCCTGGCTCTGAATTCTAGTTCTGTTAACTTGCTTAACTGCACCTCATTTATCTAATCTTCGGTAGAGGTCTCTTGTTCTTTCATTTGGCTTTTGTTTCTGTTTTTCACCATTTTGGCTATCACAGTGGGCTTTGGAGTCTGTCAAATTTTTCCTGTGGTTGTGGCTCCCTCTCCTGGGTTTGGATAAGCCAGGGAGGACCCACTTTAACCACCACTGTCAAGTCTTAACTTTCCTCTAGCTTTTTTTTTGCCTGGAGGCTATTAGTAGAGGTTACCTGAAGAACCTTGGTTTCTGAGTTGCCTGAAAAACTCTCAGGTGCTCAGTGTAAGAGGATTTCCTGAAGGTGGGGCAACTGCTGGTTGTTAATGGGCCTCAATTAGTATTTCAATGGCCACCAGGTGGGGTTGAATCTCTGAGGGAGTGGCCACAGCCTCTCCCCAGAGCCCTGGGAAGGAGTAAGATGACATGGGTAAATTTTCAAGATCAGGAAGGCTTCAGTTATTCTATAGTTTTTTGCCTGGAGGCTATTAGTCTCAATTACTTGTTGAACCTTGGGTTGTAGCCCTGAACGGAATGAAAAATTTCCTCAGGTGGTCAGGGTAAGAGATTTTCAGTGGTTGGAGCAGGTGCTTGTTGGATGTTAATGAGCCTCTGTTTGCATTTCTTTGGCCTGGCTGGTTGGTTTTAAATTCTTGAGTGATGGACTGTTGCTTCTCCCTGGTGTTCTGGGAATGGGCTCTTCCATTAATATGGCCAGTGTCCTCTGATGGAGTGATTAAGAACAAAACTCCTGTTGCCCTTCCAGCTCTCCAAATTCTCAGTCTCTCCACACAGTTCCAATCCAGTCTGCCCTCCCTGTTCAATAGCCCAAGTGAGTGGCTGTAGCTAATTTAGTGCTCTATTTGGCACTCCACATTTCAGAGCCAGCTTGTGATTTTAACCCAGAGGGAGCTGCTCACAGCTAAAAGACCTGATGTATGTGGGCTTTCAGCCTCTTTTCTCACACCTCTGCAGTTCCCATCAAGTTCAATTTAATGTCCTCTTTCCGTCCATGTTTATATGGGTCCTCTCCAGCTGGTTTTCTGTTTGCTTTTTCTGACAATTTGTTTTTATTTTAATTGTAATTTTAATTTGGTCCTTGGAGATGGTCTGTGTAGCTTCCATTCACTCTGCTGCCATTTTGGAATCTTCTGTAAGACTTTTATTTATGTAAAAAAATTCTAGTTTGAAGCCTTTATACCTAGCTATTGTTATGTAATACAGTTAGTTTTCTATTATTGGACACAGTAGGTTAGTATTTTTATTGAATATTTTTGCCAAGTTTTCTCTCTCTCTCTCTCTCTCTATATATATATATATGATATATATATATATATATCATATATATTTCTTCTTTATTGATTTTAGAGAGAGAAGAAGGGTGAGGGAGAAAGAGATAGAAACATCAGTGAGAGGAAACATTGATTGGCCACCTCATGGATGCTCCCTACTGGGGGTTTGGGCCATTACCCGAGCTTGTGCCCTGAATTGGAATTGAACCAGCTACTTTCTGTTGCATGGGTTAACACTCAGGCACTGTG
Organism: Molossus molossus; assembly: GCF_014108415.1. Classification (NCBI taxonomy): domain Eukaryota; kingdom Metazoa; phylum Chordata; class Mammalia; order Chiroptera; family Molossidae; genus Molossus; species Molossus molossus. Next base: position 52,992,037 of record NW_023425355.1, read on the forward strand.
CCACACCAGCTGGGTTTGCAAAGTTTTCCTTAAAAGTGTTAAATGTTCAATTAGATTATTTGGCCCAACCCCCAAAATAGGCAATGTCATTCAAATATGTCCATTATCATGATCTTATGGTGCAGAAAATTTTTACTGTTAGCATATCATTTTAAAAACTACCTGTGGACAAATACATTTCTTAGGTAAATTAGAAAGTTCTCTAATTTTGTTTTGTTTTTGCTTTTGGTGCTTTGTTTTTATTAAAATCATTACCCATTGTCACTCAAAAAATAACCAAGAGTGTAGTGAGTCTATTTTTCCAAAACTAAGAAGAAAAGTTTGGAACATGTGGGGTTTCTTTGAATACCTCCCAGGTCACATACCATAGTTATTAAGTACTTAAGTAGCATAAGCACTTATTGTTTAACAACCATTCTTTAGGTCATTCTTTTTTTCTACCTGATAAAACTAGTTAGCAGCATAATATGCTTACTTTTATGTAATCAGCATTGGATTCCACTGTCTTAAAAGTATTCTTGTATCAATTTCACTGGCTTAAAATTCTGGGTAATTATTTTTGTATTTTTCTTCCATTAGATAACTTGACTCCTGGCTATTTACCTTGTTGCTACTTAACCAGGTGGCCCCAGTAATTATCTCTATAGCCACACAAAATCCATACCAATTTTCATCGCATTCTTTATCTCTTCTACTAATTCAGGATGGAGGCCAAATAATTTCAAAGACCATAGGCACATAGAAGTTAGAGATAAAACTATGATCAGTGTCTCAAAAGACGGCCATTATCTATTTTCAATAATGCACTGGTAGCCAGTTCTGTAAAGAGCTCTGCATTATAACATTTCCTCTTTTATTACTACATATATATATTACTACATACATATATTACTACATACATATATTACTACATACATATATTGCTACATATATATATTACTACATACATATATTGCTACATATATATATTACTACATATATATATTACTACATATATATTACTATATATATATATATATATATATATATATATATATATAATCTACTATGGCCTATTTCAAGCTACCAGTATGACATTACTTAAAACTGAGAAGAACTAACAATTGGCTCTTGCTAGAAGCAGAACTTATATTTCATTGTTATTTTGGGACAATCTCATAAATGATGTGTTTTTCAACTGGTTTATCCTTTTCAGTTCAATAAAATCTTAGGTCAGTGTTTCTGTAATCTTAGTTATGATCCTTAGATGACCACAATTAAACTGGAAATTTTGTTATAATGTAGAATCTGGGTTCCATCGCAGACTTACAAGTGTGCCTTAGAATCCATAATTTTAACATCTCTCAACATGATTCTGATATATGATAAATTTGCCTTTCATTGTTGTAAATGCTTAGGACCATTTAATCACCATGAAAGTGTGTAACTGGGAAGAAAAGCAGCAAAAGCCAGTTAAGGTTCAAACCTCCCAAAGAATAGACATATCTGTAACTACCATGTTTCCAATAGATTTTCCTGCACACAAACTTTATGAAAAATTCAACTATCTCCAATTTAGACTTTATTTGGAAGCAATTTTTTCTGTATTAGGTTTTTAGGGCTGCCATAACCAAATACCATAGACTAGGTGTCCCAAACAACAGAAAAGTATCTTCTCACAGTTCTAGAGGCCAAGTTCAAGATTGATTTGTTATCACAGTTGGTTTCATCCTGAGATGTCTCTTCTTGATTAGTAGATGGCCATATTACTCCTTTGTCATCCCATGGCCTTCTGTTTATGATGTCTGTGTTTTAACCTCTGAAACCAATTGTAATAAATTAGGGCTCACTCTAAGGACCTCATTTAACCTAAATTAATTTTTCAAAGTCCCTATCTCAAAGTAGAGTCACATTCTGAAGTACTAATGGTGAGAACTTCAATGTATAAATTTGAAGGGCACACAATTTAGCTCATAAAAATTCCTAAATAAGTTATAAATCAAAAACACAAAGAGGGAAAATACCGGTGAGAGAGTGTGAGTGAGTGTGTGAGAGAGTATGAGTGGACATGAAGGTGGACGACCAAACCGAGCAGTGCAGAGCTGTGGAGCAGAAAGTCCCTGTGCTGTGGACAAGAGAAGCTGGCTACTATGGTAAGTGGCCATTCAGGGCACGTCTCCCCGAACCATGGGGAGGTCCCAACATTTTGGAAGATTCTGGGTTATCCATGGGAGGAGGCAGTGGGAGCAGCTAAGGCCAAGCAACATGAGCCCACCAGCACACCTGGCATTGTCAGACCAATGGACACTCTGTATCAATACAGATGGGTGCACAGTAGTGGAGCTCCCAAGCTATTTGTTATGGAAGCAGCAAACAGCTTTGATCCCAGCATCATTTCCCATTGTAGCAGCCCAATCAGAGTCAATATATACCCCTAGCAACAGAGGCTGGGGAGCAAACATCTATCCACAGGCAACAGAAGCACAGAACGGCAGCTGAGACCCATCCCCAAAAACTACAGCAAAAGTTGAGCAGGAGTTGAGCCCCACAGGGCAGCAGCACTCCCCATCCAACAGCAGCAGGACCTGGAAATCCACAGAGGCCTGTGAGGTCCAATAGCCCAAAGAGCAGTAGGAAGCCAGAGCCCTAGAGACTGGTACAATCCAGCTGCCCACCCACGGGAAGAGCGTGGTACAAGGGCACCAGAGAAGCCTGTGAGACCCAGTAGAGACTGTGCAATCCAGTTACCCATGGGACCTGCAGGGTGCTGAAGCATCAGAGAAGCCTGTGCAACCAAGCAGCCCATAACATAAGCATAAAGCCAGGTCCCCAACTGGACTGTACAATCCAGTTACCCATGAGACCTGCAGGGTGCAGGAGCACCAGAAAGGCCTGAGCGACCCAGCCACACACAAGATAAGCGTAGAAAATGTGAAAATGGAGGAGGTGTGAACAGAAGCTATGCAGACAATCTCTCAGGACCAAACAGGAATTACAACTAAAACAAAAACAAATCCTCAGAAAAAAGCAACAGAAAAGCAGCAGAAGAGAACCATATAACCAGGGACACTGGTAGGATCTGCAGAAGTGAAAGAGGGTGGTGGGCTGGGTGTCTATGGTCAGCAGCAGTCTAAGCTGTGAGCAACACAGTTGGGAAATAAAGACGAAGCACAATCCAATGTGCAGAGAGCCAGGATGGAGGGCTAAAATAGCCACAGCAACTCACCTGGGGGCTAAGGCAAAGGAGGGAAGACTGGACTGGAAGACTATGGGGAAACCCAACATTTGGAGAGCACTCAGAGATTTTGCTGAGTTGCAGCCAAAAAGGACTGTGGCCAGTGTGCTCCTTCCGTGAGCTGTGGGGAAAAGCAGCAGCCCTCCCCCTGCCTGGAGATTCAGCCTTTCCCTGGTGAGGCAAAGACATGCAAACTGAGGCTCATTAACAACCAGTCTCTATCCCACCCTCTGGAAATTCTCTTGTGCAGAACACCAGGGCTACATTTAAAGGCACTGTGTAACTGAAACTACTAGCCACCAGGAAAAAGCTAGAGAAAAACTGAACCTTTCTGGGATTGCAAATCTACCCAGAAAAGTAAGACTTGACAGTGGTGTTTAACATGGGCTGACTCAGGCCCATCCAAACCCAGTAGAGGGAGCCATAAACAGCAGAACACCAACACCCAGCAAATTTGGCAGGCTCAAAAACCCGCTGAGATAGGCAAAATGGCAAAACAGAAAAAGAAGTCCCAAATGAAATAACAAGAGAACTCTATCAAAGATGAGATCAATGAAATACAGGTAAGCAAGTTATCAGAGATAGAGTTCAGAGCCATGACCTTGAGGAAGCTCAACAGCATGAGTAATAACATCAGCATCATGAGTAAAGATATAGAAACATTTAAAACCAACCAACTGGAAATGAAGAATGATATAGCATAAATTAAGAACACATTGGAAGGACTAAACAGCAGAGTAGAGCGAGCTGAGAACTGGATCAGTGAATTAGAAGACAAGGTAAAAAATATCAACCTATCAGAAAAGAAAAGGAAAAAAAAAAACAATTAAAAAACAGGAAGACAGCTTAAGAGAACGGTGGGACAACTGGAAAAATAATAACATTGGCATATAGGAGTCTCCAAAGAGGAAAAAAATGGGCAAGCGTTAGAAAATATAATTGAAAAAAATAGTGACAGAGAATTTTCTTAACTTGGTGAAGAAAGAAGGCATTCAAGTTCAAGAAGCACAGTAAGCCCCAAGTAAGAAAAATCCAAACAGGCCCACACCAAGACACATAGTAATTAAAATGCCAAAAATTAAACACAAAGTGAGAAACCCAGAGGCAGCAAGAGATAAGCAATAGGTTACCTACAAAGAAAATCCCATAAGGCACTCAGCTGATTTCTCAACAGAAACACTACAGGCCAGAAGGGAGTGGCATGAAGTAATCAAGGTCATGAAAAACAAGGATATGAATCCAAGACTACTTTATACAGCAAAGCTATCATTCAAAATAGAAGATCAAATAAAAAGCTGTCCAGACCAAAAAAAAAAAAAAGGGCTAAGGGAATATATTAACACCAAACCAGCATTGCAAGATATGCTAAAAGGACTGCTGTAATTAGTAGAAGACATAGAAAAAAAAATACAACCACACTAAACAAAAATGGCAATAAATAAGTATATATCCATTTTCACCTTAAATCTGACTGGTTTAAATGCTCCAATAAAAAGACATAGAGTAGATGACTGGATAAGAAAGCATGATTCACATATATGTGGTTTCAAGAGACCCACCTCACAATAAAAGACTCACATAAGTGTAAAGTGAATGGACAGAAAAAAATCGTTTTAGCAAACAGAAAGAAAAAAAGCTGGGGTAGCAATACTCATATCTGATAAAGTAGATTTCAAAATGAAGGCCATAACTATAACCAAAAAAGGCCACTATGTAATATTGAAATAATCTATCCAACAGGAATATATAACATTGGTAAACATATATGCACCCAATTTAGGAGCATCAACATATCTTAAAAATATTTTGGAAGACTTCAAAGGAGAAATCAACAACAATCCAATCATAGCAGGTGATTTCAATACCCCGCTGACATCACTGGATAGATCTTACCAACAAAAAATTAACAAGGAAACACAGACTCTAAACGAAGCGCTAGTTGAAATGGATTTAGTAGATATCTATAAACAATTACACCCCAAAACTGCAGAATTCACATTCTTCTCAAGTGCACATGGGACATTCTCAAAAATAGATCACATGTTAGGGCACAAACTAAGTCTCTAAAAGTTCAAGAAGAATGAAATCACATCAAGCATTTTCTCAGATCACAATGGCATGAAAGTAGAAATCAATTGCATCAAAAACATGCAAAAACATTTGAAAACATGGAGGCTAAATAGCATATCATTGAACAATGAATGGGTTACCATGGAGGTAAAGGAAGAAATTAAAAACTTCCTCCAAACCAATTAAAATGAACACACAACAACACAAAATCTATGGAATGCATCGAAAACAGTTCTGAGAGGAAAGTTCATAGCACTACAGACCTACCTCAAGAAGCAAGAAAAATTTCTAACAGACTATCTAACCTCACAACATAAAGAACTAAAAATCAAACAAAAATAAAATCCCAGAGCAAGTAGAAGAAAGGAAGTAATAAAAATTAGAGCAGAAATTAATGACATGGAGACCAAAAAAAAAAAAAGAATTCAATGAAACAAAGAGCTGGTTCTTTGAAAAGATAAAGACTGATGGACGTTTAGCTACACTCACCAAGAAACAGAGAGAGAGAGCCCAAATACACAAAATCAGAAATGAAACACGAGAAATAATAACTGACACTACAGAAATACAAAGAATCATTAACAAATATTATGAACAATTATATGGCAACAAATTCAAAAATCTAAGCAAAATGGACAAATTTCTAGAAACACATAGTCTCCCAAAACTAGACCAGGAAGAGATAGAAAACTTGAACAGACCAATAACAACAAAAGAAATTTAAGATATAATCAAGACTCTCCCACCAAACAAAAGCCAAGGCCCAGATGGCTTCACGCGGGATTACTACCAAACACTTATAATACCATTCTCCTCAAACTATTTCCAAAAATTAAAAAAAAAAAAAACCAACAAAAAATTTCCAAACTCGTTTTATGAGGCCAGCATAACTCTAATTCCAAAACCGGAAAAACACACTACAAAGAAATAAAACTACAGGCCAATATCCCTGATGAACATAGATGCCAAAATCGTGAACAAAATACTATCAAATCAAAACCAGCAATACATCAAAATTACTATTCAACATGACAATTGGGATTCATCCCAGGGACGCAAGGCTGGTACAATATTCACAAATCAATAAATGTGATACACCATATAAACAAAATAAAAGATAAAAATTATATGATCATATCAATAGATGCTGGAAAAGCATTCAAAAAAATCCAGCACCCATTTCTGATAAAAATGGTCATCAATCTGGGAATAGAGGGATCATGTCTCGACATAATAAAGGCCATATATGAAAGACCTACAGCCAACATCATACTCAATGGGCAAAAATTAAAAGCATTTCCCTTAATAACTGGAACAAGACAAGGATGCCCACTTTCACCACTCTTGTTTAACATGGTACTGGAAGACTTAGCCACAGCAATCAAACAGGAAGAAAAAATAAAAGGGATCCAAATTGGAAAGGAGGAAGTGAAACTGTCATTATTCGCACATAACATTATATTATATTTAGAAAACCCCAAAGACTCCATAAAAAATCTACCAGACCTAATAAATGAATTTGGCAAAGTAGCAGGATACAAAATTAACATGAAGAAATTGACAGCATTTTTTTACACCAATGATGAACTCATAGAAAGAGAAATTTAAAAAACAATCCTCCTTACCATCGTGGCAAAAAAGATAAGATACCTAGGAATAAACTTAACCAAAAAAGTAAAGGACCTAATTGCAGAAAACTACAGGACATTAAAAAAATAAATAGAGGAAGATATAAAAAAAGTGGAAGTACATAACTTGTTTATGGATTGGAAGAATTAACATCATTAAAATATCCATACTACCCAAAGCAATCTGTAGATTCAATTCAATCCCCATCAAAATACCAATGACATATTTCACACAATTGGAACAAACACTGTAAAATTTATATAAAAGCAAAAAATACCCCAAATGGCCACAGCAATTTTGAAAAAAAAAAAGTATGAGGGATCACATTACCAGATTTTAGCTTATACTACAAAACCACTGTAATTAAAGCAGCCTGGTACTGGCACAAGTACAGACATATAGACCAGTGGAACAGAACAGAGAACCCAGGAATGGACCCAAGGCAGTATGCTCAATTAATACTTGACAAAGGTGGCAAAAGCATACAATGGACTAAAGACAGCCTCTTCAATAAATGGTGCTGAGAAAATGGGACATCTACATGTACAAAAGTGAAACTAGACCATCAACTTTCACCATACACAAAAATAAACTCAAAATTGATAAAAGACTTAAATGCGACTTGAATCCATAAAAATTTTAAAAAGAAACTGTAGGCAACAAAATTTCAGACATCACACACAGCAGACTTTTCACTGATACAGCACCTAAGGCACGAGAAACAAACGAAAAACATAATACATGGGACTACATCAAACTAAAAAGCTCTGTACATCTAAAGAAACAAGCATCAAAATAAAAAAGGAACCCACTATATGGGACAGCATAATTGCCAATGACACATTTGATAAGGAGTTACTTTCTAAAATATATAGAGTACTCATACACGTCAACAAAAGAAAGACAAAGAACCCAATTAAGAAATGTGCAGATCTGGAGTCATGGAAATGGTGTGCAAACTGACAAAACTCAGAAGAGGTGGACGTGGGAGGAGAGAGGAGATAAACCACAGAACTTATACACATGTATGTGTAAACAAGGACATAGACAATAATTCTGGGACAGTGGTGGGATTGGGAGGAGTGTGTCAATGGGGAAAAAAAGAAGAAACACACTTAACTAAATAAACATTATAAAAAGTAAATAAAATGAAATAAAATAAAAAATAATGTGCAAAGAACCTAAATAGACAGCTCTCCAAAGAGGTCATACAAATGACAAAGAGACTTTAAAAAGTGCTCAATGTCACTAATTATCAGAGAGATTCAAATTAAAATGACTATGAACTATCACCTTACACCTGCCAGAATGGCTTTCATCAAACAAGTGCTGGTGAGGGTGTGGAGAAAAAGAGGACTCTAATACACTGTTTGTAAGAATGCAGACTGGTGCAACCACTTTGGAAAACAATATGGTGTTTCCTCAAAAATTTAGAAATCAAACTGCTACTTGATCCAGTGATCCCACTTCCAGGAGTATATACTAAAAAGTCTGAAGCACCAATCAGAAAAAATATATATACCCCTATGTTAATAGCAACACTATTTACAATTGCTAAGATCTGGAAACAGCCCAAGTGTCCATCAATAGATGAGTAGATAAAAACAAATCTATGGTACATGTACTCAATGGAACATTATGCAGCTGTAAGAAAGAAAGATATCTTATCCTTTGAGACAACATGGAGGGATCTGGAGACTATTATGCTATGTAAAATAAGCCAATCAGAGAAAGACAAATATCACATGATCTCACTTATTTGTGAAATATAATGAACAAAATGAAGTGATGAAGAAAATAGATCCAGAGACATAGAAAAGAGTGTGGATCAAACTGAAAAACCTCAGATGAAGGGGGCAGGAATGAGGGGGATGAGACAAGCCAAGGAAGTAATATGCACATATGTGTAACCAATGGACATAGACAACAATGATGGGGATGATGGGGGAGGAGATGAGATCAGGTATAGGATGTCTGGGGGGGGGGGAGAACAAACATCTGTAACAAAAATAAATTAGTAAAAACTAAAAAAATAAAAATAAAACTCCATTCTTCCAGATATACAGGGTAGAATCTTTAAGGTTATGCTTGTATCACTTTTTGTCTCAAGTTGCACATGGTGTGAGAAAATCCTCTCAGTTCTATCTTAACTTATATTGCTATTTGAACAGTCCTCATTCCCTTTCACTGCTATTAAGTCACCTTTATGTATTACTTCCGTTGTTAAAATCGCCTATTAACTTGTACCTCTGCTTCCACTTTGCTCATCCTCTCACACCACTAGGATTGTTACCAACATAGAAGCCAGAACAATTAAGTTAAAGTGTTTCTTCAGATAATTTTCTTATTTTGCTGAAATCTAACTATTGATTACAAGCAGAGTAAAAGTTCTTACAGTGAACTGCAAAGTCCTGAACATTTTGAATCTCTTTTAGTTTTCTGACCTAATTGATAACTACACAACCCCCCCCCCCCACACACACACACACATTTTCTCTGTGTCCGATACATTGACCTCTTTGCTGTTCCTAGAATATGCCACATGTATTTCCACCTCAAGGCCTTTGCAGTTACTGTTTCCTCTGCCAGGAATGCTCTCCCTGCAGATATCTGCATGAATTTTCTTTCACCTCTTCCAAAGTTCACTTCAGTAGTAGGAATTCCAACCATCTTATTTGAAATTTTACCTTATCCTTCAACACTCTTGTTCTTTATTCTTATATTTGTACACCCAGGGCACTTAGCACCTTATATTAAACTATACCTTTTACATATCTTTTAACTTGTTATTTGTGTATTCCCACTAAAATATGAGCTACCTGAGGGCAAAGTTGTTTTTTTAACTTTGGGTGTAACATAATTCCTAGAACGGTGCCTGGCAAAGTAAGAGCTTAATAAATATTTGTAGAAAGTTAAGTGAAACTCTATAAGATAGTGTAAATTGAGTAGATATTATCAGTGAGAACAATTTTTTTGCAGTAATACAAAATATTTGTATTACTATTTATTGAGCAAAACATCTACCATGTAGTTACATTTTCTAGTTTTTGTGAAGAATACGAGTATAAGAGCTATCCTTATGACAATTATGCAGAATAAAAGAGTAGTTTCTACAAAACGACATGCCTATGACTTGGTTTTTCTTCCTGCCACAGTGTCTTTCTTCTTGTCTATGCTATCTCCATTTTAAAATCTTCTAATTATATCCATTTCACTTTTAGTTTTTTCAGTTTTGCTTCTTTGCTGTACTTTCACCAACCGTTGGTCAATTCTCTCTTTTATTTACCCATTTTTATAAAACATTCTATGTGTTTATTACTAGGAAACAGGAGGAAACACAACAACACAATTTTTGCTGTCTGTGCATGAATTGAATAACATGCAGTGACCAACCAACAAAAGACCGTGAAAGATAAGGCATGATTAATCACCAATCATAAAGTGCATCTGTTATTTACATAGTTGTATGTAGGATGAAGAGCTAGTAGCAAAGTTTGTACTTTGTTCAATTACTCATAGTTAATATGATATAATAATAAATTTAAACTGTCATTTGGGAGCTGTTTTTATTTAAACTGTAGGTAACCAAAATGCAACCATATTAGATCCTTGCAAAGTAGAGCTACCAATCTCTGTGTGTGTGTTTGTGTATGTGAGTGTGTGAATGTGTTCCATAAAAGTACTACGGACACACATATTGAATATTATGTAATTTTAGTTGTTTTAATTTTTATAAAACAATTGTTATGCTATAATAAATTCTACAAGATTTATCATTTTCACCTGTGTCATATATTAAAATTATACAAAGTTCTGAGTCTGTTTCCAAGTTTCTATCCTATTCTGTTGTTCTTTACATATACCACATAATACACATTCTTAATTATAATGGTTTCATATTAAGTTCTGATAATGCTATTGTAATCAAAACAGTGTGGTACTGGTTACAAGAACAGGTATATAAATTCATGAAACAGAACAGAGATCCCTGAAATTGGCCCAAGCCATTACATTCAGTTAATGTATGACAAAGGAGGAAAGAACATACAAAGAAATAAAAATAGTCTTTTCAATTAATGGTATTCAAAAATTGGACAGTTATATGCAAAAAAAAAAAAAAAAAAAATGAAGCTAGACCATCAACTTGCACCATACACAATAATAAACTCAAAATAGATAAAAGAGGTTAAGCCACAAAAGTCTTAAAAGAAAACATAGGAGGCAAAATATTAGACATCTCATGTAGCAGAATCTTCACAATTACATCTTCTAAGACAACAGAAACAAAGGAAAAATAAACAAATGGGACAACATTAAACTAAAAACCTTCTACACAGAAAAATAAACTGTCCTTAAAATAGAAAGGGAATCTACTGTATAAAAGCACATATTTTTCAATGATATATTAAATACAGAATTAATTTCCAAAATATATAAAGAAAACATTAAACTCAACAAAAGGAAGACAAACAATCTAATTAAAAGGAACTGCAAAGAAACTAAATAGACACTCTCCAAGAGGACATATAATTGGCTAAAATACATATAAAAAAGTGATCAAAGTCACTAATCATCAGAGAGATGAATATTAAAATGACAACAAGATATCACCTTACACCTGTCACATAGGCTACCATCAGTAAATCAACAAACAACAAATGCTGGTGAGGTTGTAGAGAACAGGGTACCCTACTACTGCTGGTGGAAATGCAGAATAATGCAGCCACTATGGAAAACAGTATGGAGCTCCCCAAAAATTAAATATTGAAATACTGTTTGACCCAGTATTCCCATTTCTAAGAATATATCTTAAGACTCTGAAACACCATTCAAAAAAATATAGCACTCCTATGTTCATAGGAGCACAATTTATAACAGCTAATATCTGGAAAGAGCAGAAGAGCCCATCACTAGATGAGTGGATAAAAAAAATCTGTGGTATATTTCCACAATGGAATATTACACAGCTATATAAAAAAGACCTCTTGAAATTTACGAATTAAAAAAAAAAGATAGCGGCAAGCAGGACCTGAGGGAGGGTGAGTGTGTGAGAGAGTGAGTCAGTGTGTGAGAGAGTGAGTGGTTGTGAAGGTGGATGACCAAACCCAAGCAGTACAGAGACATAGCAGAAAGTTCCTGTGCTGTAGATAGAAGCAGCCAGCTACCACAGTAAGCAGCAACTCAGGGTGCTTCTCCCTACACCACGAGGAGGTTACACCATGTTGGAAGATCCCAGGTCTTTCCTGGGAGGAGGCACTGAAAGTGTCTAGGGCCCAACAACCTGAGCCCACCAGTGCAGCTGGCACCATCTGACCAGTGGACACTCTGTGTCAACACAGATCAGTGTAGCTGGGAGCCCCGCATCATCCCTCATAGAAGCAATCCAATCAGAGTCGAGATATACCCCCAGCAACAGAGGCTGGGGAGCAGATATCCATACCAAGGCAAGAGAAGCACAGACCAGCAACTGAGACGTATCCCCAAAAACTATAGCAAAAGTTGAGCAGGAGTTGAGCCCCACTGGGCAGCAACACTCCCCAGCTGCCAGTGGTGGAACCTGGGGCTCCACAGAGGCCTGTGCAGTCCAGCAGTTCAAAAGAGCAGTGGGAAGCCAGAGCCCAAGAGAGACTGGTGCAATCCAGTGGCCCGACCAAGAGAACTGCAGGGTGCAGGGACACCTGAAAGGCCTGTGTGACCCAGCAGAGACTGTGCAATATAGTAACCCGCTGGAACTGGGGTGCTCAAGCAACAGAGAGGCCTGTGTGACCCAGCAGGGACCATGCCACCCAATTACCCACTGGAACTGTAGGGTGCACAGGCACCAAAGAGGCCTGTGCAACCCAGCAAGGACTGCATGATCTAGTTACCCACAGGGCTGTGGGGTGCTACAGCACCAGAGAGGCCTGTTTGACTTAGAAGCCCATAACATAGGCATAGAAACAGGTCCCCAAATGAACTGTGCAATTTAGTTACACCCAGGATCTGCAAAGTGCAGGGGCACAAGAAAGGCCTGTGCCACCCAGCTGAACACAAGATAGGCATAGAGGATGTGAAAATGGAGGCAGAGTAAATAGAAACTACACAAACGATCTCCCAGGACCAAACGGGAATTACAACTAAAATAAAGACAAATCCTCAGAAAAAAAGCAACAGAAAAGCAGCAGAACAGTACTATATAACCAGGAACACTGGTAGGATCTGCAGAGGCAAGAGATGGTGGCGGGATGGGAGCCCAGGGACAGAAGCAGTCTTAACTGTGAGCAATACCCTATGGGAATAAAGACCAAGCCCACTCCATATCACAGAAAGCCAAGACATAGCGTTAAAATAGCCAAAGCCACTCACTTGGGGACTATGGCAGAGGAAGGGCAGACTGGGCTGAAACTCTGTGGGGACACCCAGGATTTGGAGGGCACTCAGAAATTTTGCTGAGTTGCAGCCACAAAGGACTGTGGCCAGTGTGCTCCTTCCGTGAGCTGTGGGGAAAATCATCAGCCCTCCCCCTGCCTGGAGATTCAGACTTTCCCAGGTGAGGCAAAGAAATGCAAACTGAGGGTCATTAACAACCAACCTCTATCTCACCCTCTGGAAATCCTCTTGTGCAGAACACCAGGGCTACATTTAAAGGCACTGAGTAAATAAGGCCATTAGCCAACAGGAAAAATAAAGAGGAAAACTGAAATTTTCCTGCCTTTTAAATATACCCAGGAAAGGAAGAATTGACAGTAATTTTTAACGTGGGTCCACTCAGGCCCATCCAAACCCAGCAGAAGGAGCCACTAACAGCAGAACACCAGAAACACAAGAAAAATTTGGCAGGCTCCAAAACCCACTGAGATAGCCAAAATGGTGAAACAAAGAAACAAATCCCAAATAAAAGAACAAGAGAACTCTATCAAAGACGAGATAAATGAAATGCAGCTAAGCAAATTATTAGAGGTAGAGTTCAGAGCAATGATCTTGAAGAAGCTCAACAGCATGAGTAAGGACATCAGCACCATGAGTAAAGATATAGAAACATTTAAAACAAACCATGTGGAAATGAATAATGAAATAGAAGAAATAAAGAACTCATTGGAAGGACTAAATAGCAGAGTAGAAGAAGCTGAGGACCAGATCAGTGAATTAGAAGATAAGATAGAAAAAAATTAACCAATCAGAAAACCAAAAGGAAAAAAGCAATTAAAAAACAGGAAGACAGCTTAAGAGAGCTGTGGGACAACTGAAAATGTAATAACATTTGCATAATAGGAGTCACCAAAGAGAAAGAAAATGGACAAGTGTTAAAGAATATATTAGAAGAAATAGTGTCAGAAAACTTTCCTAACTTGGTGAAGGAAGAAAGAATTAAAGTTCAAAAAGCACAGAGAGCCCCAAGTCAGGAGAACCAAACAGGCCCACAACAAGACACATAGTAATTAATATGCCAAAAATTAAAGACAAAGAGAGAAACCTAAAAGCAGCAAGAGATAAAGCAACAGGTTACCTACAAAAGAAACCCCATATGGTTCTCAGCTGACTTCTCAACAGAAACACTATAGGCCAGAAGGGACTGGAAAGAAGTCATCAAAGTCATGAAAAACAAGGATCTGAATCTAAGACTACTCTGTCCAGCAAGGCTATTATTCAAAATAGAAGGTCAAATAAAGAGCTTTCCAGACCAAAAAAATAATAATAATAAATAAGGCTAAGAGAATATATTAACACCAAACCAGTACTGCAAGATATGCTAAATGGACTGCTGTAATTAGTAAAAGAAATAGGAAAAAAAAATAGAACTACACTAAACAAAAATGGCAATAAATAAGTAGATATAAATAATCACATTAAATGTGAATAGATTGAGTGCTCCAATAAAAAGACACAGAGTAGCTGACTGGATAAGAAAGCATGACTCACATATATGCTGTTTACAACAGACCCACCTCACAACAAAACACTCACATAGGTTGAAAGTGAAGGGATGGAAAAAAACCTTTTAAGCAAACAGAAGGAAAAAAAAAGCTGGGGTAGCAATACTCATATCTGATAAAGTAGATTTCAAAATGAAGGCCATAACTAGAGACAAAATAGGCCACAGTATAATATCGAAAGGATCTATCCAGCAGGAAGATATAGTCTTGGAAAACATATATGCACCCAATATAGAAGCAGCAACATATATTAAAACATTTTTTGAAGGACTTCAAAGGAGAAATCAACAGCAATAAAATCATAATAGGGTACTTCAATACCCCACTAACATCACTGGATGGATCTTCTAGACAAAAAATTAACAAGGATACACAGACTCTAAATGAAGCGCTAGATCAAAAGGATTTAATAGATATCAACCGAGAGGTACAATCCAAAACTGCAGAATTCACGTCCTTCTCAAGTGCACATGAGACATTCTCAAAGATAGACCACATGGTAGGGCCCAAACTAAGTCTCTATGTGTTCAAGAAGATAGAAATCATATCAAGGATCTTCTCAGATCACAACGGCATGCAACAAGAAATTAATTGCATCAAAAACATGCAAAGACATTTGAACACATGGAGGCTAAATAGCATGTTATTGAACAATTAGTGAATTACCATGGAGCTCAAGAAAGAAATTAAAAACTTCCTGGAAAACAATGAAAATGAACACACAATAACACAAAATCTATGGGATGCAGCGAAAGCAGTTCTTAGCGGGGAGTTCATAACACTACATGCCTACCTCAAGAAACAAGAAAAATTTCTAATAGATTATCTAACCTCACAACTTAAAGAACTAGAAAGCAAACAAAAAGAAATCCCCAGAGCAAGTAGAAGGAAGGAAATAGTGAAGATCAGAGCAGAAATAAATAACATGAGGACCAAAAAAAAAAACAAAAAAATTCAAAGTATAGATGAAAGGAAGAGCTGGTTCTTGGAAAAGATAAACAAGATTAATGGACCCTTAGCTAGACTCACCAAGAAAAAAAAACAGAAAGGACCCAAATACACAAAATCAGAAATGAAAGAGGAGAAATAATAATTGACACCATAGAAATACAAAGGATTGTTAACAAATACTATGAATAATTATACGGCAACAAATTCGACAATCTAAGTGAAATGGACAAATTTCTAGAAACACATAGTCTCCCAAAATTGAACCTGGAAGAGACAGAAAACTTGAACAGACCAATTACAACAAATGAAATTAAAGATGTAATTAAAACTCTCCCAGAAAACAAAAGCCCTGGCCAGGACGGCTTCACGGGAGAATTTTACAGAACATTCAAAGAAGAAGTAATACTCATTCTCCTCAAATTATTTCAAAAAATTCAAAAGAAAGACTTTCATACTTGTATTATAAGGCCAGCATAATTCTAAATTTAAAACCAAAAATGTTACTATACAGAAAGAAAACTACAGGCCAATATCCCTAATGAAATTCGATGCCAAAATCCTGAACAAATTGCTAGCAAATCAAATCCAGCAATACATCAAAAAGATTAATTACCAAGACCAAGTGGGATTTATCCCAGGGATGTAAGGCTGGTACAATATTCACAAATCAATAAACGTGATACACCGCATAAACAAAATGAAAGATAAAAATTGTATGATTATATCAATAGACACTGAAATAGCATTCGACAAAATTTAGCACCCATTTTTTATAAAACGCTCAGCATTCTGGTAATAGAGGGATCATATCTCGACATAATAAAGGCCATATATGAAAGACCTAAAACCAACATGATAGTCAATGGGCAAAAATTAAAAGCAGTTCCCGTAAGAACATAAACAAGACAAAGATGCCCACTTATGCCACTCTTATTTAATATAGTATTGGAAGTCTTAGCCACAGCAATCAAACAGGAGGAAAAAATAAAAGGGATCCAAATTGAAAAGAAGAAAGTAAAATGGTCATTATTTGCACATGACATAATACTATACGTACAAAATCCCAAAGACTCCATGTTATACTACAAAGCCACTGTAATCAAAACAGCCTGCTACTGGCACAAGAACAGGCATGTAGACCAGTGGAATAGAACAGAGAACCCAGAAATGGACCCAAGGCAATATGCTCAATTAATATTTGACAAAGGTGGCAAGAGCATACAGTGGAGTAAGGATAGCCTCTTTAATAAATGGTGTTGTGAAAACTGGACAGCTACATGCAAAAAAAATAAAACTAGACCATCAACTTACACCCTACACAATAATAAACTCAAAATGGATGAAAGAATTAATGTGACTCATGAATCCATAAAAATCCTAGAAGAAAATGTAGGCAACAAAATTTCAGACATCATATGCAGCAGAATTTTCACTGATACATCACTTAAAGCAACAGAAATGAAGGAGAAAATGAACACATGGGACTAAATCTAACTCAAGTGCTTTTGCACAGCAAAAGAAACAACTATCAAAATGGAAAGGCAACCCACTGTATGGGAGAGCATCATTGCCAACGATATACCAGATAAGGGGTTAATTTCCAATATATATAGAGTGCTCATACAACTCAACAAAAGGAAGACAAAGAACCCAATTAAAAAATGGACAGAGGAACTAGACACCTCTCCAAACAGGACATACAAATGGCTAAGAGACATATGAAGAAATACTCAACATCACTAATCATCAGAGAGATGCAAATTAAAACAACAATGAGGTATCACACCTGTCAAAATGGCCACCATCAACAAATCATCAAACAACAAGTGTTGGTGAGGGTGTAGAAAAGGGGACTCTAGTACACTGCTGGTGGGAATGCAGACTGGTGCAGCCACTATGGAAAACAATATGGTGTTACCTCAGAAAATTAAAAATTGAACTTCCATTTTACCCAGTGATTCCACTTCTAGGAATATACCCTAAGTAACCTGAAACACCAATTAGAAAAAATATATGTTCCTCCATGTTCGTAGCAGCACTATTAACAATTGCTAAGATCTGGAAACAGCCCGAATGTCCATCAGTAGACAAATGGATAAAAAAGCAGTGGTACATATACACAATGGAATACTATGCAGCTATAAGAATGAACGATGTCCTATCCTTTGAGACGACATGGAGGGACCTGGAAAGTATTATCCTAAGCAAAACAAGCCAAACAGAGAAAGACAATATCATATGATCTGACTTATTTGTGGAATATAATGAACATGACAGTCTGAGGAATGGAGTAGTCCCAGAGTTGTGGAAGTGGGGTACATACTGACAATCCCTAGAAGAGGTGTTTGTGGGGGAGAGATAAACCACAGAACTTATATGCATGTATACATGAACAATGGACATGGATAACATAACTGCATACAGGTTGGGGATGAAGGGGGAGGGGAAATCAGTGGGGAAAAAAGAAGCATCTGTAACAAAAATAAATTAATTAATTTAAAAATAATAAAAATAATAAAAAATAAATTAAAAATACCTCTTATCCTTTGAGACTGCATGGAGGGATCTGGAGGGTATTACGCTAAGTAAAGTAAGCTAGTCAGAGAAAGAAAAGTACTACATAAGCTCACTTGTTTATGGAATGTCATGAATAAAATAAAACAATAAATGAATTGGACCAGAGGCATGGAAACATGGCACAGACTGATGGATCTCAGCGGGAAGGAAGGAGGGGGCAGGTAGAGATTAACCAAAGTACTTATATAGAAAACCAATTGAAACAGACAATAGTGTGACAAAAGCCTGGGTTAAGTTTTAAACCCAGTGGAGGGGAACAATGGGGGTAAAAAAAGGTGGGGACATTTATAATACTCTCAACAGTAACAATTAGAAAAAAAATAAAAGAATAAATAAAGAAAAAAAAACTAAGCAAACATAGCATAAAGATAATTCTATAGTATTTTTCAGATAAGTATGAAATCATGTGATATTTAATCTAGTCATTTATAATATATCTCGACCAAACCAAAGTTCTTTAAAATACTTTATAAATTATAATGGTGGCAATATTAGCCAAAAATGACTGAGAGACTGTATAACTAAATGATATTAATAATGAAACAATATTTTAATTACATATAATGCTATTGAAATATAAATAATGTATTATGAACAGCAATTGGCCAATGTAGTTGTCAATGTATATTGACAACTTTTATTCAAAGATATACATTACTAAAATTGATTTTAAAATATAAACAAATACAAAATGTAATTACTCTCCAAGTCCCTCTATGTTATCACAAAGGGTGAAACATCATTTTACAGCTGCATAGTATTTCATTGTATAAATAAAATCCTTTTTTATTCATTCATCTACTGAAGGACACTTGTGCTGTTTCCAGATCTTAGCAATTGTAAATAGTGCTGCTATGAACATAGGGGTACATATATTCTTTTTGATGGGTGTTTCAGGCTCCTTAGGATATATTCTTAGAAGTAGGATCACTGGGTCAAGAGGCAAATACATTTTTATTTTTTTTAGTAAGTGCCATACCTTTTTCTATAGTGGCTGAACCAATCCGCAATCCCATCAGCAGTGTACTAGAATTTTCATGTCTCCACATCCTTGTTAGCCCTTGTTTTTTGTTGATTCATTGATGGTAGCCATTCTGGCAGGTGAGAGGTGGTACCTTATTTTCATTTTATTTTACATCTCTCTGATGATTAAAAACTTTGAGGTTTTTTTTTTTTTTTTTTTTTGGTTTGATTGATTGTTTGTTTTATATGTCTCTTGGCCATTTGTATGTCCTGTTTGAAGAAGTGTCTATTCGGGTGTTCTGCACATTTTTTAATTGAATTATTTGTCTCCTTTTCTTCAGTTGTATGTGTACTTTGTATATTGTAGAAATTAACCCTTTATTTGATGTATCATTGGCAAATATGTTCTCCCATACAATGGGTTCTGTTTGATTTTTGAGGATGATCTCTTTTGCTGTGCAGAGTTTCTTACTTTGATGTAGTCACATTGGTTTATTTTTATTTTTCTTTGCTTGTCTTGCCCTAGGCGATTTATCCATGAAAAGTTTGCTATGTGAAATGTTGGAAATCTTGCTGCCTACATTTTATTCTGGAGTTTACATGATTTCACAACTTATATTTAAGTCTGTATTACATTTTAAATTAAGTATTGTGTATGGTGTTAGTTGGTGGTCTAGTTTTACTTGTTTGCTTGTAACTGTCCAATTTACCCAGTACCCTTCATTGAAGAAACTATCTTTACTACACTGTGTGCTCTTGCCTCCTTTGTCAAATATTAATTCAGCATAATGTCTTGGGTTGATTTCTTGGCTCTCTGTTCTGTTCTATTGATCTATACGCCTGTTTTTGTGCCAGTATCAGGCTACTTTGATGAAAATTACTTTGTACTATAACTTGTTATCCAGTATTATAATTCCTTCAACTTTGTTCTTCTTTTTCAAGATTGCTGTGGCTATTCAGTGTCTATTATGGTTCCATGTAAATATTTGGAATACTTTATCTTAATCTATGATATATGCTTTTGGTATTCTAATAAGGAACACATTCTTTCTATAGATGATTTTTTTAGTATAAAAATTTTAATTATGTTAATTCTTCCAATCCATGACCATGCTATAGTATTTACAGGGCTTTTACCACCCTGGTTAAGTTTATTCCTAAGTATTTTAATTTTTTGTTTCAGTGGTAAATGGGGTTGTGTTTTTAATATTTATTTTTGATAATTCATAATGGGTGTATAAAAATGCCATCAATTTCTTGGTGTTAATGTTGTATCCTGCTGCATTGCTAAATTCAGTTATTAAATCAGTAGTTTTTTGGTGGATTTTGTATGGTTTTCTATTTACGATATCATGTCATCTAAGAATTATGACAGTTTTACTTCCTCCTTTCCTATTTGGATATTTTTTGGGTTTTTGTTTTGTTTTTTGTTTTTTTGTTTTTTGCTCACTGTGGATAGGACATCAATTACTATGTTGAATTATAGTGGTGAAAGTGGGCATCCCTGTCGTGTTTTTGTTCTCATGAGAAATGCTTTGTTTTTTCCCATTGAGTATGATATTGACTGTAGATTTGTCATATATGGCCTTTCTTATGATGAGGTATGATCCTTGTTTTTGCACTTTACTGATAATTTTTATCAAAATAGGTATTCAATTTTGTTGAATGCTATTTCTGCATCTATCAATAAGATAATTAATTTTTTATCTTTAAATTTGCTTATGTAATGTATCATATTTATTGATTTGCAAATATTGTACCAGCCTTGCATCCCTGGAATAAACCCCACTTGGTCATGGTGTCTGATCATTTTAATATATTGTTAGATCCTAGTTGCTAACATGTTATTGAGGATTTTAACATCTATGTTCATCAGGTATCTTTCTTTGTAGTGTATCTATTTTTTTTTATTTGGATTATGTTTTTCTTATAAAAAGATCTTGGATGTATTCTTTCCTCTTGAATTTTTGGAGTAGTTTGAGGAGGATAGGTATTAGTTATTCTTTGAATGTTTATTAGAACTCCCCTATAAAGCTGTTGGAACCAGGGTTTTTGTCTGATGGGAGTTTATTGATTACTGCTTCAATTTCATTAGTTGTTATTGATCTGTTCAAGTTTTTCTGAATGAGTTTTGGAAGATTGTATGCTTCCAGGAATTTGTCTATTTCACCTAGGTTCTCCAATTTGTTATCATGTAGTTGTTCATAGTATTTTTTTTTTTTTTACAATCCTTTGTTATTTTGTGGTGTCAGATGTTATTTTTTTGTTGTTGTGTTCACTTTCATTAGTCTCCAGGAAGTTTTTTATTTCTTCCTTGATCTCATTGGTAATCCATTCATTGTTTAATAACATGCTATTTAGCCTCCATGTGTTTAATTTTTTTTTTACTTTTTATAGTTATTGATTTCTAGTTTCATGCCATTGTGATCTGAAAAGATGATTGATATGATTTAAATCTTCATGAAATTGTGAAGACTTAGTTTTTGTCTTAAAATGTGGTCTATATTTAAGAATATGCCATGTACACTTGAGAAGAATGTATATTCTTCAGCTTTGTGGTAAAATGTTCTGTAAATGTTAGTTAAATTTATTTGATCTAGTGTGTCATTAAGGGTTGCTATTTCCTTGTTGATTTTTAGTCTAGAAGATCTATCCAGTGATGTCATTGGATTGTTAAAATCCCACATTATGACAGTATTGCTGTTGATCTCTCCATTAAAGTCCTCCAGAAGCTCATAAAAAATCTGTGTGCTCCTGTATTGGGTGCATATATGTTTACCAGGGTTATATCCTCTTGTTGTATCAATTCCTTTAGCATTATGTAGTGGCATTCATTGTCTCTTGTTATGGCCTTCATTTTGAAATCTATTTTGTCAGATATATATACTGCTACCCTAGCTTTTTTGCATTTCTATTTGCACAGAATTTTTTTTTTCATCCCTTCACTTTTATCCTGTGTGAGTCTTTTGTTCTGAGGTGGTTCTCATAGTCAGCATGTATATGTTTTTTTTTTTTTTTTTTTTTTTTTTTTACCCATTCAACTACCATATGTCTTTTGATGGAAGCATTTAAGCCATTTATGTTTAAGGTTATTATTGATAGGTACTTATTTATCACCATTCTTATTTTTATGTCTGTGTTTCTCTCTCTCTCTCTCTCTCTTTCTTCTTCTTGCAACAGTCTCTTTAGCATTTCTTTCAGTGCTGATTTGGTGGTAATAAACTTCTTTAGATTTTTCTTGTCTCAGAAGCTCTTTATTTCACCTTCACTCTTGAATGATAGCCTTGTTGGATAGAGTAGTCTTGGATTCAGTCTCTTGCTTTAATGTCTTTGTACACTTCTTGTCACTCCCTTCTGGCCTGAACTATTTCCACTGAGGGATATTCTGACAGTACAGTGAGAGCTCTCTTGAAGATAACGTTCTGTCTTTCTTGCTTCCTTTAATATTTTTTTTTCTTTAACATGTGACATTTTAATTATGATGAGTTTATGTGTGGCTCCTTTAGAGTTTATCTTTTTTTAAAATTTTTGTTTTCTTTATTGATTTTTAGAGAGAGAGGAAGGGAGAAGGAGAAAGTGATAGAAACATCAATGAATGAGAACATGATTGGCTGCCTTCTGCATGTCCCCCACTGAGGATCGGGCCCACAACCTGGGCATGTGCCCTGACTGGAAATCAAACCAGCAACCACTTGGTGCATGGGTTGATGCTCAACCACTGAGCCACACCAGCCAGGCTAGCATTCATCTTGATTGGGACTGTCTGTGTTTCCTGGACTTGTGTAACTTTTTCCTTCACCAGTTTAAGGAAGTTTTCTGTCATTAGCCCTTCAAACTAGTTCTCTCTTCCTTGCTACAAATTTTTTTCCTTCTGTTACCCTTATCATGGGGATTTTGTTATTTTTAATCTTGCCCCAATGCTCCCTTAGACTCTCCTCTTGCTTTTTAATTTTTTCAATTGTTCTGATTGTGTGTTTTTTTCTACCTTGTATTCTAATTTGCTGATTCGGCCCTCACCTTCTTCTATTCCTCTGTTGATTTCTTCCAGGATATTCTTTATTTCAGCCATTATTCTTCATTTATAATTGATTTTTAGTCATGTTTTACACATCTTTTTCATATTGATGTAGTTCCCTCTAAATTCCTTATAGTTCTCATTAAGTTGTTTGAACACCCTAAAACTATTACTTTGAACTCTTTATCTGACAAATTCCTCGCCTCAGTTTTATTTAGTTCCTTTTCTGGCAATTATTTCTTTTCTTTCATTTGGGGGTTGTTTTTTGTCTCCCCATTTTAGCATTTCAATAGTCCAGAGCACTGGATGAGGTGTGTCAGGTGAGGTGCGCCACATATCTGGTGGTGGATGCTTGCATCTGGAGGCATTGGGTTGCTAAATCACATGAAAGGCCCTTGCATTAGGAACATCAGGTCATGGTGGGGCAACTCCACATTTGGTCTCAGAGCTGCGTCCAATCACCTATGTGCACTTTTTCAGGTGCATGGGGTTGTCATGAGGTCCCTGCATCCAGGAGTTGTGGGTCATGGTGGTAGTGGAGACAGTTGCAATGGCTCTGACAGCTGGGCTGATTGCTGCAAGTCGAGTAGGCAGGGACTGAGTGGGTCTTGACAGGTAATTGTGTGTAATGGCAGCAGTGGTGGGACTGTTGGAGCAGATCACAGTGGTGGCTCAGGGCAGTTTGTGGCTTGTCACAGCAGCAGCAACAGGTCCCATCATGGTGGATTGATACAGGTTGTGGTATGTTGCAGCAGTGACAACTGGGTCAATGCAGTGTGTCAGGGTGCTGATGGTGGCAATGAGGCTGGATATGCCTCTTTGTGGCCTTGAGTCCCTGGCTCTTGGCTGCTCCCTGCAGCTCCCTCCCCATTATGCCCCTGTGGATCCTCTAAAATTGTGTGCTCTCCTGTCCCAAGAGGGTAGAAGTACTCAGTCATGCAGTGCATTGCAGCAGCTGGCAGCTGCCCCACCAGGAACGCCCAACCTTCCCACCCTGAGCTCCCACACTATCACAAATATGCCCATCCAGAGTCATATCCATGCACAATCTCTCTTGCACATGCTCACACACTCACACTCTCACCCTCACTTTGGTCCTGCCCTCCACCATGTTGAAACTTCTCTGTTTTCTTAGGTTTTTAATGTTTTCCTTAATGTGATATCTTCCTACTAACATTAACTAGTATACATTTATGGCATCTACATCATTGCATTAGGACGATGTTATCATTTAAAAAGTAGATATACATTCACTTAAAAATCTTGTTGATAATTTCAAATATTGTGCCTGACTTATAAAGCTGATTATATCTTCCTTTTTTTTATCACATAATATCTGCTATACAGGTTCTACTAGCATTTGAGAGATTGTCATTTTGTATCTTTCAGTTTTTGTTTTCATTATTATAATTATCTTTAGCTTGCAGGTTATTTTTTGGTCATAATTCATTAATCACATTGTTGAAGACTAATGAGAGTCTATCAATGTCAACTCTCTTTACTATAAAGAAAGATGAAGTGCATTCCTGGCCAAAGGATTAATTACAAAGTTTCTAAGTTTCAAAAGCACAAAATGTGTTCTATGAAATATGCAGAAATCAATGTGTGGAGAGTGAGCATAAAACATTTTCAGGAAAGATGTTAGGAGCACAACTTTTTGCTAATTAAGATATATTTATCCTCAGCAGTCTCATATTAGTGTCGTGTTAAAGCTATTAAAGAGAAGATACTATGATCTACAGCCTTACTAATCATCCCCTTAATAATGCTATGTATATCCCTTTCCTTTGAAAAATTTAGGTAACAAGGTGCTTAAATCCTAACAACTTATTAAACAGAACACAAAATTCATCCTGATTCCTTTATCCCTTGATGTGAATATAATATCTTAATTTTCACATCAAGATATTAAGATATTAAGTGGTTATAATAATATTTAGTTTGTAGAACTAAACAGGGATAATTAGTTATCCAATGTAAGTTTTTCTGCAGTGATCATTACATAATAAGGGGTCTAAAATAATCTAGCTAAAAGTTGAATATCCTCCTTTCAAAATTTTCTCAACAATGACATCTACAAAGAAAGATTTTAGTATGATTAATTTCTTGACAGTAGTTAATATAGATTGAAGTAGCATAAATAGAAATTATAAAAATTGAGTAGTATAAACTCATCCAGGAAAATGATAATGAAATTTGTATTAAGCTGGAAGCAATAAGGTTGCCAAGGAAAGAGTACGGAACCTGATTCCTGACAAGATAAATGACCATCAACTGCTAGCTTCCTACCATGAAGCAAATGTAGAAACTCCCAAACAAAAACAAAACCTCCCAAAATGTCAAAATTGATTTGATGAATCTATAAAATTAATACAACCTGTGTGAGTTCTGTGGAGAGATAGAAGTTCACTATGTCCTCGACTGGGGGTAATAGAATGAGGAGAAGTAGCTTATAAGAGCTGAGACTAGAGCCAAGGGTAGAAGATAGAGTGTGAGAGAAAGTTTTTATTTAGTTTACATATCCCTAGGCAGATAACTAGCTTTCCTGTCTTCATTGCAAGGAAGAAAATTAGGCAGTCAGTATTTCCAACTTTGTGAATTATGAAGCATAAAAAGACAGAGAGAAAATTTAAAGACATGTTGCTAGGTAAAAGAAGCCAATCTGAAAAGGCAGTATATTGTATTATTCCAACAACAACATTCTGGAAAAGGTAAAACTATGGAGACAGTAAAAAGATTAGTGGGATCTCATAAATATCATGGGTTCATTATGCTTATGTATGCTATGGAGAGATGGAGGAATAAATGGGAGGAGAATAAAGCATTCATAGGGCACTGATGCTACTGTGTATTATACTATGATGGTAGAAACACGTAATTATAAATTTGTTTAAACCTATAGAATGTACAATACTAAGAGCAAACTCTAACGTGAACCATGCAT
The DNA here is from genome assembly GCF_014108415.1 of Molossus molossus. Classification (NCBI taxonomy): domain Eukaryota; kingdom Metazoa; phylum Chordata; class Mammalia; order Chiroptera; family Molossidae; genus Molossus; species Molossus molossus. The sequence continues at coordinate 53,018,313 of NW_023425355.1, forward strand.
TTTGGGTGATAATGGTGTATCAATATAGGTTCATCAACTGTAACAAATGTACCACCCAAGTCAGGGATGTTGATAATGGGGGAGGCTATGCATGTGTGGGGGCAGGTGGTATACGGGAAATCTTTGCATCTTCCCCTCGGTTTTTCTGTGAAATTCTTAAAACTGTTCCATAAATAAAGTTTAATTTAAAAATATTAATGAGACAAGAAAATGAATGCAAGAGATGAGACATTATTATAGAAAAAGTATTAGTTATAGAATAGAAATGGAACTTTTTGAGATGAGATGATTATCTTCATGGCAAATGCAAAGAATTATCTGAAAACCTTTTGTAATCAATAAGATAAATTATAGAGGTAGCTGGATAAAATCATCAACAACTTTACAATTTGCCAGTAATGACCAATTGTATAATGTAACCAAAAGTGTCTTATTCACAGTAAAAACAGAAATATAAAGTACAGCCCAGCTAGTGTAGCTCAGTGGTTGAGCATCAACCCATACATTAACAGGTCATTGGTTCAATTCCCAGTGCGGGCATATGCCCAGGTTGTATGCCAAATCTCCAGTGGGGAGCATGCAGGAGCTGGCCAATCCATGTTCTCTCTCATCAATGTTTCCATATCTCTCTCTCTCTCTCTTCCTTTCTTTCTCTCTAAAATAAATAAAGGAAAAATTTTTCTTAAATATTAAGTACATGTATAAAGAAGAATTATGAAAGAAAAATTTGAAGAAAAATAACCCAGAAGATGCAGAAGAAGATTTGAATATATATATATATATATATAATGTTTCTAGCATTGAAAACATCGATCTTATTCACAAGCTGCCTGGAATATCCATTGTATATAATTTATCTATAGAATTAATCTACCTAAAGCCAATATTTCTATCCCGATACAGCTATGATGCTGCCTATTCATAACTACATATGGATTTTATGGAAAAGTTATAGTAGTATTGTTATTTATATAGTTTTCATAAATATCATGGGTTTATTATGCTTATGTATGTATGTATTTACAAAATTAAGATTGGTTCTCTTTATAATTTTGAATCCTGATTTTTTTCCTAAAATTTTACTTTGAGCATACTTATATTAAATACTCTGAAAATATTCACCGTATTAAACAACCTTTGAACATATTTTTCAGGTTAAATATCTGCATCCTATGAATATACCATAATGCAATTAACTATTATTATTTTTCAACTAGGGTTTTAACCTTAATAAGCTACTAAATCTTCTGTTTTCCAGATTACAAAAAAGTTTTCACTTTTTTATAACTGTTTGCTGTATCTACTAGTCACTGCTGTGCTTTTAATTTCTCAATCTGTAAGCACCATTCAACAAAATTTACCTTTCACTTTTCTCTTTCTATCTCCAAAATACATCTAAAATCTGTCTATTTCCTTGGTCTGCACTACTACCTAAGGTAGCCTTAACTTTTGCCCAGACCACTGTAATAGCTTTAAGAAATAAGTATTCTGTTTCTTATTTGGTTTCCTTTAATTCATTTTTCCAAAAAGAACAAAATACCTACCTTTAAAATATAATTACTGGTTTTCACTTTTTTATAACTTCCTCTATTTCTTTTTTCAATGTCCTGTAGTTTTCTGAGAACAGGTCCTTTACGTCTTTGGTTATGTTTATTCCAAGATATCTTATAGTTTTGTTGTTGTTGTTGCTATGATAAGTGGGATTGTTTTTTCAGTTTCTCTTTCTGTGTATTCATTATTAGTATATAAAAATGCCAATGATTTTTTGATGTTGATTCTGTATCCTGCTATGCTGCAAAATTCATTTATTCAATCTAGTAGTTTTTGGTGGAGTCTTTAGAGTTTTTAATGTACAATATGATATTATCTGCAAATAATGAGAGTTTCACTTCCTCTTTTCCAATTTGGATCCTTTTTATTTTATTCTTGTCTGATTGCTCTGGATAAAACTTCCAATACTATGTTAAATAAGAGTGGTGAAAGTAGAGGTTCTTGTCTTATTCCTGTTCTTAAGAGAAATGCTTTTAGTTTTTGCCCATTGAGGATAATGTTGGCTATAGGTTTGTCATAAATGGCCTTTATTATGTTGAAATATAATTCTTTTAGTTTCACTTTAATAAGAATTTTTATCCAAAATGAATGCTGAATTTTGTCAAATGGTTTTTAAGCATCTATTGATATGCTCCTATGAGTTTATCTTTCATTTTGTTTATATGGTACATCACATTTATTGAGTTATGAATATTGTACTAGCCTAGCAACCCTGAGATAAATCCCGCTTGGTTAAGGTGTATAATTTTTTAATATATTGCTAGATTCAATTCACTAACAATTTGTTGAGGATTTTGGCATCTATGTAAATCAGGGATATTGGACTGTAATTGTCTTTCTTTGTAGTGTCTTTATCTGGTTTTGGGATTAGGATTATGTTGGCCTCATAAAAAAAGCTTGGAAGTCTTCCTCCTCTTTAATTTTTCAGAATAGTTTGAGAATAGGTAATAATTCTTTTATTGAATGCTTGGTAAAACTCAACTGTGTAGCAATCCGGACCAGGGATTTTGTTTGCTGAGATTTCATTGATTACTTCTATTTCCTTAATTGTTAATGATCTGTTCAGGTTTTTTGACTCTTCCCAGTTGAGTTTTGGAACAATATATGCTTCTAGGAATTTGTCCATTTTACCTAGGTTGTCAAATTTGTTGGCATATAATTGTTCATAGTGTTCTCTTACAATCCTTTGTGTTTCTGTTCTGTCCATTGTTATTGCAATTCTTTCATTTTTAATTTTATTAATTTTAGTTCTCTCTTTTTGTTTCTTCAAGAGTCTGGCAAAAGATTAATCATTTTTTTTAATCTTTTCAAAGAACCAGCTCTTGGTTTTATTGATCTATTGAATTGTTTTTTAGTCTCTATCCCATTTATTTCTGCTCTGTATTTATTATTTAATTCTTTCTACTAACTCTGGGTTGTTATTTTTGGTCTCTTTCTTTTTTTTTTCCTCACCCGAGGATATTTTTCCATTTTTTGTACAGACAGAGTGGGAGGGAGAGAGAGGAAGGGAGAGAGAGTGAGAAACATCGACGTGAAGGGACACATCGAGTGGCTGCCACCTGCACGACCAACCAGGGCCGGGGACAAACTGCAACCGAAGTACGTGCCCTTAGCGGGAACCGAACCCGGGTCTCTCCGGACCGCAGGCCGACACTCTAACCGCTGAGCCAAACTGGCCAGGGCATATTTTTGGTCTCTTTCTAAATCTATAAGTGGTTGGGTTACATAGTTTGTTAAAAATTTTTCTTCTTTTTTGAGGTGGGCCTGTATTGCTATGAACTTCCCTCTCAGGACTGCTCTTGCTATGCCCCATAGATTTTGTATTGTTCTGTGTTAATTTTTATTAGTTTCCAGAAAGCTTTGCTTTTTATATTTCTTTTCTGATCTCATTCGTAACCCATTCCTTGTTTAATAGTGTGCTATTTAGCCTCCATTTGTTTTAAAGTTTTTGAGTGTTTTATTGTAATTGATTTCTAGTTTTACACTATTATGATCTGAGAAAATGCTTGATATGATTTCAATTTTCTTGAATTTGTACAGACTTATTTGTATCCTAACATGTGGTGTGTCTTTGAGAATGTCCTCTGTGCACTTGAGAAGAATGTATATTCTACTGCTTTGGGGAGAAATGTTCTGTAATTATCAATTAAGTTAAACTGATCTATTTTATTATTGAAGGACTCTATTTCCTTGTTAATTTTTTTGTCTAGAAAATATACCCAGTGGTGTCAGTGGGATGTTAAAGTCACCCACAATGATTGTATTGATATTGATCTCTCCCTTGAAGTCCTCCAAAGTTTTTTTTTTTTTTAAATATCTTTTGGTACTCCTATATTTGGTACATATATGTTTACCAGGGTTATATCTTCTTGTTGAATTAATCCCTTCATTATTATATAATAACCTTCTTTGTCTCTTATTATGGCCCTCATTTTGAAGTCTATCTTATCAGATATAAGTATTGCTACCCTAGCTTTTTTTTTTAATTTCCATTTGCGTGCAAATTTTTTTTCATCACTTCACTTTCATTCTCTTTGAGTCTTTTGTTGTGAAGTAGGTCTCATGTAGACAGCATATATATGGGCCATGTTTTCTCTCTCTTTTTTTTTTAACAATTATTTATTTATTATTATTTTTTATCCTCACCTGAGGACATTTTTCCATTTTATGTTCAGATACAGTGGGAGGGAGAGAGAGAGAGAAACATCGACATGAAAGAGACACATCGAGTTGCTGCCACCCACACAACCCAACCAGTGCCAGGGACAAACTGCAACCAAAGTTCGTGCCCTTAGCAGGAATTGAAACTGGGTCTCTCTGGACCACAAGCCAACACTCTAACCTCCGAGCCAAACTGACCAGGGCGGGCCGTGTTTTCTTATACAATCAACTATTCTATGCCTTTTGATTGGAATATTTAAGTAATTTGCATTTAAGATACCTAGGAATAGGGGAGATTCCAAAATGGTGGGGAAGTAAATGGAAGTTACAAAGACCATCTCCCATGACCAAATTGGAATTACAACTACAATAAAGACAAATTGTTGGCAAAAAGCAACAGAAAAGTAGCTTGTGAGGACCATATAACCAGGGACACTGAATCTATCTTGGTAGGATTTTGGAGGCATGGGATGGGGGGTGGAAGCACATAAACAGCAGCTGTCATAGCTGTGAGCAGTGCCCTTGGTGTTAAAAGCCTAATCCAGCTCCACAGCACAGAGGGCTGTGAAAAAGTGCTAAAATAGCCACAGCCACTTATCTTGGGCTTCAGCAGAGGGAGGGTGGACAGGACTGGAACTATGTGGGGATACTCAACATTTGGAAGGTACTCAAAGTTTTGCTGAGTTCCAGCCACTCAGTATGGTTGACATCTTACTCCTTCCCAGGGCTCTGGAGAAAGGTGGTAGCCTCTCCATCAGAAACTCAACTCCACACAAGTGGGCAATTGAAATGCAAATGGACAGGAATTAACAACAAGCCTCTGCACCATCATTAGGAAATTCTCTTACAATAAAAAACAGAGAGTTGATTTTTTTTAAACTGAGAACCCAAGGCTCTTCAAGTAACAGAGACTAATAGCCTCCAGGCAAAAAGACAGAGAACGACTGAACCATTCCTGGGCTTGTAAATCTGCCCAGGAAAGTAAGACTTGGAAGTAGTATTCAACGTGAGTCCTCCCACACTGATCCAAACCCAGTAGAGAAAGCCACAAATAGCAAACACCAACAACCACAGGGAAAATTTGGCAGGCTCCGAAACCCACTGAGATAGATAAAATGGTGTAACAAAGAAACAAATTTCAAAAATAAAAACAAGAAACATTTATTGAAGATGAAATAAATGAAATGCAATTAAGCAAGTTATCAGAGGTAGAGATCAGAGCTATGATCTTGAGGAGGATCAACAGCATGAGTAAGGACAACAACACCATGAGTAAAATCATGAAAATATTGAAAATTAACTAATTTGAAATGAAAAACCACCAAGAAGAAATGAAGAACGACATAGCAGAAATAAAGAACACGTTGGAAAAAATAAACAGCAGAGTAGATGAAGCTGAAGACCAGATCACTGAATTAGAATACAGGGTAGAAAATAATCAAACAATCAGAAAATGGAAAGGAAAAAGCAGAAAGACAGCTTAAGAGAACCGTGGGACAACTGAAAACATAATAATATTCGCATCATAGGAGTTCCCCCAAAAAAGAAAATAAACAAGGGTTAGAGAATATATTAGAAGAAATAGTGACAGAACATTTCCCTAATTTGGTGAAAGAAGAAGGCATTCAAGTTCAAGAAGCACAGAGAACCCCATGTAAGAAAAACCCAAAGAGATAGAAACAAAGAAACACAGTAATTAAAATGACATTAAAGACAAAAAGATAATACTAAAGGCAGCAAGACATAAGTAACAGGTTACCTACAAAGGAACCCCCATAAGGCTCTCAGCTGAATTCTCAACAAAAACACTACAGGCCAGAAGGGAATGGCATGAAGTAATCAAGGTCATGAAAAACAACAATCTGAATTCAAGACTACTCTACCCAGCAAGGCTATCATTCAAAATTGAAGGTCAAATAAAGAGCTTCCCAGACCAAAAAATAAATAAATAAATAAAAAGGCATAAGCACAAACCCGCACTGAAAGAAATGTTAAAGGATGCTGTAATTAGTAGAAGAAATAGAAAAATATAGCCACACTAAATAAAAATGGTAATAAATAAGTACATATCAATAATCACCTTAAAGGTAAACAGATTGCTCCAATAAAAAGACACGAATACATGACTAAATAAGAAAGCATGACTCATATATATGTTCTTTACAAGAGACCCACCTCAAAACAAAAGACTCACATAGGTTGAAAGTGTAGGAATGGAAAAAATATTTCAAGCAAATGGAAAGAATAAAAAAGCTGGGGTATATATATTCATATCTGAAAAAATAAATTTTAACATGACAACTATAACTAGAGACGAAGAATGTCACTACATGATATTGAATGGATCTATCCAAGAGAAAGATATAACCTTGCTAAACATATATGCACTCAATATAAAATCAGCAAAATATATTAAAAATATTTGGGAACACTTCAAAGGAGAAATCCAGACCAATACAATCATAGCAGGAAACTTCATTATTCTGCTGACATCACTGAATAGCTCATCTAAACAATAAATTAACAAGGAAACAGAAACTCTAAATTAAACATTAGACCAAATAGATTTAATAGATATCTACAGTTAATTACACCCCAAAACTATAGAATTAACATTCTTCTCAAGTGCACATGGGACATTCTCAAAGATAGACAACATGTTAGGGCACAAACTAAGTCTCTACAAGTTCAAGAAGATAGAAATCATATCAAGCATCTTCGCAAATCACAAAGTCATGAAACTAAAACCTTGCAACAAGAACATGTAAAGACCCTTGAACGCATGGAGGCTAAATAGCATGTTATTAAACAATAAATGGGTTGCTGAGAAGATTAAGAAAAAAATAAAAACTTCCTGGAAAACAATGAAAATAAACACACAAGAACACAAAATCTATGAGATGCCGTGAAAGAGGTTCTGAGAGGGAAGTTCATAGCACTACAGGCCTACCTCAAGAAAATAGATAAATTTCTAATAAACTATCGAACCTTACAACTTAAAGAACTAAAATGAAAACAAAAAGAAAGCTTCAGGGAAAGTAGAAGGATGGAAATAGTAAAGATCAGAGCTAAAATTAATGACATAAAGACCAAAAAATAAAAATAAAATTCAGAGTATCAATGCAACAAAAAATTGTTTTTAAAAAAGACAAACAAGATCGATGGACCCTTAGCTAGACTCACCAAAAAACAAAGACAGAGACCCAAAATACACAAATAAGAAATGAATAGAGAGAAGTAACAACTGACATGACAAAAATACAAATGATCATTAACAAATACTATGAACAATTATATGGCAACAAATCTGGAATTCTAAACAAAATGGACAAATTTCTAGAAACACATAGTCTCCCAAAACTAGACTGGGAAGAGATAAAAAACTTGAACAGATCAATAATAAATAACAAAATTAAAGATGTAATCAAGACTATCCCAGCAAACAAAAGCCCAGGCCCGGATGGCTTCACGGTGGAGCTTTACTAAATAATCAAAAAAGAACTAACTCCCATTCCCCTCAAACTATTTCACAAAATTCAAGAAGAAAAAAGACTTCCAAACTCGTTTTATGAGGCCAGCATAACTCTAACTCCAAAACCAGAAAAAGAGACTACAAAGAAACCACACTCCAATATTCCTGAAGAATACAGATGACAAATCCTTAACAAGATACTAGCAAATCAGATGCAGCAACACATCAAAAAAAATTATTCACCATGACCACGTGGGATTCATCCCAGGAAAGCAAGGCTGGTACAGTATTCACAAATTAAAAATGTGATACACAACATAAATAAAATGAAAGAAAACACCACATGATTATTTTAATAGATGCTGAAAAAACACACAACAAAATCAAGCACACAGTTATGATAAAAATGCTCTGCAATTTAGAAGTAGAGGTATCATATCTCGACATAATAACAGCAACATATGAAAGACCTACAGCCAATATCACTCTATGGGCAAAAACTAAAAGTATTTCCCTTAAAAAATGCAAGAACACAGGGATGCCCAGTTTCACCACTCTTATTTAACATAGTACTGGAAGTCTTAGCCACGGCAATTGGACATGAAGAAAAAATAAAAGGGATCCAAATTCGAAATGAGAAAGTGAAACTGTCATTATTTCCAGATGCCATGATATACATAAAAAACCCTATAGACTCCACCTAAAATTTACTAGAAATAATAAATGAATTTGACAAAGTAGCAGGATACAAAATTAATGTAACGAAATCAACAAATTTCTTATACACCAATAATAAACTCACAGAAAAAGAAACTCAAAAAAAATGTATTTACCATCCAGACAAAAATAACTTAGACATCTAGGAATAAACTTAACCAAAGAATTAAAAAATCAATTTGCAGAAAACTACAGGACATTGGAAAAACAAATAAAGGAAGATATAACAAAGTGGAAGCACATATCCTGTTCATAGATTGGAAGAATTAACAGTATTGAAATAACCATGCTACTCAAAGCAATCTATAAATACAATGTAATCCTCATCAAAATACCAGCGTCATATTTCACAGAACTAGAACAAAATTCAAAAGTTTATATGGAACCAAAAAAGACCCCAAATAGCCACAGCAATCTTCAAAAAGAAGGCCAAAGTAGGGCGGATCACAATACCGGAAATAAGGTTATACCACAAAGCTACAGTAATCAAAATAGACTGCTACTGGCACAAGAACAGGCAGATAAACCAGTGGAACAGAACAGAGAACCTGAAATTTGACCCAAGACATTATGCTTAATTTATATTTGACAAAGGTGGCAAGAGCATACAATGGAGGAAAGACAGCCTCTTTAATAAATGGTGTTGGGAAAAATGGAAAGCCACATGCAAAAACAAAACTACATCATCAATTTACATCATACACAAGAATCAACTCAAAGTGGAGAAAAGACTAAAATGTGACTCATGAATCTATGAAAATCTTAGAAGAAAATGTAAGCAACAAAATTTCAGACATCATACACAGCAGAATTTTTACTGATACATCACCTAGGGCAAAGGAAAGAAAGGATGAAATGAATACATGGCACAACATCAAACTCAAAAGCTTCTGCACAGCAAAAGAAACAACCAACAAAATCAAAGGAAATCTACTGTATGGGAGAGTATAATTGCCAATGATACATAGGATAAGGATTAATTCCCAAATACATAGATTATGCATACAACTCAACAAAAGGAAGAAAAAGAACTCGATTCGAAAACGGGCAAAGGACCTAAACAGACACCTCAAAAAACAGGACATAGAAATGGCCAAGAGACATATGAAAAAATGCTTAACATCACTAATCATCAGAGATGCAAATTAAAACACCTATAAGGTATCACTTCACACCTGTCAGAATGGCTGCAATCAAAAAATTATCATACAACGAGTTATGGTGAGGGTGTGGGCAAAAATAAACTCTATCACACTGCTGGTGCAAATGCAAGCTGTTGCAGACACTATGAAAACACTATAGTGTTACCTCAAAAAGTTAAAAACTAAATTGTCATTTGACCCAGTGATCCCACTTTTAAGAATATATCCTAGAAACTGAAAATGGCAGCTGGAAAGAACTGAGGGAGGGTGAGTGTGTGAGAGAGTGAGCTAGTGTAAGAGTGGATATAAAGGTGGACGACCAAATTTGTGCAGTGCAGAGACACAGAGCAGAAGGTTCCTGCGCTGTCGACTGGAGAAGCTGGCTATAGCCTGCGGGACCTGCAGGGGGTGAGGGCACCAGAGAAACCTCTACGACCCAGCAGGGACTGAGCAATCATTACCCTCAGGACCTGTGGGGTGCTGAAACACCAGAGAGGACTGTGCAATCCAGAAGGTGCTGTGCAATCTAATTATCCTCAGGACCTGTGGGGTGCTGAAGCACCAGAAAAGCCTGTGCAACCCAGCAGGGACCATGTGATCCAGTTACCCTTGGGACTTGCAGGGTGTTGAAGCACCATAGAGGCCTGTGCAACCCAGCAGAGACTGTGCGATCTAGTTACCCTCAGGACCTCCAGGGTGCTGAAACATCAGAAAGGGCTCTGTGACCCAGCAGGGACTGTACCATCCAGTTACCCTCAGAACAGCAGGGTGCTGAAGCACCAGAGAGGCCTGTGTGACCCAGCAGTGACTGTACCACCCAGTTACTCACAGGACCTGTGGGGTGCTGAAGAACCTGAGAGGCCTGCGCGACCCAGCAGGGACTGTGCCATCCAGTTACTCAATGGACCTGGGGGGTGCTGAAGCACAAGAAAAGTCTGTGAGACCCAGCAGCCAATAACATAGGCATAGAGTCTGGTGTCCAAAGGGACTATGAGATCCAGTTACCCAGGGTATCTACAGGGTATGAGGACAACAGAGAGGCTTGTGCAACTCAGCAGGGACTGAGCGATCTAGTTAACTGCAGAAGCTTCTGGGTGCTGAAGCACCAGAGAGTCCTGTGCCACCCAGATGTGCAAAAGATAGGCATAGATGATGTGAAAATGGAGGCAGAGTGAATAGAAGCTACACGGATGATCTCCCAGGACAAATCGAGTATTACAACTAAAATAAAGAAAAATACTCAGAAAAAAACAACACAAAAGAAGTAGGACAGGACCATATAACCAATGACACTGGTAGGATGTGCGGAGGTGCAAGAGGGTGGTGGGCTGGGAGCCAGAAACAGCAGCATTCTTAGATGTGAGCAGCACCCTTGGGGAATAAAGGACAAGCCTGCTCCACAGAACAGAGAGCCTGGACAGAGCACAAAAATAACCACAGCCACTCATCTGGGGGCTATGGCTTAGGTAGGGCAAATTGGGCTGGAACTCTGTTGGGACACCTGAGATGTGAAGGGCATGCAGAAATTTTTCTGAGTTGCAGCCACAAAAAAATGATGACCACTGTACTTCTTCACAGAGCAGTGGAAACAACTAGCAGCCCCCCAACCTGGGGAGATTCAGCCTTTCCAAGGTGAGGCAAAAACATGCAAATTGAGGCTCATTAACAACCACCATCTATCCCACACTCTAGAAATCTTCTTATGCAGAACACCAGGTCTACATTCCAAGGCAATGAGTAACTAAGACTACTAGCATGCAGAAAAAAAGCTAGAGGATAAATTAACCTTTTCTGGGCTTGCAAATCTACCCAGGAAAGTAAGAGTTGACAGTGGTGTTTAACGTGGGACTGCCCAGGCACATTCAAAGCCAGTAGAGGGAGCCACAATCAGCAGAACACTAACACCCACAGTAAAAATTTGGCAGGCTCGAAAACCCACTGAAATAGCCAAAATGGTGGAAAAAGTAACAAATACCAAATGAATGAACAAGAGAACTCTATCAAAGATGAGATAAATGAAATGGAGTTCAGCAAATTATCAGAGGTAGAGTTCAGAGCCATGATCTTAAAAAAGCTCAGCAGCATGAGAAAAGATCTTAAAAAAGCTCAGCAGCATGATAAAAGACATCAGCACCATGAGTAAAGATATAGAAACATTGAAAACCAAACAAGTGGAAATGAAGAATGACATAGCAGAAATTAAGAACACGTTGGAAAGACAAACCAGCAGAGTAGAGAAAGCTTAGGACAAAATTAGTGAATTAGAAGACAGGGTAGAAAAAATTAACCAATAAAAAAATAAAATGAAATAAAGGAAGCTAGCTTAAGAGAACTGTGGAACAACTGAAAACATAATGACATTTGCATCATAGGAGTCCCCGAAGAGAAATAAAATGGGCACATGTTAGAGAATATATTTTATGAAATAGTTACAGAAAACTTTCTTAACTTGGTGAAGGAAGAAGGCACTTAAGTTCATGAAGCACAGAGAGCCCCAAGTCAGAAGAACCCAAACAAGCCCACACCAAGACACATAGTAATCAAAATGCCAAAAATTAAACACAAACAGAGAATCCTAAAGGCAGCAAGAGATAAGCAACAGGTTACCTAAAAAGGAAACCCTATAAGGCTCTCGGCTCACTTCTCAAAAGAAACACTACAGGCCAGAAGGAAGTGGCATAAAGTCATCAAGGTCATAAAAAACAAGAATCTGAATCCAAGACTACTCTATCCAGCAACACTATCATTCAAAATAGAAGGTCAAATAAAGAGCTTTCCAGACAATGAAAGGCTAAGTGAATATATTAACAGCAAACCGGCACTGCAAGATATGCTAAAAGGACGGCTGTAATTAGTAGAAGAAATAAGAATAAAAATAGAACAACAGTAAATAAAATGCCAATAAATAAATACATATCAATTATCACCTTAAATGTAAATGATTTGAATGCTCCCATTAAAAGACACAGAGTAGCTGACTGAATAAGAATGCATGACTCACATATGTGTTGTTTACAAGAGACCCACATCACAACAATAGACTCACATAGTTTGAAAGTGAAGGGATAGAAAAAAATTTTACAAGAAAATGGAAAGAAAAAAAGATTTGGGATAGCAATACTCATATATGACAAAGTAGATTTCAAAATAAAGACCATAACTAGAGACATAAAAGGCAACTTCATAATATTAAAAGGAGATATCCAACAGGAAGATATGACCTTGGTAAATATATATGTACCCAATATAGGAGCACCAACATATATTAAAAATCTTCTGGAGGACATCAAAGGAGAAATCAACAACAATACAATCATAGCAGGGGACTTCAACACCCCACTGACATTACTAGATAGATTATATAAACAAAAAATTAACATGGAAACATAGACTCTAAATGAAGCACTAGATCAAAAGGATTTAATAGATATCTACAGAGAATTACACCCCAAAACTGCAGAATTAACATTCATTTCAAGTGCACATAAAATATTCTGAAAGATAGACCACATGTCATGGCACAAACTAAGTCTCTACAACTTGAAGAAGATTGAAATCATACCAACTATCTTCTCAGATCACAAGGGCATGAAACCACAAATAAATTGCAACAAGAAAATGCAGAGAAATTTTAAAACATTGAGGGTAAATCGCATGTTATTGAAGAAATTTAAAAATTTCTGGAAACTAATGAAAATGAACACACAACAACACAATATCTATGGGATACAGTGAAAGCAGTTCTGAGAGGGAAGTTCAAGCACTACAGACTTACCTCAAGAAACAAGAAAAAATTCTAACAGACTATCTAACCACAGAACTTAAAGAACTAGAAAGCAAAACAAAACAAAACAAACAAACAAACAAAAAAACAAAGAAAGAAAACCACAGAGCAAGTAGAAGAAAAGAAATAATAAACATCATAACAAAAATAAATACCATACAGACCAAAAAAACAATCAAAGGATCAATGAAACAAAAAGCTGTTTCTTTGAAAAGATAAGCAAGATTGATGGACCCAACCCAAACAAGACTCAACAAGAAACAAAGAGAGAGAACCCAAATACACAAAATCAGAAATGAAAGAGGAGAAATAATAACTGACACCACAGAAATACAAAGGATCATTAACAAATATTATGAACAGTTATATGGCAACAAATTTGACAATCTAAGTAAAATGGACAAATTCTTACAAATACATAGTCTCCCTAAACTGCACCGGGAAGGGATAAATAACTAAACAGACCAATAAGAAGAATAGAAATGAAGATGTAATCAAGACTCTCCCAGCAAACAAAAGCCTTCATGGAGGAATTTTACTGAACATTCAGAGAAGAACTAATACTTATTCTTCTCAAACTATTTCAAGAAGGAAGACTTCCAAACTCATTTTATGAGGCCAGCATTATTCTAATTCTAAAACCAAAAAGAGACACTACAAAGAAAGAAAACTACAGGACAATATCTGATGAACATAGATGCCAAAATCCTGAACACAATACATGCAAATCAAATACAGGAATATATCAAAATTTTTTTTTCACAATGACCAAGTGGGAGTCATTCCAGGGATGCAAGCCTGATACAATATTTGCAAATCAATAAATGTAATACACCACATAAACAAAATGAAAGATAAATATTGTATGAACATATCAATAGATGCTTGAAAAGCATTTGACAAAATCCAGAACCCATTTCTGATAAAAACTTTCAGCAATCTGGGAATAGAAGGATCATATTTCAACATAATAAAATCCATATATAAAAAACCTACAGCCAAAATCACTAAATGGACAAAAACTGAAAGTATTTCTTTGGTTAAGTTTATTCCTAGGTATCTTAATTTTTTTTTTGCCAAAATGGTAAATGGGAATGGTTTGTTTGTTTGTTTCTCTTTCTGTGAGTTCATCATTCGTGTATGAGAATGCCGTCAATTTCGTGACTTTTATTTTATATCTTGCTACTTTGCCAAATTCATTTATTAAATCTAGTAACTTTTTGATGGAGTCTTTGGGGTTTTCTATGTATAGTATTATGTCATCTGCAAATAATGACAGTTTCACTTTCTTCTTTCCAATTTGGATTCCTTTTATTTTTTCTTCCTGTCCAATTGCTGTGGCTAAGACTTCTGGTACTATAATAAATACGCGTTGTGAAAGTGGGCATCCTTGTCTTGATTCTGTTCTTAAGGGAAATGCTTTTAATTTTTGCCGATTGAATAAGAAAGTGTGGTATCAGTGGGGCAAAAAAAAGAAACATGTGTAACATTAATTAATTAATTAATTAATTAATTAATTAATTAAAAAATATGCCCTGGCCAGTGGTAAGAATATTGGCCTGCAGTCCAGAGAGTCCTGGGTTTGGTTCCAGCTAAGGGCACATACCTCAGTTGCAGTTTTTCCCTGGCCCTGGTTTAATCATGTGGGTGGCAACCACTTGATGTGTCCCTTTCACCGTTCACATTTGTGTTCCTCTTTCTCTCTCTCTCTCTGTTTCTCTTCTAGTCCCTCTCTCCACTCTATCTGAACAAAAAATGGAAAAATGTACTCGGGTGAGGATAAAAATAAAATAAAAAGAAAAAATAAAATAAAGAAATAATAAAGAGAAAAAATATATTCTAAAAAGCCTGAAACACCAATTTGAAAGAATATATGTACCTCTATGTTCATAGAAGCTCTATTTGTAATAGCTAAGATCTGTAAACAATCCAAGTGTCCATCAGTAGATGAATGGATAAAAAAGCTATGGTACAGAAGTTTTCTGAAGATGGCAACAGGCAGGAGGGTGAGTGCTTTAGAGATTGAGCTGGTGTGTGTGAGAGTGTCACTATACCTGAAGGTGGACAAATAAACTTGTGCAGTGCAGAGACGTGGAGCAAACGTTTTCTACACTGCTGACAGGGAGCAGCCATCTACCATGGTAAGAGGCTCTTCAGGGCACTTCACCTTGTGCTGCAGGGTGGTGTCACCATTTTGGAAGGTCCCAGGTCTTCTCTGGGAGGAGACAGTGGGAGAAACCAGGGCCCAGAAACCTGAGCCCACCAGTGCATGAGCACCATTGTTTGAGTGGACACCCTCTGTCAACACAGACAAGTGCACAGTAGCAAAGCTCTCAAGGTGCATTCTATGAAATCTGCAAACAGCTGGGAGCTCTGCACCATCCCCCACAGTAGCAGCCAGGTCAGAGTTAAGGTATACTCCCAGGAACGGAGGCTGGGGATAAGGCATCTATCACCGGGCAAAAGAAGGACAGATCAGCAGTTGAGACCCATCCCCAAAAACTATAGCTAAGGCTGAGTAGGAGGTGAGTCCCCCTGGCAGCAGCACTCCCCAGCAACCAGAGGCAGGACCTGCACAACTCAGCTGCCCACAAGATTGGTGAAGAGCCAGGACTCCAGTGAGGGCTGTGCCACACAGCTGCCCACAGCACACACAGACAGTGTGGCTCCATCAGGGCCTGAGCTATACAGATACAGATGGCACCAGTGATGAGCTGGGGACCCTGCTTCAGAGGGGTCCATACAATCCAGCAACAGCACCTACAAGGACATCCAAATACCTGCACCCAGTATTGAATTCTCCAGGATCCACAGCAGGCTAGAGGCAACATGAAACAGAGACGTTTTGGAGGCATGATTGCCTTATTTGATATACTGTGACCTGCCTACACATCCAAACATTTCTCATCGGGTCTAGAGCAACCAGACAGATAAAATGGAGAGACAAAACAAAACAAAACAACAACAACAAAAAAAACACACAAAGCAACAACAACAAAAAATGGAAATAAGAGGAATCACCAGAAATGGAACTACAGGAACTAGAAGAAAACAACTTGTCAGACAAAAAATTCAAAGTAACAATTTTAAGGGTGCTCAAACAATTTTGTGAGAACTACAAGCAACTTAATGAGAATTATGAAGAGCTCACTGGGAACTACTTTAGCTTAAAAAAGAGGTAGAAGCTACACATAAAAAGGTAGAAGCTATGCATAAAAATCAGGAAATAAAGAGGAAATAGCTGTTATGAAAAATAACTTAGAAGGGTTCAATAGTAAATTAGAAAAAGCTGAAGACTGAATCAGCGACTTAGAAGACAAGGTAGAGAAAAACACGCAAATAGAGCAGCAAATGGGAATAAAAGTTTAAAAAGCAGGAGATTTAAGGGAGGTGTGGGACAATACAAAATGTAACAAATTTCGCATTGTAGAGGTACTGGAAAGAAAAGAATCAGAGAAAGGAATACAGAACCTGTTTGAAGACATGATGACAAAACACTTCCCTAAACTGGTGAAGGAAAAAGTCACACAAGTCCAGGAAACACAGAGAGTCTCAAGCAAGATGAACCCCGGAAGACCCACAGCTAGACACATCATAATAAAAATAGCAAACATTAAAGACAAATAAAGAATCTTAAAGGAAGCAAGAGAGAGACAGAAAGTTACCTACAAGGAAGCTCCCATTAGACTGTCAGCTGATTTCTCAATAGAAACCCTGAAGGCCAGAAGAGAGTGGCATGAAGTGCACAAAGCAATGCAAGGCAAGGGTCTGAATCCAAGACTATTCTATCAAGCTCGGCTATCACTCAAAATTGAAGGACAAATAAAGAACTTCATGGATTAAAACAAAGCTAGAGGAATTTACCACCACCAAACCAGCACTGCAAGAAATGCCAAAGGGACTGTTGTAAGAAGATGAGAGAGAGAGAGAGAGAGAGAGAGAGAGAGAGAGAGAGAGAGAGAGAGAGAGAAACACAAGCATAAAATTAAAATGGCAACTAATAACTCTCTATCAATAATTACCTTAAATATAAATGGCTTAAATGCTCCAATCAAAACACATAGGATAGCTGATTGGATAAGAAAACATGACCCACATATATGCTGTCTACAAGAGACCCATCTCACAACAAAAGAGTCACACAAGATAAAAGTGAAGAGATGAAAAACAATTTTTCCAAGCAAATGAAAATGGAAAAAAACCTGGTGTAGCAATACTCATATCTGACAAGATAGACTTCAAAACAAGGGCCATAATAACAAACAGAGGTGATTATATAATATTAAAAGGATCAATTTAACAAGTGGATATAACCCTGGTAAACATATACACACCAAATACGGGATCACCAAAATATATTTAAAAACTTCTGGAGGACTTCAAGGTAGAGATCAATAGCAATACGATCATAGTGGGTGACTTTAGCACACCACTGACACCACTGGTTAGATTTGCTTGACAAAAAATTAACCAGGACATAGAGTCTTTACAAGATAAACTAGATCAGTTGGACTTCATTGATATTTACAAAACATTTCATCCCAAATCTGCAGAATATACATTCTTCTCAAGTGCACATGGGTCATTACCAAAGATAGATCATATATTAGGACACAAAACAAGTCTCTACAAATTCAAGAAGATTAAAATCATATCAAGCATCTTCTCAGATCACAGTAGCATGAAACTAGAACTCAATTACAATAAAAGCACACAAAAGCATTCAAACAAATGGAGGCTAAATGGCATGTTGTTAAAAAACAAATGTGTTGCTAACGAGATCAAGGAACAAATTAAAAACATCCTGGAAAACAAATACACAACAACACAAAATCTATGGGACACAGCGAAAGCAGTCCTGATAGGGAAGTTCACAGCACTACCGGCCTACCTCAAAAAATAAGAAAAATTCCTAATTGACTTTCTAACCCTACAACGTAAAAAACTAGAAACTAAACAAAAATAAAAACCCAGAGCTAGTAAGTGGAAGGTAATAGTAAAGGTCAGATCAGAAATAAATGACATAGAGACTAAAAAACACAATTCAGAAGATCATTGAAACAGAAATCTGGTTCTTTGAAAAAATAAACAAGGTGGAGGGACCTTTAGCCAGTCTCACCAAGAAACAAAAAGAGAGAAACCAAATAAACAAAATCAGAGACAAAAGAGAAGTAAAAACTGACACCACAGAAATACAAACAATCATCAAAATATACTATGAACAATTATACGCCAACCAATGGGGCAATCTAGGAGAAATGGAAACCTCCCAAAACTGAACCAGGAACAAATAGAAAACTTGAACAAACAAATGACAACAAAGGAAATTGAAGATGTAATTAAGAAACCCCCAGCAAACAAAAGGCCCAGATGGCTTCACAAAGGAGTTTTACGAAACTTTCAAAGAAGATCTAATACCCATTCTCCTCAAACTATTCCAAAATATTCAAAAAGATAAAACATTTTCAAACTCATTTTATGAGGCCAGCATAATCTTAATTTCAAAACTGGAGAAGGACACTGCAAAAACAAACAAACAAACAAACAAAACTGCAGGCCAATATCCCTAATGAACACAGATGCCAAAATCCTTAACAAAATATTAGCAAGTTGGATCCAGCAATACATCAAAAAAACTGCCCTGGATGGTTTGGCACAGTGGTTAGATTGGCGGCCAGCAGACCAGAGAGTCCCAGGTTCTGTTCCCGCTAAGGCTATGTACCTGGGTTTCAGTTTGTTTCTGGCCCTGGTTGGGGTCGTGTGGGTGGCAGCCACTTGATGTGTCTCTCTCACATCAATATTTCTCTCTCTTTTCCTCTCTCTCTCCCTCCCATTCTATTTGAACATAAATGCAAAATAAATAAATGAATAAATAATGTCCTCAAGTGAGGAAAAAAAACAACAACTTATTCATCAAGACCAAGTGGGATTCATCCCAGGAATGCAAGGATGGTACAATATTGGCAAATCAATAAATGTGATACACCACATAAACAAAATGAAAGATAAGAACCATATGATCATATCACTACATGCTGAAAAAGCATTTGACAAAATCCAGTTCCCATTTCTGACAAAAACACTTAGTAATGTGGGAATAAAGGGATCATATCTCAATATAATAATGGCCATATATGAAAAACCTATAGCCAACCTCATACTCAATGGGCAAAAAATAAAGGTACTTCCCTTAAGAACAGGAAGACAGAGATTCCCACATTCTCCACTCTTATTTAACAGAGTACTGGAAGTCTTAGCCACAGCATTAGACATAAAGAAAAAAGTAAATGAGATTTAAACTTGAAAGAAGGAAGTGAAACTGTCATTATTTGCAGATGACATGATATAGTACATAGAAAACCCTAAAGACTCCATCAAAAATCTACTAGAGTTAATAAGTAAATTTGGCAACATATCAGGATACAAAATTACATCAAGTAATTGATGGCATTTGTATACACCAATGATGAATTCACAGAAGGAGAAACTAATAAAACTACCATTTGCCCTCGCAGCAAAAACATTAAGATACCTAGAAATAAACTTAACCAAAGAAGTAAAGGGCCTAATCACAGAAAACTACAAGCCATTGAAAAAAGAAATAGAGGAAGATATAAAAAAGTGGAAGCAGAAACCTTGTTCATGTACTGGAAAAATTAACATCATTAAAATCTCCATATTACCCAAAGCAATCTATAGATTCAATGCAATGCCCACCAAAATAGCAATGACATATGTCACAGAACTAGAATAAATACTCCAAAAGTTTATGTGGAACCAAAAAAGACCCTGAATATCCACAGCAATCTTGAAAAAAAAGAACAAAGCAGGAGGGATTCTATTACCAGATATCAGGTTATGCTACAAAGCCACTGTAATCAAAACATCCTGGTACTGGCCCAAGAACAGGCAGATAGATCAATGGAATAGAACAGAGAACCCAGAAATTAACCCAAGATAATATGCTCAATTAATATTTGACAAAGATGGCAAGACCCTACAGTGGAGTCAAGATAGTCTCTTTAATATATGGTCTTGAAAAAAATTGGACAGCTACTTGCAGAAAAATGAACCTAGACTATCAACTTACACCATACACAAGAATAAACTCAAAATGGATAAAAAATTTAAATGTAACTCATGAATCCATAACAATTGTAGAAGAAAATGCAGGCAACACAATCTCAGACATCATATTCAGCAGAATTTTCACTGATACAACATCTAAGGCAAGGGAAACAAACAAACAAAAAATGAACACATGAGACTACATCAAACTCAAAATCTTCTGCACAGCCAATGAAACAACCATCAAAACGAAGGGGATCCCTCGATAAGGGACAGCATAAGCGTCAATGATGCATGACATAAGGGGTTAATTTCCAAAATATATAGAGTGCTCATACAACTCAACAAGAGGAAGGCAAAGAACCCAATTTAAAAATGGGCAGAGAACCTAGATAGACACCTCTCAAAGCAGGACATACAAATGGCCAAGAGACATATGAAAAAATGCTCAATGTCACTAATCATCAGGGAGATGCAAATTAAAAAAAAACTATGAGGTATCACCTCACACCTGTCAGAATGGCCGCCATCAACAAATCATCAAACAAAAAATGTTGGCGAGGGTGTGGAGAAAAGGGGACTCTAGCACACTACTGGTGGGAATGCAGACTGGTGCAGCCACTGTGGAAAACACTATGCTGTTACCTCAAAAATTTAAAAATTGAACTTCCATTTGACCCAGTGATCCCACTTCTAGGAATATACCCTAAGAATCCTGAAACACCAATCAGAAAGAATATATGTACCCCTATGTTCATAGCACCACTATTTACAACACCTAAGATCTGGAAACAATCCAAGTGTCCATTAGTAGATGAGTGGATATAAAAGCTGAGGTACATGTTTACAATGGAATTCTATGCAGCTGTGAGAAAGAAAGATCTCTTAACCTTTGAGATAACATGGAAAAACCTGGAGAGTATTATCTTCAGAGAAACAAGCCAAGCAGAGAAAGACAAATATCACATGATCTCACTTATTTGTGGAATATAATGAACTGAAGAAACTGATGAACAAAATTGACCCATAGACATAGAGGTGGAGTATAGACTGACAAACCTCATAGGTGGGGGTATTTGGGTGGGAGAGATAAATCACAGAACTTATATGCATGTATGCATGACCAATCGACATAGCCAACAAAGTTTGGGATGGAGTGGGGGGGGAGGTGAGGAGGAGGGTGTCAATGTGGGAAAGAGGAGAAACATTTGTAACAAAAGCAAATTAATACAAAAATAAGTAAATAACCAAAAAAAGCCGTGGTTCATGTACACAATGGAATACTATGCATCTGTAAGAAAGATCTCTTATCCTTTGAGATGGCATGGAGGGACCTGGAGAGTATTATGCTAAGCAAAACAAGCCAAGCAGATAGACAAATATCATCTGATGTCACTTATTTATTGAATATAATGAACTAAATGAACTGATAAACAAAATTGACCCAGAGACATAAAGTTATGGTACAAGCTGACCAACCTCAGAGGAGGGGTGTTGGGGGGAAAGAAATAAACCACAGAACTTATATGCATTTATACATAACCAATGGACCTAGACAACAAAGCATGAAATGGGGAGGAGGGTGTAAATGGGGGTAAAAAGAAACATCTCTAACAAAAACAAATTAATAAAAATAATTAAAAAAAAAAAATGGGCAAAAACACTGGCCGGTTTGGCTCAGTGGTCAGAGCATCGGCCTGCGGTCCTTAGAGACCCAGGTTCAGTTCCCGCTAAGGGCACGTAGGTACGTACCTTGGTTGCGCTTTGTCCCTGGCCCTGGTTGGGTCGTGCGGGTGGCAGCCGCTAGATGTGTCCCTTTCACGTCGATTTCTCTCTCTCTCTCTCTCTCTCTCTCTCTCTCTCTCCCTCCTACTCTATCTGAATTAAAAAAAAAAATGGAAAAATTTCCTCAGGTGAGGATTGAAAAAAAAAAATAGGCAAAGAACCTGAATATACATTTTTTCAAAGACACACAAGTGGCCAATAGGTATATGAGAAGAAACTCTGTATCACTAATCATTACAAAAATGCATGTCAAAATCACAATGATGTATCACTTCATACATATTAGGATGTCTGTTATAAAAAAGACAAGATAAAACAAATGTTTGTGAGGATGTACAGTAAACAGAACCATTGGAAATGTTGATGTGAATGCATATTGATAGATCAATTATAAAAAACAATATAGGTTCCTCAAAAATTTAAAAGTAGATCTACCATTTGATCCAGCAATCTCACTTCTGGGCATACATTCAAAGGAAACAAAATCAATGTTTCAAAGATATGTCTGTACTCTTATGTAAATAGTAGCATTATTTAAAATATCTAAACAAACCACATGTTTTTTGATGGATGAACGTATAAAGAAAAATATGGTTATATATATAATAAAGTATCATTCAGAACATTAAAAGAATGGAATCTTAGCATTTGTGACCTTGATCACATTATGCTAAGTGAAATAAGTCAGTCAGATAAAGAAAAATAATGTGTCATAGCTTATATGTGGAATCTAAAATAATAGCTGAGCTCATAAAAGCATAGTAAATTGTTGATTGCCAGAGAATGGTGGCTGAGGAAAAATGGGTGAGCTTTGTCAAAGAGACAAACTTTCAGTTATAAGATGAATAAGTTCCTGGAATCTAATGTACAATTTCATGACACAGTTAATAATACTGCATTGTATATTTGAAATTTGTTGAGCATTCTCACCATAAGAAAAGTAATTATGTGAGATATGGATGTGCTAACTAAATTGATCATGGGCATCATTTTACAATATATATATACATCAAATAATCATGTTCTACACTTTATACATAATGACTTTACTTTTTTTTTTTTATCTTCACCTGAGGACATTTTTCCATTTTTGTTCAGATAGAGTGGGAGGGAGAGAGAGAGAGAGAGAGAAACATAAATGTGAGAGGGACACATCAAGTGGTTGCCACCCACATGACCCAACTAAGACCAGGGACAAACTGCAACCAAAGCACATGGCCCTAGTGGGAACCAAACCCAGGTCTCTCTTGACCGCAGGTCGGTGCTCTAACCACTGAGCCAAATGAGCCAGGGCACAACTTTATTTGTCAATTATACCTCAGGAAAGCTGGGGGAAATACTGATTATTTATTATTATTGTTATTGTTTATTATTATCATGTTTGAGTTATAAAGATCTCATTAAAATTAAGCAACCAAACTCTCAACTTATTGTTTGCTCTTTAATTTGACCTATGTACATTCTCATACATTGTCATAAAAATTATGCAGGCTTCTGGTACAAGATGGTAGACTGAGCATATATGTATTTACCTCTTTTTCCTACTGAGGACTCATTGAAATTGGAGGGATATATACATATTAGCATCTATATACATATGTGTATGATCTCCCTTGCTCTTTTTAATTTGGGGATATCACTGAATAGAAGTTTTTTGGTTTTTTTTTTACAGTATTAACAATGTTGCCCATTTTCTCCCTTTGGCCTGGCTTCATCCAACCCCATCCCACCTCAGGCCTTCCCCATGTTATTGTCAATGCCCATGGGTTATGCATATATGTATATAGGTTCTGTGGTTTATCTAATCCTGTCTTCTCTCACCAGCACCCCCACCACACACATAAATTTGTTATTCTGTTCCATGCATCATGCATCCACACCTCTAGACTTATTTTGTTGGTCAGTTTATTTACTTCTTTAAATTCCACTTATAAGTGAGATTATGTGATATTTGTTTTTGTCTAACTGGCTTATTTCGCTTAGCGTAATATTCTCTAGGTCGATCTATGCTGTCTCAAAGGGTAAAAGCTCCTTGTTTTGTACAGCTGCATAGTATTTCATCCTGTAAATATACCACAGCTTTTTATCTCCACTCATTTACTGATGGGCACAATGGGCTATTTCCAGATCATATCTACTATAAGTAATGCCGCTATTAATGTAGGGGTAAATATATCTTTCAGATTGGTGTTTCAGGATTCTTAGGATATATTACTAGAAGTAAAATCACTGAGTCATATTCATTTTTAATTGTTTGAGGAACTCCATTCCATTTTCCAAGGTGGCTGTACCAGTCTGCATTCCCACCAGCAGTGTACTAGTCCCCTTTTCTCCACACCCTCGCCAACACTTGTTGTTTGATGATTTGTTGATGACTGCCATTCTATCAGGTGTGAGGTGATATCTCATTGTAATTTTGATTTGCATCTCTCTAATGATTAGTGACATTGAGCATTTTTTCTTGTGCCTATTGACCATCTGCATGTCCTGTTTGGAGAAAAAACTTCATCGTCTTAGCATCGGTGTTTGATATCTGAGTATTCTCCATGCTAGACTTATATGTACAAGAATAACTGAAATTGAATATATAATATCAAATATTAAAAAGAGTGTTTGAAAGATGGTGTCAATGAAATTTTCCAAAATAAAATTCAAAGTATTCAAAGAGATAGAAGCTATGAGAATAAAAATAGGAAATACTTATATTCAAGTCAAGAGGTTCAATATGTAATAAGGGTTTCACAGAAGGTCAATAAAGTAAAACAAAATTCTAAAGAAATGATTCAAGAAATTACCTGATCTGAGAAAAGACATGTGCCTTCAAATTAAAAAGGCCTATTGGGTGCGAAGAAGGATGCATTAAAAATAAAAGCATACTTAAATACATTATTGTGAAATTACAGTGGAATAGATTTTTAAAAAAAGAGAGATCCTAACATTTTCTAAAGCAGGAAAAATGTTCCACTAAAAAGAAACCATAATCCGACTGGTATATAATGTCTCTATGAATAAAAATGGATTACAGCATAAATTACAGAATGACTTCAATATTTTTAGCAAATTTACACTGAATCATAAATCAACCATGAGAAATTAATAATGGCATTTTCAGACATTTATCTACTCATAAAATGTATTATTAACTTACCATTTAAGAATTGTAAATGTACTTTTGCAATAACAACAAAATATTTTTCAAAAGAAATTGGAAATATTCCAAACAATTGGAAACTGAAATAATAAAAAATATATATTTTTTGTAGAATCTAAAGCAAGAAATATTTAGGACTAAATAAAGTGAGATATTCAATATCTCTGTAATGAAAAGTAGAAAACACTGCTGAGGCAAATTACAAAAAACAGTGTAAATCTAGAGATAAGTCATGCTCATTAATTGGAAGATTTTATATTTTTAAGCTGTCATTCTTCATAAATCAATCTGTAGACGCAAAATCAAATGTTCATCATAATGCCAGCATACTTTATTTTAAGAATATACAAACTGATCATTTATTTATTTATTTATTTATTTATTTATTTATTTATTTATTTATTTATTTATTTTTGTTACAGATGTATCTCCTTTTCCCCCAACTGATTCCCCCCTCCCGCTCTTTCCCCAGTTTGTTGTCCATGTCCACTGTTCATGCATACATGTATATAAGTTCTGTGGTTTATCTCTTCCCCACTACCCTCCTATTTAGGGGATTGTCAGTCTGTATCCCATTTCCGCGTCTCTGGGACTACTCCCTTCCTCACACTGTTATGTTCATTATATTCCACAAATAAGTGAGATCATATGAAACTTGTATTTCTCTGTTTGGCTTGTTTCACTTAGGATGATACTTTCCAGGTCCCTCCATGTAGTCTCAAAGGAAAAGAGGTCTTTCTTTCTCACAGCTGTGTAGTACTCCATTGTGTATATGTACCACAGCTTTTTTTATCCATTCGTCTACTGATGGACACTTGGACTGTTTCCAGATCTTAGCTATTGTAAATAGTGCTGCTACAAACATGGGGGTACATGTATTCTTTCTGGTTGGTGTTTCAGGTTTCTTAGGGTATATTCCTAGAAGTGGGATCACTGGGTCAAATGGAAGTTCAATTATTAATTTTATGAGGTAACACCATATTGTTTTCTATAGTGGCTGTACCAGTCTGCATTCCCACCAGCAGTGTACTAGAGTCCCATTTTCTCCACACCCTCGCCAACACTTGTTGTTTGATGACTTGTTGATGGCAGACATTCTGACAGGTGTGAGGTGATACCTCATTATTGTTTTAATTTGCATCTCTCTGATGATTAGTGATGATGAACATTTCTTCATATGTTTCTTAGCCATTTGTATGTCCTGTTTGGAGAGGTGTCTATTCAGTTCCTCTGCCCATTTTTTAATTGGATTCTTTGTCTTCCTTTTGTGGATTTGTATGAGCAGTCTATATGTATTGGAAATTAACCCCTTGTCTGATATATCATTGGCAATTATGCTCTCCCATACAGTGGGTAGCCTTTCCGTTTTGATGATTGTATCTTTCACTGTGCAGAACCTTTTGAGTTTGATGTAGTCCCATGTGTTCATTTTCTTTTTTGTTTCTATTTCCTTAGGTGATGTGTCAGTAAAAATTCTGCTGCGAATGATGTCTGACATTTTGTTGCCTACAGTCTCTTCTAGGATTTTTATGGATTCATGAGTTACATTTAAGTCTTTTATCCATTTTGAGTTTATTCTCGTGTAGGGTGTAAGTTGATGGTCTAGTGGAAGCACATACCCTGTTCATGGATTGGGAGAATTAACATCATTAAAATGTCCATACTACCCAAAGCAATCTATAGATTCAATGCAATCCCCATCAAAATACCAACAACATATTTCTCAGAACTGGAATAAATACTTCAAAAGTTCATGTGGAACCAAAAAACCTCAAATAGCCACACAAATCTTGAAAAAGAAGAACAAAGTTGGAGGGATCACATTACCAGATTTCAGGTTATACTACAAAGCCACTGTAATCAAAACAGCCTGGCACTGGCATAAGAGCAGGCATATAGACCAGTGGAACAGAACCGAGAACCCAGAAATGGACCCAAGGCAATATGCTCAATTAATATTTGACAAAGATGGCAAGAGCATACAGTGGAGTAAGGACAGCCTCTTTAATAAATGGTGCTGGGAAAATTGGACAGCTACTTGCAAACTAATTTTTAAATGTATATGGAAATGTAAAACACATAATGTTGCCAAAACAGTTTTTTTTTTCCTCACCTGAGGACAATTTTCCATATTTTGTTCAGATAGAGTGGGAGGGAGAGAGAGGAAGAGAGAGAGAGAAACATCGATGTGAAAGGGACACATCGAGTGGTTGCCACCTGCACAACACATCCAAGGCTGGGGACAAACTGCAACCAAGGTACGCGCCCTTAGCGGGAATCGAACCCAGGTTTCTCTGGACTGCAGACTGACGCTCTAACTGCTGAGCCAATCCGGCCAGGGCAACCCAAACAGTTTTAACAAAGGGTGGGTTACTCACACTTGGAACTTCAAAACTTATAAAAATGAGTAATATTGGTATAAGGATAAACAACTAGATTAATAAAACAGAAAAGTATATGGAACTGGAACAATTGTATATGTGGAACATTGACTCCATTCTCATATTATGCACAAAATTGAATCTTAGCTTATAAATCTAAATATAAAATCTATAAACATAAAGTGTTTAGGAAATAACATAGGAGAATACATTTATTGCCTTGGGGTAAACAAAATGGATTAACAATAAAGGACATAATAAATTAGACTAGAATAACATTCTACTTATAAAAATGATATTATGGAAATTAAGTCATGATACAGACAGTGAAAAATATGCCATTTGTATATCTGACAAAGGTTTTTATCCAAAATATATGAAAAGTCCTTCAGTTGAATAATAAAAAAAGAATTAACAAATGAATAATAGTCCTTTTTTTAGTTTTTATTTTTATTTATTTTTGTTACAGATGTTTCTCTTTTTCCCCCACTGATTCCCCCTCCCCCTCCCTCCCTGTCCTGTCCCCAGCTTTGTTGTTCATGTCCATTGTTCATGCATACACGCATATAAGTTCTGTGGTTTATCTCCCCCCCAACCCCCTCTTCTGGGGATTGTCAGTCTGTACCCTACTTCCATGTCTCTGGGACTACCCTGTTCTTCAGACTGTTATGTTCATTATATTCCACAAAAAAAAAGTGAAATAATATGATACTTGTCTCTCTCTGCTTGGCTTGTTTTGCTTAGGATAATACGTTCCAGGTCTCTCCATGTAGTCTCAAAAAACAAGAGATCTTTCTTTCTTACGGTTGTATAGTACTCCATTGTGTACATGTACCACAATTTTTAATCCACTCATGTATTGGTAGACACTTGGGCTGTTTCCAGACCTTACCTATTGTAAATAGTGTTGCTATAAACATGGGGTACATATATTCATTCTGATTGGTGTTTCAGACTTCTTAGGGTATATTCCTAGAAGTGGGATCACTGGGTCAAATGGCAGTTCATTTGTTAATTTTTTGAGGTAACACCATATTGTTTTCCATAGTGGCTGCACCAGTCTGCATTCCCACCAGCAGTGTACTAGTCCCCTTTTCTCCACACCATCGCCAACACTTGTTTTTTGATGATTTGTTGATGGTGGCCATTCCGACAGGTGTGAGGTGATACTTCATAGTTGTTTTTATTTGCATCTCTCTGATGATTGGGGACATTGAGCATTTTTTCATATGTCTCTTGGCCATTTGTATGTCTTGTTTGGAGTGCTGACTATGTATCTACTCTGCCCATTTTTTAATTCAGTTCTTTGTCTTCCTCTTATTGAGCTGTATGAGTACTTTATATATTTTAGATATTAACCGCTTATCTAATGCATCATTGGTAATATTCCCTCCCATAAAGTGGGTTCCCTTTCCATTTTGATAGTTGTTTCTTTTGCTGTGCAAAATGTTTTGAGTTTGATGTAGTTTCATGCGTTCATTTTTTCTTTTGTTTCTGTTACTTTAGGTGATATATCAGTGAAAATTCTGCTGCATATGATGTCTGAAATTTTGTTGCCTACAGTTTCTTCTAGGATTTTTATGGATTCATGAGTCACATTTAAGTCTTTTATCCATTTTGAGTTTATTCTTGTGTAGGGTGTAAGTTGATGGTCTAGTTTCATTTTTTTGCATCTAGGTGTCCAATTTTCCCAACACCATTTATTAAAGAGGCTGTCTTTATTCCATTGTATGTTCTTGTCCCCTTTGTTGAATATTAATTTAGCATAATGTTTTGGCCCATTTGTAGGTTCTGTGTTTTGTTCCCTTGAACTATGTGCCTGTTCTTGGGCCAGTACCAGGCTGTTTTGATTACAGTAGATTTGTAGTATAACCTGATATTCAGTATTGTGATCCTGCCAAGTTTGTTCTTCTTTTTCAAGATTGCTCTGGCTCTTTGGGGTCTATTTTGGTTCTATATTAACTTTTGAAAATTTTTTTCTAGTTCTGTGAAGTATGTCTTTGGTATTTTAATGGGCATTGCATTGAATCTATAGACTGCTTTTGGTAGTATAGACATTTTAATGATGTTAATTCTTCCAATCCATGCACAAGGTATGTGCTTCTACTTGTTTATATCTTTCTCTATTTGTTTTTTCAATGTCCTGTAGTTTTCTGCGAATAGATCTTTTATTTCTTTGGTTAAGTTTTTTCCTAGGTATCTTAATTTTTTGCCACCATGGTAAATGGGATTTTTTTTTTTTTTTAGTTTCTCTTTCTGTGAGTTCATCATTGGTATATAAGAATGCCATTAATTTCTTGACTTAATTTTGTATCCTGCTACTTTGCCAAATTCATTTATTATGTTTAGTAGATTTTTTATGGACTTTTAGGGGTTTTCTACGTATGGTATCATGTCATCTGCAAATAATGACAGTTTCACTTTCTCCTTTTCCATTTGAATCCCATTTTTTTTTCTTACTGTCTGATTGCTGTGGCTAGGACTTCCAGTATTATATTAAATAAGAGTGGCGAAAGTGTTCTTGTTCCTGTCTTGTTCCTATTCTTAAGGAAAATGCTTTTATTTTTGGTTTTGGAATTAGAATTATGGTGGCCTCATAAAATGAGTTGGGAAGTTTTTCTTCTTCTTGAAGTTTTAGGAATAGTTTGAGAAGAATGGGTGTTTTTTTTGTTTGTTTGTTTTGTTTTGTTTTGTTTTGTTTTGTTTTGTTTTGTTTTGTTTTGAATGATCCATAAAACTCCACGGTGAAGCCATCTGGGCCTGGGCTCTTGTTTGCTGGAAGAGTCTTGATTACATCTTCAATTTCCTTAGTTGTTATTGGTCTATTCAAGTTTTCAATTTCTTCCTGGTTCGGTTTTGGGAGACTTTGCATTTTTAGAAATTTGTCAATTTAACCTAAATTGGCCTATGTGTTGGCATATAATTTTTCATAGTATTTTTATTTAATTTTTTAATTATCTTCATTAATTTATTTTTGTTACAGATTTTTATTCTTTTTACCCCATTGAAAACCTCCTGCTGATCCCCCCTCCCCACCCCATTCCCAGAATTGTTGTCTGTGTTCATTGGTTATGTATAGATGCACATAAGTTGTGTGGTTTATCTCTTCCCTCTCCCTCATCTCCTCTTCTGAGGTTTGTCAGTCTGTACCCTACTGCTATATTTCTGGGTGTATTTTGTCCATAGTATAATCTAATCATCCTTTGTATTTCTGTGGTGTCAGTTGTTACTTTTCCTTTTGTTTCTGATTTTGTTTATTTGTGTCTTCTCTTTTTGTTTCTTGGTGAGTCTGACTAAGGGTCCATCAATCTTGTTTATATTTTCAAAGAGCCAGCTCTTTGTTCCATTTAACTTCTGAATTTTTTTTCCAGTTTCTATGTTGAAACACAAATCAGACAGAATATATGAACCCCTATATTTATAGTAACACTACTTACAATGGCTAAGATCTGGAAACAGCCCAAGTGTTCGTCCATAGATGAGTGGATAAAAAAGTGATGGTACATGTACACAATGGAATACTATGCAGCTGTAAGAAAGAAAGACATCTTATCTTTTGAGATGACATGAAGGGACCTTGAGAGTATCATGCTAAGTGAAATAAGCCAGTCAGTGAAAGAGAAGTATCACATGATCCCACTTATTTGTGGAATATAATGAGCAAAACAAGCTGAGGAACAAACTATACCCAGAGATATAAAAGTGGGGTGCAGACTGACAAACCTCAAAAGAGGAGGATGTAGTGGGATGAAAGAGATAAGCCACAGAACTTATACACATGTGTGTGTAAACAAGGCCATAGACAACAATGCTGGTGGGGATTGTAAGGAGGATGTCAATGGGGGAAAACAGGAGAAACATCTGTAACAAAAATATAAAATATATAAAAATTTGTACAGAGATTTCCAAGGTACTACTGGAATATGAAAACAATGGATAACCTTCAAGCTAATAAAGGAGTAGAATAAAACAATAAAATGATCAATTCAAAATAATTATATTTGTTATTAAAAAACAATAGTAAGAAGGTATATAAACACAAATATATTAGTAATTACATTAAATAAACCAAATACTCTAATGAAAAGGCAAATGTTATCAGAAAAATGAAAGTATTGATTACAAATTCTGGTATCCTTATTAGTCTCCCAATGACATCATTTTTGTGTCCCTCTTGGTTTGAGTGCTGCCTGTGTTGAAACTCTCCACTTTTATATTTTGGGTGAAATATCATGTTTTATGACAGAAGTTGTGGCTTACTATGCAGGAGTCATATGATGTAATTTCAAAGTACAGGTATTACCATTCCATAAAAAACCCTTGAACAATGGGAATTGGGAGGTTTTAAGCAGGTACATTCTACTCCCTCTCCATATATTACTTTAACTTATACTTTCTCCGTGAAACACTTATATGAATATCATACATAAGTGAACAAGTTTGTTGAACAATTTCCTGTGCTTCTCTTTCCTTTTATTTGTTTGTTTGTTTATTTATTTATTTATTGTAATTTATTTGGGTGACATTGGTTCACAAAAAACATACAGGTTTCAAGTGTACAACTCAAGAAAATATTTGCACACTGCATTGTGCACCCATCTCCCTAAGCAAAGTCTCTTTCCGTACACCCTCCTTTGCCCACCTCCACCAACCCCCAAACCCCTTTTTCTTTGGCTATCACCACTCTGGTGTGTGTGTGTGTGTGTGTGTGTGTGTGTGTGTGTGTGGTTTTTCTTGTTTAATTCCCTCACATTCTTTCATTCAGACACCTAAACCCCTTTTCTCTGAAAGCTGTCTGTTCACTGTATATATGAGTCCATTTCTATTTTGTTTGTTAGTTTATTTTCTCCATTAGATTCCACATATAAGTGAAATAATATGGTATATGTCTTTCTCTGACTGGCTTATTTCACTTAGTTTAATAATATCCAGGTACATCCATGCTGTCACAAAAGGTAAGATTTTCTTTTTATTTTATTTTTTACGGCTGAGAAGTACTCCATTGTGTAAATGTACAACAATTTATTTTTCTTTTTAACAGCTTTATTAGGGTAGAATTTACATAATATAAAATTTATTTGTGATAAGTGTACAATTCAATGACATTCAGTATATTTGCAGGATTATACAATCATAACCACAATATAATTTTACCAAAGCTTTTTTCAAATGTTTTTATTGATTTTTATATTTTAGAGAGAGAGAAAGGGAGAGAGAGATAGAAACATAGATGTGAGAGAAAAAAACATTGATTGGATGCATCCTGTATACTCCCTCCTGGGGATTGAGATGCCAACCGGGGCATGTGCCCCAACTGGGACTCAAACTGGGACCTCTCAGTCCTTGGGACAATGCTCAGCCCCCTGAGCCATACCAGCGGGCTATCAGCATTTTTTATTCATTCATATACTGATGGGCATTTGGGGTGTTTTCATATCTTAGCTATTGTAAATTAGCACTGCTATGAACATAGGGGTTGGATATATTTCGAGAGGTGGAATCATTAGGTCTGAAGGCAGTTTCATTTTTAATTTTTTGAGGAAACTCCATACTGCTTTACACAGTGGTTACACTGGTCTGCATTCCCACCATCAGTGCATAAGGGTTTCCTTTTCGCCACATCCTCGACAACACTTGTTGTTTGTTGATTTATTGATGATAGCTATTCTGATAGGTATTAAGTGATATCTCGTTGTGGTTTAAATTTGCTTTTCCCTGATGATTAGTGATGTTGAACATCTTTTTACATTTATTGACCATCTGGATGCCCTCTTTGGAGAAGAGTTCATTCAGGTTCTTTGACTAATTTTTAAATTGGGTTATTTTCTTTGTATTGAGTTGTATAAGGCCTTGATATCTTTTGGAAATCAACCCCATATCAGAAGTGTCATTGGCAAATATGTTCTCCCATTCAGTGGATTCAATTTTCATTTTGTTGATAGTTTCTTTCGCTGTTCAAAAGCTTTTTAATTTGATTTAGTCCCATTTGTTAATGTTTTCTTTTGTTTGCCTTGCTTGAGGAGATATACTGTGAAAAATTATGGCCAAAAGAAATTTCTGAAATTGTACTGCCTATGTTGTCTTTTAGGACTTTTATGGTTTTGTGACTTACCCTGAAGTCTTTAATTAATTTTTAGTTTATTATTTTGTATGGTTTGTTTAGAAGTGATAGCCAGCATCACAACACATTATATTAAATAGCCTTACAGTTTTCTTTGTCTTAATTTCCAACTTTCCTTAAAGTCACTGTCCTAGATTAAATCTAAATTGGTAAACATAAATGAAAGAGACAATTTTCTGGGAAAAAACACTACTTAAAAAACTAAGCACAAGACTAAATAGACGTTCTGAATAGACATACACCTAAAATAAAAATAAAAATTGTATTCAGAATTTAAAATCTTATGAAAACACTTCTAAGTCCAGGGAATTTCACTAATAAGTTATATTAAATATATAAGGATAAAATTAAAATCAGTATTATACAATTTTTAGAAGACAAAAAGAAGTAATACTACCTACTTGTTTTGTAAAATATTTTTCTGTTATTGATTTTAGAGAGGGAGAAAGAGAGAAGGAGAGAGTTATAGAAACATTGATGAGGGAGAACATGAATTGGCTGCCTCCTGCATGCCCCCAATTAGGGATTTGGCCCACAATCTTGTCATGTGCCCTGACCTGGAATTAGACTGGCAACCTCTTGGTGCATGGGTTGCCATTCAACCACTGAGCCACACTGGCTTGCCAACCCATTTTTTATTAAAAGGCTAGTTTAACTTTTCTACTAAAATATAAAAATAATACCACAAGAAAATAAAGATACAAGACAATATTCCACATGTACATGAGCGTAAAAAAAAAACAAAATGTTAGGATAGCAAATTTAATGTGTGATTTAAAACGGAGTAATATGTAATGAGAATGGCCACCATCAACAAATCATCAAACAACAAATGTTGGCGAGAGTGTGGAGAAAAGGGGACTCTAATACACTGCTGGTGGGAATGCAGACTGGTGCAGCCGCTGTGGAAAACAATATGGTGTTACGTAAAAAAATTAAAAATTAAACTTCCATTTGACTCAGTGATCCCACTTCTAGGAATATACACTAAGAAGCCTGAAACACCAATCAGGAAGAATATATGTACCCCCATGTTCATAGCAGCACTATTTACAATAGCTAAGATCTGGAATCAGCCCAAGTGTCCATCAGTAGATGAATGGATAAAAAAGCTGTGGTACATATACACAATGGAGTACTATGCAGCTGTAAGAAAGAAAGATCTCTTATCATTTGAGACGACATGGAGGGACCTGGAAAGTATTATCCTAAGTGAAACAAGCCAAGCAGAAAAAGACAAATACCACATGATCTCACTTATATACGAAATATAATGAACATAACAGTCTGAGGAATACGGTAGATCCAGAAACATGGAAGTAGGTCACAGACTGACATCCCTCAGAAGAGGGGGTAGGGGGGTGGGAAGAGATAAACTACAGAACTTATATGCATGTATGCATGACCAATGGACATGGACAACTAAGCCGGGGAAGGGGTGGGGGTGGGGTGGGGAGGGGGGTGCCAATGGGGTAAAAAAGGTAAAATATCTGTAACAAAAAAATAAATAAATAATTTAAAAATAAATAAATAAATAAATAAAACGGGGTAATATGTAATGAAAATTTGAATCTATTACAGGAATATAAGATTGGTTTAACATCTAAAATTAATAAAAGTCATTTCTTGTATAAACAGACTAAAGAAAAAGATATTTCAAGCACTGGCCAGAGTGGCTCAGTAGGTTGAGCTGTCCTCCCATGTACCAGCAGGTTGCCAGATGGATTCCTGGTCAGGGCACATGCCCAGGTTGTTGGCTTGATCCCCAATAGGGAAGCAGCCAATCAATGTTTCTCTCTCTCTCTCTTCATTATATATATATATATATATATATATATATATATATATATATGTGCATAGATGCATAAAAAAAGGCAATTGATAAAGTCCAATGTACATTAGCGAAATGGGAATAATAGGAAACTCCCTCAATATGATAAAGGATGTTTACATAAACTTATACCAAGGATCACACTTAAATGTAAAAGATTCTAAGTTTGTCCCTTGAGATCAGGAATGATGCAGGAAAAAAAACAACAACAACAAAACTATAAACAATGTCATTTAAAATTAGGTTGGAGTTCCTAACTAATGTAGCAAGACATAAAAAAATAAAAGCTATAAAGACTGAAATAGAAAGAAATACAACTAACATTATTATCAGGAAACATGCATGCATACATAAAAATTAAAATAAATCTACATAAAACTGTTAGATTTAATAAAAAGAATTTGGCAATGTCTATTTTAAAATTTATTTATTTTTGTTACAGATTTTTCTCCTTTTTCCCTGCTGATACCTGTCTCCCCTACCCTCCCCGCCCTGACCCCAACTAATGTTGCCCATGTCCACGGTTCACGCATACATGCATATAAGTTCTGTGGTTTATCTCTCCCCCCACTCCCTTTTCTGGGGATTGTCAGTCTGTACCTCACTTCCACATCTCTGGGAATACCCCATTCTTCAAACTATTATGCTCATTATATTCCACAAATAAGTGAGATCATGTGACATGTGTCTTTCTCAGCTTGGCTCGTTTCGTTTAGGATAATACTTTCTAGTTCCCTCCATGTCGTCTCAAAAATAAAAGATATTTCTTTCTTACAGCTGCATAGAACTCTATTGTATATATACCACAGCTTTTTATCCATTTGTCTATTAATGGACATTTGGGGTGTTTCCAGATCTTAGCTATTGTAAATAGTGCTGCTATGAACATGAAGGTACATATATTCTTTCTGATTGGTGTTTCAGATTTTTTAGGGCATATTCCCATCAACAGTGTACTAGAGTCTCCTTTTCTCCACAATCTCACCAACACTGTTGTTTGATGATTTGTTGATGGCAGCCATTCTGAAAGGTATGAGGTGATACTGCATTGTTGTTTTAATTTGCATCTCTCTGAGTATTAGTGATGTTGAGCATTTCTTCATATGTTTCTTAGCCATTTGTATGTCCTTTTTGGATAGGTGTCTATTTAGTTCCTCTGCCCATTTTTAATTGGGTTCTTTGTCTTCCTCTTCGTGAGCTGTATGGGCTATCTATATATATTGGAAATTAACCCTTTATTTGATGTATTATTGGCAATTATGCTCTCCCATACAGTGGGTTGTCTTTCCATTTGGGTGGTTGTTTCTTTTGCTGTGCAGAAGCTTTTTAGTTTGATGTCGTCTCATGTGTTCATTTTCTCCTTTGTTTCTGTTGCCTTAGGTGATGTATCAGTGAAAATTTTGCTGCTTATTATGTCTGAAATCTTGTTACCTACAGTTTCTTCTAGGATTTTTATAGATTCATGAGTCACATTTAAGTCTTTTATTCATTTTGAGCTTATTCTTGTGTATGGTGTAAGTTGAAGGTCTAGTTTTATTTTTTCATGTAGCTGTCCATTTTTCCAACACAATTTATTAAACAGGTGTCTTTTCTCCACTGTATGCTCTTGCCCCCTGTGTCAAATATTAATTGAGCATATTGTCTTGGGTCCATTTCTGGGTTCTCTATTCTGTTCCATTGATCTATCTGCCTGTTCTTGTGCCAGTACCAGGCTCTTTTGATTATAGTGGCTTTGTAGTATAACCTGAAATCTGGTAATGTGATCCCTCCAACTTTGTTCTTCTTTTTCAATTGGTGTGGCTATTCAGGATCTTTTTGGTTCCACATAAACTTTTAGAGTATTTGTTCTAGATCTGTGAAGTATGCCATTGGTATTTTAATAGGGATCACATTGAATCTATAGCTTGCTTTAGGTAGTATGGACATTTTACTGATGTTGATTGTTCCAATCTGTAAACATGGTAAAGCCTTATACCTTTTTATATCTTCCTTTATTTATTATTTCAATGTCTTGTAATTTTTTGAAAACAGGTCTGTTTCAGCTTTGGTTAATTTTATGCCCAGATGTCTTAATTTTTTGTCACAAACGTAATTGGGGTTGTTTTTGTAGTTTGTCTTTCTGTGAGTTCATAATTGTTATAAAATTATGCCAATAATTTATGGATGTTGATTTTGTATCCTGATGCTTTGCCAAGTTTATTGCTTAAATCTAGTAGATTTTTTGGTGGAGTCTTTAGAATGTCCTGTGTACAATAACATGTCATCTTTGAACAATGACAGTTTCTCATCCTCCTTTCCAATTTGGATGCCTTTTATTGATTCTACTTGTCGGATTGCTTTGGTTAAGACTTCCAGTTCTATGATAAATAAGAGTGGCGAAAATGCCCTGGTCGGTTTGGCTCAGCGGTTAGAGCATCGGCCTGCGGTCCAGAGACACCTAGGTTCAGTTCCTGCTAAGGGCACGTACCTCAGTTGCAGTTTGTCCCTGGTCCTGGTTGGTCATGTGGGTGGCAGCCACTGGATGTTTCCCTTTCACATTGATGTTTTCCTCTCTTCCTCTTTCTCCCTCATACTCTATCTGAACAAGAAATGTAAAAATGTCCTTGAGTGAGGATAAAACCAAAAATAAATACAAGAGTGGTGAAAGTGATCATCCATTTCTTGTTCCTGTTCTCAAGGAAAACACATTTAGTTTTTGCCTAGTCTATATAATGTTTTTTGTAGGTTTTTCATATATGGTGTCTATTATCCTGAGGTATAGTATAATCCATTAATTCCCATTTTGCTGAGAGTTTTGTTGTTGTTGTTGTTGAATAAAAAATGGGTGTTGGATTTTGTCAAATGCTTTTTCAGCATCTATTTATATAATCACATGATTTTTATCTTTTATATTGTTTATGTGGTCTATCACATTTATTGATTTGTGAATATTGTACCAGCTTTGCATTACCGAGATAAATCCCACTTGGTAATGGTGAATAATTTATTAAAATATATTTATGAATTCATTTTACTAGTATTTTGTTGAGGATTTTGGCATCTATGTTCATCAAGGTTTTGTGCCTGTACTGTTCTTTCTTTGTTGTGTCTTTATCTGGTTTTGGGATTAGGATCATACTGACCTTATAAAAAGAGCTTGACAGTCTTCCTTCCTCTTGAATTTTTTGGAATAGTTTGAAAAGAATAGGTGTTAGTTCTTTTTTGAATGTTCAGGAGAACTCCCTTGTGAAGCCATTCAGATCAGGCTTTTGTTTGATGGGAGTATATTGATTTCTGCTTTAATTTCCTTACTTGTTTTTGGTCTGTTCAGGTTTGCTGGCTCTTCCTGTTTGACTTTTAGAAGACTGCATGATTCTAGGAATTTGACCATTTTGCCTAGGTTGTCCAATGTGTTGGCATATAATTGTTCATAGTATTTTCTTACAGTCCTTTGTATTTCTGTTGTTGTATTAGTTTTTACTTCAACTCTTTCATTTCTGATTTTATTTCGTTGGATCTTCTTTGCTTCTTGGTGAGTCTGGCTAAAGGTTTAATCAATCTTCTTTAACTTTTCAAAGAACCAGCTTTTTATTTCATTCATCTTCTGTATTGTCTTTTTGATCTCTATGTCACTTATTTATGCACTGATCTTTATTATTTCTTTTTTTGTGCTTACTATGTGTTTTTTTCTGTTCTCTTTCTAAATGTTTAATTTGTAGGGTTAGATAATTTAATAGAAATTTTTCTTGTTTCTTGAGATAGGCCTGTAAATGCTATAAACTTTCCTCTCAAGAATGCTTTTGCTATGTCCCACAGAATTTTTGTTGTTGTGTGTTCATTTTCATTAATTTCCAGAAAGTTTATTTCTTTCTTAACCCAATTTTTGATCCATTCATTTTTTTAATAACATGCTATTTTTCCTCCATGTGTTTAAATGTTTTTGAGTATTTTTATTTTAATTGATTTCTAGCTTCATGCCATTGTGATCCAAGAATGTGTCTGATATGATTTCAATCCTCTTGAACTTATAGAGACCTAGTTGTGTTCTAGCATGTGGTCTATCTTTGAGAATATCCCATGTGCTCTTGAGTAGAAAGTATATTCTCCAACTTTGGGGTGAAATGTTCTGTAAATGCCAATTAAATACATCTAACCTAGTGCATCACTTAGGGTCTCTGTTTCCTTGTTAATTTTTTGTCTAAAGGATCTATCCAATGATGACAGTGGGGTGTTACAGTCCCCTTCTATGATAGTATTGCTGTGTATCTCACCCTTGATGTCCTCCAGAAGATTTTAGTATATTTTTTTGCTCCTATATTAGGTGCATATATGTTTACTGGGTTTATATCCTCTTGTTGAATTGATCCCTTTACTATTATATAGTGACCTTCTTTTGTCCTGGGGTGGGTCTCTTGTAGACAGCATATACATGGTTTGTGTCTTCTTATCCATTCAGATATTCTTTTTTTTTTTTGATTGGACCATTTAAGTCATTTAAATTTAATGTTATTATTAATAGGTATTTAATTGGTGCCAGTTTTATTCTATATCCCGGTGTTCCTCTCTCTTTATTTCTTCTTGTTATTACAATAGTTCCTTTAGCATTTCTTGCAGTGCTAGTTTGGTGATAGTAAATTCTTTGAGCCTTTTTTTTTCCTTCTGTAAAGCTCTTTATTTTTCCTTCAATTTTGAGTGATAGGAATTATAGCCTTGCTGGATAGAGTAGTCTGGAATTAAACCAATTGCTTTTCATAAGTTTGTACACTTCATGTCACACCCTTTTGGCCTGTACTGTTTTTATTGAGAAATCAGCTGACAGGCTATTTAGAGCTCCCTTGTAGGCAACTTTCTGTTTCTTGCTGCCTTTAAGATTCTTTCTCCGTTAACTGTTACGATTTTAATTATGTTGTGTCTAGGGTTGGGACTTTTGGGGTTTATCTTGTTTGGAACTCTTTGTGTTTTCTGGACTTGTGTGACTTTTTTCTTTACCAGGTTAGGGGAGTTTTCTGTCATTATTTCTTTAAACAGATTCTCTATCCCCTATTATGATTCTTCTCCTAAATGTTGTTATGTTTTGTGTTATCCCAAAGCTCCCTCCTCCTGTTTTTTAAAGTTTTGTTTTGTTTTGTTTCAACTTACTGCTCTAATTGGGTTTTGGTTTTTCTACATTGTCTTCTAACACGCTGATTCAGTCTTCAGCTTCTTCTAATCTACTATTGAATCCTTTCAAGATATATTTTATTCCAGCAGTGTCATTCTTCATTTCCACTGGGGTTTTTTTTTGTTGTTGTTCTTTATTTATTTATTTTTTTTAGAGAGAGGGGAAGGGAGAGGAAGAGAGAGAGAGAGAGAGAGAGAAACATTGATGAGAGAAAACATTGATTGGCTGCCTCCTACATGCCCCCCACTAGGGATTGGTCCCACAAACTGAGCATGTGCCCAGACCAGGAATTGAACTGGCAACCTCTTGGTGTATGGGTCAATGCTCAACCACTGAGACACATCAGCCAGGCTCTACTTGACTTCTATTAATAGCTTTACCTCTTTTTTTCAGGCCTATGTAGTTTACACTGAGTTCTTTATAATTCTGATTGAGTTGCTTATAATTCTAAGTTGTTTGAGCACCCTTATAACCATTACTTTGAATTATTATCTGATAAATTGCTTGCCTCCTTTTCTTTCATTTAGGATTTGTTTATTTGTCTCACCATTTTATTGGTCTGGTGTTCAGGGCTAGGTGGGGCAGGCCTGGTTAAGAAAGCAGGTTGTGTATCCAGTAGGTCCGATCAGATCTAGGATCTGGTCCTGTGGTCTGGGCACTAGTGATTCTTTGCTGCAGTGGAACCAGTAGGAGGATGGCTCTCTTGTGGCTGGCGGGTCCGCAGGTGGGGTGGGTTTCTTTGATGCTGGCAGTGCCTGCGGGGATGGCGGGCTTCTTTGCTGCTGGTGGGTCTTGCAGAGGTGACAGACCCTTCTGTTGCTGGTCTGTCCCATTGGAACTGCAGGTCCCTCTGATACTGGCATACCCTGTGGGGCAGTGGGGTACACTGCTGCCAGGGAAAATGTGGTGCGGCTGAAAGTCTCTATCAGTGACCTAGGGTGCTGTGTCTCTGCAGTTATCTGCAGCCTCCTTCCTAGGAGGACCCTATATATCCTTTAAAACAGCTCACTCTCTGATCCTAAGTGGAGAAAAGCACCTGGCTGGGAGTTCACTTTTGCTGCTGAAAGTTCCCTCTTCCCAGAGCATTCTAATTGCTCACCCTGGGTTTCCCCAACCACAGAAAGTTGGCCACTCACACTTACACTCAGACACAGTCTCTCACACATGCTTTCCCACTCACACTCTCACCATCACTCCTGTCCTGCCTACCACCATGTTGGAAATCTTGTGCCATCCCTTTTACATTAGGATAATTTTATTACATGCAGGTTAGTAAAAACACATGATCACTACTTCTGACATGAGTAGTTTGGGCATTATCTCAATTTTATTTTAATATGAATTATGTTTAAATAATTTCCATAAATGTACATCTTTTGTAAAGTAAGATTTATTTTATCCTAAATGTACCTCTTCCTAATTCAAAAGGAACCTCTAGTTCTAGTACTCCTTGTTTCTACAGATTATATTCAGATATTTGGAACTCACTCAATATTTCAAAACTAAAGAAGTCTCATCATTTGTCTCTCTTTTATTTAGTTGCTGAAATCCTTTTTATTAATGGTTTACATAATAGACATATTCTGATTATAAAATCAAAACTAGAATTCTACAAGCAGTGTTTTATTTGTCCACCCTTCCATGACTGTATTCAAGGTTCAACGATTTCCTGTACCAGACTAGTGGTTATCCATATTACCACTCCTCAAAGCCAAATTATTTAAGAATGTATTTATTCAGTGAGAGTGCCATTCTACAACTCTGAAATGGGGTATCACGGTACGAAGGAAAGTGTTTTAAGTATGAGTCTGGTGGCCTGGATTCTACTCTTAATGTTGTATGTACTTGGCAAAATCATTTCACCATTCCAAATTGGATTCATTAACCACAATATATATTTGAAAGGTTGGAGGAATTTAGAATCTGTCAGAAGTATCTGTAAAATTGGGCATGAAAACACTACACTCACTTGTATATATAATCTAGACATGAAAAACCCAATAAAATATATAATATTCTTTCTCTTTGATCCATACTCCAAATAACACAATAAATTGGGTTCTAATTTGAGCTCAACCATTAATAATGTATGGATTCCTGAAAATCAGAAGCTCTTTGGATCACAATTTTATCACATGAATAATATAGAAATTGGAAGGAAAAAGAATTTGGTAGGTGAAAAGTTAAATGAATTATGAGAAGAAAACCTCAGAAGAAAACAAATAGTAAACTAAATCTGCACATTGCCCAAGACTTTTACATACTGATACTATGACATTCTCAAGAGATTGATGCCAACTTAACAAATTGGTACAATTATCTTTCACCCACATTTTTTATGAAACCAGATGTTTATAGAGCCTAAGTATGGTCAGTGATTGAGCCTGATTGAGAATATGTAGGTAATTAGATTATTTGAATATTTGGTGACATTGAAGACAGCCTGATGTGCTCTGTGCACAAAAAGGAAAATGTTAGTGTTAATACCTTTCATTAAGTATTTTATTTTCAATTACAGTTGAAATTTAATATTATTTTATATTAGTTTCAGGAATACAGCATAGTGTTTAGACATTTATACAATTTACAAAGTGATGCCCCTAATTAGTCCAGTATGCAGCTGGCATCATACCTAAAGTTTACAATATAATTGACTATATTCCCTGTGCTATACTTTACATCCTCAAGACTATTTTGTAAATACCAA
This sequence comes from Molossus molossus, assembly GCF_014108415.1. Lineage (NCBI taxonomy): Eukaryota > Metazoa > Chordata > Mammalia > Chiroptera > Molossidae > Molossus > Molossus molossus. The sequence goes on from NW_023425355.1 coordinate 53,061,824, forward strand.
TTTGTACTTCTGAATCCCTTTACCATTTAAAAAAAAATTGTTCTTTATTGATTTTAGAAAGAGAATGGGAGAGGGAGACAGAGATAGAAACATCAATGAGAACATTGATTGGCTGTCTCCTGCATACCCCCCACTGGGGATTGGGCCAACAACCTGGTAATGTGTCCTGACCAGGAATCAAACTGGCAACCTCTTGGTACATGGGTTCATGCTCAACCACTGAACCACACTGGCTAGGCATCTCTTCTTTTTGTTACCCGGCCCCCACCCCCTCCTATCTGGCAACCATCAGTTTATTCTCTTTGAGTCGGTTTCTGTTTTGCTTGTTTATTTATTTTGTTCATTAGATTCCACATATGAGTGAAATCATATGGCATTTGTCTTTCTCTTTCTGACTTATTTCACACAGCACAATAACCTCTAGGTACATCCATTTTGTTTCAGATAGCAAGCTTTCATTATTTTTTTTTCATGGCTGAGTAATATTTTATTGTATATATGTAACACTGCTGTTTTTGTTCACTCGTCTATTGATGGGCACTTGTGTTACTTCCATAGCTTGGCTGTTGTAAGTAATGCAATGAATATATCAGCATGTTCCAAGTACTGTGCTAAGTACTTAACATTTCACCTTCACAACAACCATCTGAAAAGAAACTATGATTATCTCTCTTTTACAGATGAGAAAAAATAAACATAAATGGGTTAAGTAACTTTCAAAAGATCACACAGCTAGTAAGTGACAGAGCAAGAAATTTAAAATAATTTGATTCTAGAAAAAAGAGACAAAGTCTGTGTGTGGGGGGGGGGCATCAGAGAAAACCTACATTTTAATATAAAATAATGGTATTAAAATATTGGTCAATTAACTATTGAAATGAGAAAATGACAACCCTAGATTTTACCCTGAAAGGTTGTGAAGTACTTGGTATTTGTATTGTTCTAAACATGAGATGATAAAACTATTTCTGGCTCAAATATGTTTTTCAAAAGAAGATCCCAACTTTAGTGTTATTTCCAGATTCTTAGTTTAGTCTGTCATAGTCATGCTATTTTTATCTTTCAAACTTCCAAAAGTTTCAGTTACTGAGTACAAGTAACAAAAGACTTGTTGATGGCTTCAGACAAGTGCTCAACATGTGTCTTAAATGTTTACACTTAATGAATCTGGAAACTGTCATCTCTGCCTTGATATAACTAACATATACTTTAAGCTGTGATAATGTTACTTGTTATAAATAAATCATATTTAAATAATTGAAATTGCCTACTTCTGGTCAAATCTTCACAGGTGTCATTGCCAAGAATACGTTTTTGTTTGTGTGTTTGTTCTACAGATGAATAATATAAAGTAGATATATTAGATCCCTTCTTTGGGCCACCTTTGGACAATAACCATATATTTTGTAACCAATAGGATAAATATGGTGATAGATTTAGCCTTGTCTCAGCCTTTATTCAACTGTAAGTTATTTTAGGGTAGAGTCATGTTAGTTATATTTATCTGCTTTCTATAACATCTAATGCAGCACTTGCTGCATTATAGGGTTCATAAGTATATATTGCATATATGAATGGAATTAAAATGTTAGAGTTTTACTAATTGTATTAACTCTCTATCTCCCAACTTGCAAAGAAAAAAAAAGTTCTTTGTCATTTCTCATTTATTGTTCATTCTATATATGTAAAAATAGATTGAGTTATAATCAAGATAGCCCTAGAAATTTCACACTATGAACAGTCCCTCTCTAGCTAAACCCTGAGCAATGACAGTTAGAATATAAAAAGAGAAAAAGCAACTACATAGTTGATGTCAAAAGAAGACAAATCTTTCTGTGGACAATAAATACATAAAAATGCAAATTGGTGTCAAACTGATGCTACAGGATTTCTGAGCTTTGAGTTTAAAAGCAGAGAGGACAGTTGATTGGCTCCTGTGAATATCAACAAAATGTCTTAGCATTAAATTAAGATGGAAATTAACTACCAGCTTGAAAATCTGGGCCATGTTGGGGCTGTTCTGCTTTTTAATATAAGTGTAAAAATACTCTTGTGGACTGATGGCCAGGACTGTAATTTATTAGTGATTTAGTGCTTAAAGATAGAAAAAACACACATATAACTTTTTCACTTCCTCTAGTGATCTCCCCAAATTATTTTAGGGCAGGAGCTAATGATACATTATCTGGAGTCCATAAAATCATATGTAAGCTTGTTTTTTGTTTTTTGTTTTTTTTTTTGGTCTTGTGTGTTGTCACAAATGGCAGTATTTTATCTTTTTTTATGGCTTAGTAGTATATTTTCTTTATCCAGTCATCTATCAAAGGACACTTAGCATGTTTCCATGATTTGGCCACCATGAATAATACTGCAATGAATATATGGGTACATATATATTTACAAATATATGTTTTATAAATTTCGAGAGGTAAATACACAGAGGAGGGGTTGCTTTAACATATAATAACTCTATTCTTTTTTCCTTTAATTTTTGACACTATTACAGATGTCCCCGACTTTACCCCCAACCTTTGCCCACCTCAACAGATCCCAAACCCAGCCCTGTCCTGGCCATCACCACACTGTTGTCTATGTTAATGGGCTATGCGTATATTTTCGTTGGCTAATCACTTCACCTTTTATCCGGTACTCCACATCCTCCTCCCCTCTAACAACTGTCAGTTGACTCCATGAATCTAATCCTCTGATTCAATTTTGTCATTTTTTTTTTAGACTCCACAAATAATTGAGACCATATGGTATTTGTCTTTTTCTGACTGGCTTATTTTGCTTAGCATAATTGTCATGCTGTCAAAAAAAAAAAAAAAAAAAAAAAAGCATAAAAGGTTCTTTTTCTTTTTATAGCTATGTAGCATTCCATTGTGTAGATGTACCACTGACTTTTTTTCTTCATTCATCTACTAATGGGAAGTTGGGTGGTTTCCAAATCTTCACTATTGTAAAGAACATTGCTATGAACATAGGGCCACATATATTCTTTCTGATGGTGCTTTGGAAATCTTATTGTATATTCCCAAAAGTGGGATACCTGCATCCAAAGGCAGTTCCACTTTTAATTTCATGAGGAAATTTTATGCTATGTTCCACAATGGCTGCACCAATCTGCATTCCCACCAACTTGCCAGCACTTGTTGTTAGTTGAATTATTTATTTATATATTTTATAGTTTTTCTTTATTGATTGAGAGAGAGACAGAGAGAGAGAGAAACATTGATGACAGAGAACATTGACTGGCCGCCTCTTGCATGCTCCCCACTGGGGATTGGGCCTACAACCTGGGCTTGTGCCATGACCAGGAATAAGACACTTTGTGTATGGGTTGATACTCAACCACTGAGCCACACCAACCGGGCTATTTTTTGATTTATGGATCATAGCCATACTAGTAGGTTTAAGGTGATACTTCCATGAAGTTTGAATTAGCATCTCTCTGATGATTATTAACATTGAACATTTTTTCACTTGTCTATTGACCATATGTATGTCCTCTTTGGAAAAGTGTCTATTCAGGTTGTCTGACATATTTTAATTGTATTGTCTTCCTGCAGACAAGTTGTATATGATCTTCATATATTTTGGTAATTAACCTCATATCCAATGTATCATTGGCAAATATTTTCTCCCAAACAGTGGGTTCTCTTTTCTATGTGTTCGTGGTTTCTTTTGTTGTATAGAAGCTTTTTAATTTGATGTAGTCTAATTTGTTTATTTTTTAATTTGTTTACCTTGAACTAGGTATATCAACACAACATTGCTATGTGAGATGTGAGAGATATTGCCACCTATGTGTTCTTCTAGGATATTTATGGTTTGATGACTTATATTTAATTCTTATCAATTTTGAGTTTATTCTTGTATATGGTGTAAGTGGGTCATCTAGTTTATTTATGTTTTTGCATGTACTAGTCCAATTTCTTAACACCATATTAAAAGGAGACTGTTTCACCCTTTTGTATGCTGTTACCTCCTTTGTCAAATAATAATTGACCATAGAGGCATGGGTGGATTTATGGACGTTCTCTTCTGTTCCACTGATATATATTCCTGTTTATCTGCCAGTGCCAGGCTCTTTTGACTATAACGGCTTTGTATATAATTATTTATTTTATTAATTATTTTTTGTTACAGATGTTTCTTCTTTTCCCCCCACAGATTTCCCCGTCCCCCTCCATCCCAGAACTGTCCCCAGCTTTGTTGTCCATGACTATTGTTCATGCATACATGCATATAAGTTCTGTGGTTCATCTCTCCCCCATCACACCCTCTTCTGGGGATTGTCAATCTGTACCCCACTTCCACATCTCTGGGACTACCCCATTCCTCAGACTGTCATGTTCATTATATTTCACAAATAAGTGGGATCATATGATACTTGTCTTTCTCTGTTTGGCTTGTTTCACTTAGGATGATACTTTCCAGGTCCCTCCATGTAGTCTCAAAGGATAAGAGATCTTTCTTTCTTACAGCTGTGTAACACTCCATTGTGAATATATACCACAGCTTTTTTATCCAATCGTATACTGATGGACACCTGGGCTATTATAAACAGTATTGCTACAAACATGGGGGCACATATATTCTTTCTGATCGGTGATTCAGGTTTCTTAGAGTATATTCCTAGAAGTGGGATCACTGAGTCAAATGGAAGTACAATTTTAAATTTTTGAGGTAACACCATATTGTTTTCCATAGTGGCTGCACCACAGTCTGCATTCCCACCAGCAGTGGACTAGAGTCCCCTTTTCTGCACACACTCTCCAACACTTGTTGTTTGATGATTTGTTAGAGGTCATTCTGACAGGTGTGAGGTGATACCTCATTGTTGTTTTACTTTGCATCTCTCTGATGATTAGTGATGTTGAACATTTCTTCATATGTCTCTTAGCCATCTGTATGTCTTGTTTGGAGAGGTGTCTATTTAGTTCCTCTGACCATTTTTTAATTGGGTTCTTTGTCTTTCTTTCCTTGACTTGTATGAGCACTCTATATATATTGAGAATCAACCCCTTATCTGACATATCATTGGCAATTATGCTGTCCCATACAGTGGGTAGCCTTTCCGTTTTGATGATTGTATCTTTTGCTGTGTAGAAGCTTTTGAGTTTGATGTAGTCCCATGTGTTCATCTATTCCTTTGTTTCTATTGCCTTAGGTAATGTATCAGTGAAAATTCTGCTGTGTATAATGTCTGAAATTTTGTTACCTACAGTTTCTTCTAGGATTTTTATGGATTGATGAGTCACATATAAGTCTTTTATCCATTTTGAGTTTATTATTGTGTAGGGTATAAGTTGATGCTCTAGTTTCATTTTTCTGCATGTAGCTGGCCAATTTTCCCAAAACCATTTATTAAAGAGGCTGTCCTTACTCCACTGTATGCTCTTGCAACCTTTGTCAAATATTACTTGAGGATATTGCCTTGGGTCCATTTCTGGGTTCTCTGTTGTGTTCCACTGGTCTATATGCCTGTTCTTTTGGCAGTACCAAGCTGTTTTGATTACAGTGGCTTTGTAGTATAACCTGAAATCTGGAAATGTGATCCCTCCAACTTTGTTCTTCTTTTTCAAGATTGCTGTGGCTATTCCAGGTCTTTTTTGGTTCCATATGAACTTTTGAAGTACTTGATCTAATTCTGTGAAGTATGCCGTTGGTATTTTGATGGGGATTGCATTCAATCTATAGATTGCTTTAGGTAGTATGGACATTTTAATGATGTTATTTCTTTCAATCCATAAACAGGGTATGTGTTTCCACTTTTTATATCTTCCTCTATTTCTTTTTTCAATGGCCTGCAGTTTTCCGTGAATAGTTCCTTTATTTCTTTGGTTAAGTTTATTCCTAGGTGTCTTAATTTTTTTGATGCAATGGTAAATGGGATTGTTTTCTTAGTTTCTCTTTCTGTGAGTTCATCATTGGTGTATAAGAATGCCATAGATTACTTGATGTTAATTTTGTATCCTGCTACTTTTCCAAATTCATTTATTAAGTGTAGTAAATTTTTGATGGAGTCTTTAGGGGTTTTCTATGTATAGTATAATGTCATCTGCCAATAAAGACAGTTTTACTTTCTCCTTTCCAATTTGGATCTCTTTTATTTTTTCTTCCTGTCTGATTGCTGTGGATAAAATTTCCAGTACTATGTTAAATAAGAGTGGTGAAAGTGGGCATCCTTGCCTTGTTCCTGTTCTTAAGGAAAATGCTTTTAGTTTTTGCCCATTGAGTATGATGTTGGCTGTAGGTCTTTCATATATGGCCTTTATTATGTCTAGATATGATCCCTCTATTCCCACATCGCTGAGTGTTTTTATCAGGAATGGATGCAAGATTTTGTCGAAGGCTTTTTTGCCATCTATTGATAATATCATGTCATTATTATTCTTCATTTTATTTAAGTGGTGTATCATGTTTATTGATTTGTGAATATTGTACCAGCCTTACATCCCCGGGATGAATCCCACTTGGTCATGGTGGATAATTTTTTTGATGTATTGCTGGATCCATTTGCTAGTATTTTGTTCAAGATTTTTGTGTCTATGTTTATCAGGGATATTGGCCTGTAGTTTTCTTTCTTTGTAGTGTCTTTCTCTGGTTTTGGAATTAGAATTGCGCTGGATTCATAAAATGAGTTTGGAAGTCTTCCTTCTTCTTGAATCTTTTGAAATAGTTTGAGGAGAATGGGTGTTAGTTCTTCTTTGAATGTTTAGTAAAATTCCCCCGTGAAGCCATCCGGGCCTGGGCTTTTGTTTGCTGGGAGAGTCTTGATTACATATTCAATTTCTTCTGTTATTGGTCTGTTCAAGTTTTCTATCTCTTCCTGGTCCAGTTTTGGGAGACTATGTGTTTCTCGAAATAGGTCCATTTCGCTTAGATTGTCAAATTTGTTGCCATATAATTGTTCATAGTAGTTGTTAATGATCTTTTGTATTTCTGGGGTGTCAGTTGTTACCTCTCCTCTTTCATTTCTGATTTTGTGTATTTGGGTTCTATCTCTTTGTTTTTTGGTGAGTCTAAATAAGGGTCCATCAATCTTGTTTATCTTTCCAAAAAAACCAGCTCTTTGTTTCATTGATACTTTTTGATCTGGGCCATTGTGATCTAGGAAGATGCTTGATATGATTTCATTGTTCTTGAACTTGTAGAGACTTAGTTTGTTCCCTAACATGTGGTCTATCTTTGAGAATATCCCAGGTGCACTTGAGAAGAATGTGAAATCTGTAGTTTGGCAGTGTAATTCTCTGTAGATATCTATTAAATCCATTTGACCTAGTGCTTCATTTAGAGTCTCTGTTTCCTTGCTAATTTTTTGTCTAGAGGATTTATACAGTGATGTCAGTGGGTTGTTGATGTCCCCTGCTATGATTTATTGCTATTGACTTCTCCTTTGAAGTCCTCCAGAAGATTTTTAATATATTTTGTTGCTCCTATATTGAGTGCATATATGTTTATCAAGGTTATATCTTCCTGTTGGATAGATCCTTTCAATATTATGTAGTGGCCTTCTTTGTGTCTAGTTATGGCCTTCATTTTGAAATCTACTTTATCAGATATGAGTATTGCTACCCCAGCTTTTTTTTCCTTTCCGTTTCCTTGGAAGATTTTTTCCATCCCTTCACTTTCAACCTATGTGAGTCTTTTGTTGGGAGGTGGGTCTCTTGTAAACAACATATAGATGAGACATACTTTCTTATCCAATCAGCAACTCTGTGTCTTTTTATGGGAGTATTCAATCAATTTATATTTAAGGTGATTATTGATATGTACTTATTTATTGCCATTTTTGTTTAGTGTGGTTATATTTTTCTTCCTATTTCTCCTGCTAATTACAGCAGTCCTTTTACCATTTCTTGCAGTGTTGTCTGGTGCTAATGTATTCCCTTAGCCTTTTTTTTTTTTGTCTGAAAAGCTCTTTATTTGACCTTCTATTTTGAATGATAGCCTTGCTAGGTAGAGTGGTCTTGGAATCATATTCTTGTCTTTCATGACCTTGATTACCTCATGCCATTCTCTTCTGGCCTGTAGTGTTTCTGTTGAGAAGTAAGCTGAGAGGCTTATGGGGTTTCCATTGTAGCTAACCTATTGCTTATCTCTTGCTACTTTTAAGATTTTCTCCTTGTCTTGAATTTTTGGCATTTTGATTACTATGTGTCTTGGTGTGGGCTTCTTTGGTTCTTCTTACTTGGGGCTCTCTGTTCTTCTTGAACTTGAATACCTTCTTCCTTCTACAAATTAGGGAAGTTTTCTGTCTCTATTTCTTCAAATATATTCTCTAACACTTGCTTATTTTCTACTTCTTCAGGGACTCCTATGATACGAATGTTATTACGTTTCCAGTTGACCCACAGTTCCTTTAAGCTGTTTTCCTGTTTTTTTAATTATTTTTTCCTTTCAGTTTCCTGATTGGTTGTATTTTTTCCATCCTATCTTCTAATTCACTGATCCAGTGCTGAGCTTCCTCTACTCTGCTCTTTAGACTTTCCTGTGTGTTTTTTATTTCTGATATGTCATTCTTTATTTCTTCTTGGTGGTTTTTAATTTCCAACTGGTTGATTTTCAACATTTCTATGTCTTTACTCATGGAGCTCATGTCCTTACACAGGCTGTTGAGCTTCCTCAAGATCATGGCTCTGAAATCTAGTTCTGTTAACTTACTTAACTGCACCTCAATCATCTCATTTTCAGTAGAGGTCTCTTGTTCTTTCATTTGGCTTTTGTTTCTGTTTTTCACAATTTTGTCTATCACAGTGGGCTTTGGATGATGACAAATTTTCCCTGTGGATGTTGGTGTTCTGCTGTTTGTGGCTCCCTCTCCTGGGTTTAGATGAGGCAGGGAGGACCCACTTTAAACACCACTGTCAAGTCTTAACTTTCCTGGTTAGAGTTGCTAGCCCAGAGAATGGTAGTTATCCTGTAGTATTTTTGCCTGGAGATTATTAGTAGAGGTCACCTGAAGAACCTTGGTTTTGAGTTGACTGAAAAACTCCCTTGGGTGCTCAGTGTAAGAGGATTTCCAGAGGGTTGGGCAGATTCTGGTTGTTAATGGGTGTCAATTAGCATTTCAATGGCCATGGGTGGTGTTGAATCTCTGAGCGGGGGGGGGGGGGGGGGGGGGCGCCTCTCCCCAGGGCCATGCAAAGGAGTAAGATGACCACAGTCCTGTGTGCCTGCACTCAGCAAAAGCTCTGAGCACCCTCCAAATCCTGAGTGTCCCCACACAGTTCCACTCCAGTCTGCCCTCTCTCTGCTGGTGCACAAGTTGAGTGGCTGCTACCAATTTAGCCTCTGTCCAGGCTCTGCGCCGTGGAGCCGCCTTTGACTTTACCCTGAGGGCTCTGTTCCCAGCTGATGGTTGCCAAGGCTGAGGCAGCTCCCAGCGAAGGGTATAGAACCCAGCCAAGGTTGAAGGACCCAGCCGCGGTGGCCGCAGGTCCCAGCCGAGGCCACAGGACCCAACCAAAGGTGCAGCTTCCAGCCGAGGCCGCTGGTCCCAGCCAAGGGCATAGCACCCAGCCGAGGCCACAGAACCCAGCTGAGGGCGCAGCTTCCAGCCGAGTTCGCTGGTCCCAGCCCAGGCTGCTGCAGACCGTGGGCTCCCAGCCTCCTCTTGCGTCCTCGTAAGCCTACCAGGATTGAGTCCGTGTCCCTGGTTATGTGGTCCTCCAAGCTGCCTTTTGGTGGCCCCTTCCAGATGATTTGTTTTTATTTTTGTTGTAATTGCAGTTTGGTCCTGGAAGATGGTCTGTGTAGCTTCCATTCACTCCACCGCCATTTTTTCTCCCTAATGTTTGATATCCAGTATTGTGATACCTGCAAGATTGTTCCTCTTTCTCAAGATTTTTGAGGCTATATAAGTTCTCCCTTGGTTTCAAATAAATTTATAGAATATTTCTTCTAGGTTTATAAAATATGCCATTGATATTTTAAGAGAAGATGCATTGAATCTAAAGATTACATTGGGTAACATAGACATTTTTATTACATTATTTCTTTCAATCCATGAATATGGTATGTGCTTCCATTTTCCTGTAGTTTCTTCTGTTTCTTGTCCATGTCCTACAGTTTTAGGGATTCAGGTCTTTTACTTCCTTGGTTAAGATTATACCTAGGCACCTTATTTTTTTGTTTAAGTGGTATTATTTTCTTATTTTCTCTTTCAGATAGTTCATTATTGGTGTATAAAAACATCACCAATGTATGTGTTAATTTCTTATCCTGCTACTTTGCTGAATTCATTTATTAGAGCTATTTTTTTTATGGTGTCTTTAGGGATTTTATGTACAATATCATGTCATCTGTGAATAGTTACAGTTTTATTTCCTTCTTTCCAATTTGGATGTCATTTATTTCTTCTTCTTATGTGATCACTGTAGTAGGACATTCAGTACTAAGTTAAATAACAGTGCTGAAAGCAGACATACCTGCCTTGTTCCTGATCTTAAGAGTAATGTTGTTAGCTTTTGTTCATTAAGCATAATGTTTGCTGTAGGTTTTTTCTATAATACCTTTATTATGTTGAGGTATAATATCTCTATTCCCACTTTCCTGGAATTTTTATCTCAAATGGATGCTGGAGTTTGGCAAATGCTTTTTCTGCATTTATTGATATGGTCATATGATTTTTATCATTCATTTTGTTTATGTGATGGATCACATTTATTGATTTGCAAGTATTGTACCAACCTTGCACCCCAAATAAATCCCACTTGGTCATGGTGCATGATCTTTTGTATATATTTCTGAATTCAATTTGTTAATATATTGTTGCACATTTTGCATCTATGTTCCTCGTAGATATTCGTCTAAAATTTTATTTCTTTGTAGTTTTTTTAAATATGTTTTATTGATTTTTTTTGTTTTGTTTTTAGAGAAAGAGAAAGGGACAGAGAGAGACAGAAACATTGATGTGAGAGATACACCCCCTGCATATTCTCTACTGGGGATTGAACCCAGAACCAGGGCATGTGCCCTGACCAGGAATCAAACTGGGGCCTCTCAGTCCATGGGATGATGCTCAATACACTGAGCTGCACTAGCTGGGCTCTTTGTAGTGTTTTTATCTCATTTTAGAGTTAGAATAATGCTGGCCTAGTAAAAACAGTTTGGATGTTTTTCATCCTCTTTCATTTTTTGAAGAGAATAGGTGTTAGTTCTTCTTTGAAGGCTTGGTAAAATTCACTTGTGAAGCAATTTGTTCAAGGATTTTTGTTTGTTGGAATTTTTTTATTGTTATTATTACTGCCTCAATTTCATTCGTTTTTATGAATCTATTCAGGTTTTCTGTTTCTTTCTGATTGAGTTTTGGAAGATTGTTTCTAGGAATTTGACCATTACACCTAGGTCATCCAATTTGTTGGGGTATAGTTGTTCACAGTATTTCCTTACAATCCTTTCTATATCTGTGGTTTCATTTCTTATATAACCTTATTTTCTTCTTATTTTTATTTATTTGGGTTATCTCTCTTTGTTTTTTGTTGAGTCTGCCTAAAGGTTCACCAATATTATTTAAGTTTTCAAAGAACCAGATCTTGGTTTCACTGACTTTTGTATTTTTTTCTTTTTCTGTTTAGTCTCTATGTCATTTATTTCCACTATCTTTTTTTTTTCCATTGATTTTTTAGAGAGAGAGGAAGTTAGAGGGAGAGAGAGATAGAAACATCCATGAGAGAGAACATCAACTGGCCACTTCCTGCATGTACCCCACTGGGGATAGGGCCCAAAACCTGGGCATGTGTCCTGACCTAGAATTGAACTGGCGATCTCCTGGTGCATGGGTTGATGCTCAACCACTGAGCCACACCGGCTGGACACCACTCTGATTTTTATTATTGCCTTTCTTCTACTTACTCTGGCATTTGTTTATTTATTTTTTTCTAGTTCTTTTAGGAGTAGTGTAAGATTGTTTATTTGAATTTTTTCTTCCTTTTTGATGTAGGCCTATAATGCTGTAAATTTTTCTCTCAGGACTGCTTTCACTGCATCAATTAGATTGTGGGTTGTTGTACATGAATTTTTATTTGTTTAAAAATAATATTTTCTTTCATCTTTGATCTCATTGAAAACCCATACATTGTTTAATAGCATTCTATTTTGCTTTATATGTTTGAATGTATTTGAGTTTTTTTATTGTAGTTTATTTCTAGTTTCATGATATTGTGATCTGAGAAAATGCTTGATATAATTTCAATCTTCTTGAATTTTTTAGGTCGTATTTTGTTTTCTAACGTCACCTATTTTTAAGAGAATGCATATTCTGCTACTTTGAAGTGAAATGTTTTGTAAATATCAATTAAATCCATCTGATCTAGTATGTTATTTAAGGTCAGTTTCCTTCTTGATTTTTTGTCTGAAAGATCTATCCAGTGATGATGGTGGGGTGTTAAATTCCCTTACAGTGATGGTATTGTTGTTGAAGTCCTCTTAAAATCCGCCAAGAACTTTGTATATATTAAATTTCTCCAAGGTTATGTGTGTGTATAATTCCTTTTTTGCACAATTCTTTTCAGTATTATGTGGTGACCTTCTTTGTCTCTTTTTCTATACTTTGTATTGAAGTCTTCTTGTTAGTTATAAATATTGTTACATCAGTTTTCTATTTGCATGGAATGTTTTCTTTCTTTTTTTTTTTTTTCAGCCTGTGTGAATCTATTGCACTGAGGTTGGTCTCTTGTGGGCAGCATACATGAGTGTAGTGTTTTCTTATCTATTTAGCTACTCTAAGTGTTTTCATTGAAGCATTTAATTAATTTACATTTAAGGATATTATTGATAAGTACTTATTTATTGCAATTGTTTTACCTATGTTCCACTATATGTATACTTGTTCCTTTAAAAGAAGTCACTTTAAAATTTATTGCAATGCTGTTTTGATGGTAATCAACATCTTTAGTCTTTTATTATGTGGGAAGCTCTTTATTTTACCTTCTATTTTAAATGAAAGCCTTGTATTCAGGTTCCTACTTTTCATTACTTTGAATACATCATGCCAATACCTTCTGGTTTGAAGTGATTCTGTTGAGAAATCAGCTGACAGCCTCATGCTAACTCCCTTTGAGGTAGTTATCTAACATTTTCTCTCTTGCTGCTTTTAAGATTCTCTCTTTGTCTTTAACCATTGCCACTTTAATTATTATGTCACAGTGTGGGTCTCTTTTGGTTTGACTTGTTTGAAACTCTGTACTTCCTGAACTTGTGTAGCTTTTTTCTGCACTGGATTAGGGATTTTTTTTTTTTTGTCATATTTCTTTGAATAGGTTCTCTATGCCTTGCTCACTTTCTTCTCCATCTGGTGGTACCCCTATGATGTGAATGTTGTCAGTTTTTATATTGTCCCACAGTTCCCTTAAACTATCCTCATTATATTGAATCCTTTATTGCTTTTGCTGCTCTGATTGGGTGTTTTTTCTACCTTTCCTTCCAACTTATTGATTTTATCCTCTACTTCATATACCTTATTTTTATTTTATTTCAGTGTATTCTTGATGTCAGATATGGTATTTTTCATTTTCTTATGACTCTTATTTATGGTTTCTGTGTCCTTTTTCATACTATTCTAGTTCCCACTAAGTTGCTTTTAATTCTCACTAATTCCTTGAGCATTGTTACAACCATTACTTTGAACTCTATTCTTGATAAATTGCTTGTGTCCATTTCATTTAGCAGTTTTTCTAGAGATTCCTCCTGTTATTTTTTGGGGGGTGGCTTTCTTTTTTGTTTCCCTATTTTAGCTGTCTCTATGTGTTTGTTTCTATGTTTTTGATACTACTACTACTACTATAATTCTCAATCTTCATGACATGTTCTTATGTAGTAGGTGTCCTATGGGAGCCAGTGGTCTAGTCTCCCTGATCTCCTGAGCTGAATGATCTATGAATGTCCCTTGTATGGGATTTGTGAACCCTCTTGTTTTAATTGGGTATTGATTGTTCTTGGTCCATTCATGGGTGGGATTGACTGTCAGGCTAGCTGACTGTGAGGCTCAACCTGACCATTTCATGTAAGCTATTGTGCAGGTGCTGACAGAACTAAACAAAATAAAGGCAAGACCAAAACAAACAAACAAACAAACAAACAACTCAAACAACAACAAAAAGATAAGAAACAAAAAGAAGAATAAAAGACAAAAGAAAAAAATAGAAGAAAAATGAAAACAAAATATCAAATGACCAAAGAAAGAAAGAAAATAAAGAATAGAAAAATAAAAACAAAAAGAGAATAAAAAATGAAAAAAAGAATAAGACAGAAATAATAAGAAAAATCATAATTTTTAAAAAAAGTGTAATTCATCTCAGCAATGTTCAGTGCTTACTGAAATCACCCTTTGGATATACTGTTTCTGATTCTTGTTGGATCTTGCTCTGATTTTGTCTGAAGCTGGCTACTTGGTGCTCTGGTTCCAGGAATCCCAGGATATTCCTTGGTGCAAGGCTATATTAGACACTGTCCATGCCTGGCCCTTAGCAACTTATGGAAAGCTACAAGTGATCCACAGTTTGTGGCTTCCTCTGTTGGGCTTGGCTGCACATGAGGATGACAAAATTATGCTTGAATGCCAGCTTTTACCAGTACAGGGCCCAGTGGCAAGTGAGCAAACATTCCAAAGCATGCTGGGATCCACCTACAAATGCCTTTGTCTGATGGCCAGCTGTCAAACTTACTCATTGTAAAGGCTCAATCTCTGAAGGAGCCTCTAGTGGAATCGGGAGATGGGGCTAATGAAACTCCTGTGAGGGACAGTGCCATTCAGACTTCAGGGAACATGATGGGTGTGTTCCCCCACCATGGAGCCACATATCTGTCCCATATTACTTCCCTGACCTTGCATGGCAGAGCCACTAGTAGTCCAGTGGGTGAAGCCTCCAGAAGCCAGAGGTTGGGTCTGTCATGTGTTTTACACTTGGAATGTTCCTGTTCTTAACTGCGTTTCCTTCCCTCATGGAACTGCACTCAGTGTGGGTATCTGGGACTTGGCAAGATTGATTCAAATAGTTTCCCATTGGGGTTGGTACCCACAATCTGTAGTAAGGGCAGATAGTTCCTCCCCTTCCTAGGGCAGAACAGGCTGACCTCACAGGGGAGGTCAAATCTGCCTCCCTACAATGCAGCCACAGAGGCAAGCACATGCCCATCTGACTCCTGACAAAGGGCTCACTGGGAGACACTATCCTAAAAACCCAGCTCTATTTGGCTTCCAGACACCACTGAACTGTCAAACCCAACAGGTGGCCAAAAATTAGTTCTGCTAGGTACTCTGAACTTTTCCTATATCTGGGCACAGCAGAATGGAGCTGAAATTCTCAGCTCAACTTGGGCTCTGAACAGGCTTAAAGTCCAGTTCCTCTGCACATTCAAATGGAGTATGGCTGGCCAAAGTTACCAGTCCTGTGCTGTTCCTGTGTCACAGAACCCAGCTGGATTGTGAAGACTGAGCAGTTTAGTAGGTGGTGGGAGGGGCGCAACCCTTGCACTGGAAGTGGCCAAGTCTGATCTTCTTTCCAAAACCACATAGTTTAGTCACTGACTGGCTCTCTGCCAAAAGCCTTTCCAGAGAATAAAAGGTCCCTAAAAGTCATTGCTTGGTATAGCAAGCAGACTTTCCCCCTAGGCCTAAACACAACTATGTGGCCTCTCCATCAGTCATAGACAAGAGGAAACTTTCCAGGCTGGTGTTTTAAGAATAGGAGCCTTCCTATCCTGGGACGGTGTGGCCAAGTCTCCTAAAAGGACAGAATCCTTAATGGTTTCCTCTGCCTGATGCTACACAGGCTCCCTTTCCTGTCTCTGTTGCTCTGGCTTGGGGATATCTGTTTTGGGTTGAGAACCCATGCCCCTAGGGGGATGGAGTTTTGCGTTTATCATTTCCCTTCAGCTTCTCAGCCCCTGCACCTGCATGATGGGGCTCACCTTCTCCACATCGCAGACATTCCAATGAGTCTCTTTCTGGCTTCTTCTGTGCTCCTTGGTTATAATATTTCATATCAGCTGCATTTAAACTGGTTTATCAAGTAGATTGCTCTGTAGTTTAGCTGCAAGTCTGGTCTGAGGTTCAGACAAGTGGATGGAACGTCCACCTACCCTGCAGCCATATTGGAATGCCCTAATAACTCTATTCTTAATTTTATGGGGACACTTCATTTTATGTATTTTTATTAATTAATTTCTTTATTTTTATTACACATGTTTGTACTTTTTCCCTCAGTGATTCCTCTTTCCCCTCCCTCCCCATCCTGTCCTCAGCTTTTTGTCCCTGTCCATTGTTCATGCATACATGCATATAAGTTCTGTGGTTTATCTCTCCCCCACCACCCCCCTCTTTAGGGGATTTTTAGTCTGTACCCCACTTCCATATCTCTGGGAAAACCCCATTACTCAGACTGTTATGTTCATTATATTCCACAAATAAGTGAGATCATGTGATATTTGTCTTTCTCTGCTTGGCTCATTTTGCTTAGGATAATACTCTCCAGGTCCCTCATGTCATCTCAAAGGTTAAGATATCTTTCTTTCTGACAGCAGCATAGCTCTACATTGTGTATATGTACCATGCTTTTTTATCCATTCATCTACTGATGGACAGTTGGGCTGTTTCCAGATCTTCGCTATTGTACATAGCACTGCTACAAACATGGGGGCATATATATTCTTTTTGATCGGTGTTTCAGGCTTCTTAGGGTATATTCCTAAAAGTGGGGTCACTCGGTCAAATGGCAGTTCAATTTTTAATTTTTTGAGGTAACACCATACTGTTATCCATAGTGGCTGCAGCAGTCTGCATTCCCACCAGCAGTTCACTAGAGTCCCCTCTTCTCCACACCCTCGCCAACACTTGTTGTTTGATGATTTGTTGATGGCGGCCATTCTGACCAGTGTGAGGTGACACCTCATTGGTGTTTTAATTTGCGTCTCTCTCATGATTAGTGATGTTGAGCATTTCTTCACATTTCCCTTAGCCATTTGCATGTCCTGTTTGAAGTGTCGATTTAGTTCCTCTGCCCATTTTTTAATTGGGTTTTTCGTTTTTCTTTTGTTGAGTTGTATGAGCACTCTCTATATATTGGAAATTAACCCCTTATCTGATATATCATTGGCAATTATACTCTCCCATACAGTGGCTTGCCTTTCCATTTTAATAATTGTAAATTTTGTTGTGCAGAAGATTTTGAATTTGATGAAGTCTCATGTGTTCATTTCTCTTTTGTTTCTGTTGCTTTAGTTGATGTATAATTGAAAATTCTGCTGAGTATGATGTCTGAAATTTTGTTGCCAATATTTTCATCCAAGATTTTTATAGATTCATGAGTCACACTTAAGTGTTTTATCTATTTTGAGTTTATTCTTGTGTATGGTGTAAATTGATGGTCTAGTTTCATTTTTTTTACATGTAGCTGTCCAATTTTTTAAACACCATTTATTAAAGAGGCTGTCCTTACTCCACTGTATGCTCTTGCCACCTTTGTCAAATATTAATTGAGCACATTGCCTTGGGTCCATTTCTGGGTTCTCTGTTCTGTTCCACTGGTCTATATGCCTGTTCTTGTGCCAGTACCAGGCTGTTTTCATTACAGTGACTTTGTAGTATAATCTGAAATCTGGTAATGTGATCCCTCCAACTTTGTTCTGCTTTTTCAAGTTTGCTGTGGCTATTTGAGGTATTTTTTGGTTCCATATGAACTTTTGAAGTATTTGTTCTACTTCTGTGAAGTATGTCCTTGGAATTTTGATGGAGATTGCATTAAATCTGTAGATCACTTTGGATAATATGGACATTTTAATGACGTTAATTCTTCTAAACCATGAACAAGGTATGTTCTTGCACTTTTTTATATCTTTCTCTATTAGTTTTTTTTAATGACCTGTAGTTTTCTGTGAATATTTCTATTTCTTTGGTTAAGTCTATTCCTACATATATTATTATTATTTTTTGCTGTGATGGTACATGAGATTGTTTTTTTAGTTTTTCTTTCTGTGAGTTCATCATTGGCGTATAAGGATGCCATCAATTTCTTGTCATTAATTTTGTATCCTGCTACTTTGCCAAATTAATTTATTAAGTCTAGTAAATTTTTGATTGAGTCTTTGGGTTTTTCTACATATAGTATTGTTTCATCTGCGAATAATGACAGTTTTACTTCCTCCTTTCCCATTTGGTTCCCATTTTTCTTTCTTCCTGTCCGATTGCTGTGGCTAAGATTTCTAGTACTATGTTAAATAAGATTGACTATGTTAAATAAGGATTGACTTCCTTCCCTTGTTTCTTTTCTTAAGGGAAATGGTTTTAATTTTTGCCCATTGAGTATGACATTAGCTGTAGGTATTTCATATATGGCATTTATTATGTCGAGATATGATCCCTCTATTTTCAGATTGCTGAATGTTTTTATCAGAAATGGGTGCTGGATTTTGTTGAAGGCTTTTTCAGCATTTATATATAAGATCATATAATTTTTATCTTTAATTTTGTTTATGTGGTATATCACAGTTATTGATTTGCGAATAGTGTACCACCCTTGCATCCCTGGGATGAATCCCACTTGGTCATGGTGAATATATATATATATATATTTATGTATTGCTGTATTCGATTTGCTAGTATTTTGTTCAGAATTTTGACATATATATTCATCAGGTATATTGGCCTGTGGTTTTCTTTCTTCGTAGTGTCTTTTTCTGGTTTTGGAATTAGAATTATGCTGGCCTCATAAAACAAGTTGAGAAGTCTTCCTTCTTCTTGAATTTTTTGAAATAGTTTGAGGAGAATGAGTATTAGTTCTTCATTGATTGTTTGGTAAAATTCCCCACGTGAAGCCATCCAGGCGTGGGCTTTTGTTTGCTGGGAGAGTTTTAATTACATCTTCAATTTCTTTTGTTGTTATTTGTCTGTTCAAGTTTTCTATCTCTTCCAGGTTCGGTTTTGGGAGACTATGTGTTTCTAGAAATTTGTCCATTTTGCTTAGATTGTTGAATTTGTTGCCATATAATTGTTCATAATATCTGTTAACAATCTTTTGTATTTCTGTGGTGTCAGTTGTTACCTCTCCTCTTTCATTTCTGATTTTGTGTATTTGGTTTCTCTCTCTTTGTTTCTTGGTGAATCTAGCTAAGGGTCCATCAATCTTGTTTATCTTTTCAAAGAACCAGCTCTTTGTTTCATTCATCTTTTGAATTTTTTTTTTTTTTGGGGGGGTCCATGTCATTTATTTTTGCTCTGATCTTTACTATTTCCTTCCTTCTACTTGCTCTGGGATTTTCTTTCTGTTTGCTATCTAGTACTTTAAGTTGTGGGGTTAAATATTTTGTTAAAAAATTTCTTGTTTTTTGAAGTAGGCCTGTAGTGCTATGAACTTCCCTCTCAGAACTACTTTTGATGCATCCCATAAATTTTGTGTCGTTGTGTGTTCATTTTCATTGGTTTCCAGGAAGTTTTTAATTCTTCCTTGATCTCCATGGCAACCCACTCATTATTCAATAACATGCTATTTAGCCTTCATGTTTTCAAATGCCTTTGCATGTTCTTGTTGCAATTGATTTCTAGTTTAATGCCATTGTAATCTGAGAAGATGCAGCATAAAGCTGTCTTGGATTCCGATCCTTGTTTTTCATGACCTTGACTACTTCTTGCCTCTCCCTTGTAACCTGTAGTGTTTCTGTTAAGAAGTTAGTTGAGAGCCTTCTTACAGGGTTTCTTTTGTAGGTAACCTGTTGCTTATCTCTTGCTTCTTTTAGGATTCTATCTTTGTCTTTATTTTTTGGCATTTTAATTACTATGTGTCTTGGTGTGGGCCTGTTTGGGTTCTTCTTACTTGTGGTTCTCTATGCTTCTTGAACTTGAATGCCTTCCTCCTTCACCAAGTTAGAAAAATTTTCTGTCACTATTTCTTCAAATATATTCTCTAACGCTTTCCCACTTTCTTTCTCTTCCGGGAATCTTTTGATGCGAATGTTATTATGTTTCCAGTTGTCCCACAGTTCTCTTAAACTGTCTTCCTGTTTTATCATTGAATTTTGTTTTTTGTTTTTGTTTCTTTTTGGTTTTCTGATTACTTGATTTTTTCTACCCTGTCTTCTTATTCACTGATCTGGTCCTCAGCTTCCTCTACTCTGCTGGTTAGTACTTCCAATGTGTTCTTAATTTCTGCTATGTCATTCTTTGTTTCCCCATGGCTGGTTTTCAATGTTTCTATATATTACTCATGGTGCTGATGTCCTTGCTCATGCTGTCGAGCTTTCTCAAGATCATGGCTCTGAACTCTACTCTTATAATTTTCTTAGCTGCATTTCATCGATCTTATCTTTGATATAGTTTTCTTATTCTTTCATTTGGGATTTGTTTTGATTCACCATTTTGGCTATCTCAGTGGGTTTTGGAGCCTGCCAAATTTTCCCTGTGGGTGTTAGTGTTCTGCTCTTTGTGGCTCCATCTGCTTGGTTTGGATGATCCTGGGTGTGCACACGTTAAACACCACTGTCACGTCTTATTTTCCTGGGTAGATTTGCAAGCCCAGCAAAGGTTCAGTTATCCTCTAGCTTTTTCCTGGTGGCTAGTAGTCCCAATTACTCAGTGCCTTTGAATATAGCCCTGGTGTTCTGCATAAGAGGATTTCCAGAGGGTGGGGTAGATGCTGGTTATTAATGGGCCTTTATTTGCATTTCTTCGACTCACCTGGGAAAGGCTGAATCCCTGAGGGTGGGGAGCTGCTGCTTTTCCCCACAGGTCTTTGAAGGTGCACACTGGCCACCGTCCTTTGTGGCTGCAACTCAGGGACAACTCTGAGTACCCTCCAAATCCAAGGTGACCTCACAGAGTTCCAGCCCAGTCTGCCCTCCCTGTGCTGTAGACCACAGGTGAATGGCTGTGTATATTTTAGCGCTCTGTGCTGTCTCTCTGCATATGAAGCAGGCTTCTTCTTTATCCCCCAAGGACGCTGGTCACATCTAAGACTGCTGCTGACCATGGGCTCCCAACCAGTCATCCTCACATGCCTCTGCAGATTCCACCAGTGTCCGCGGTTATATGGTCCTGTTCTGCTGCTTTTATGTTGCTCTTTTCTGAGGATGTTTCTTTATTTTAGTTGTAATTCCCTTTTGGTCCTGGGTGATTGTCTGTGTAACTTCTATTTACTCCGCCTCCATTTTTCACATCTTCCAAGCCCATCTTGTGTGCAGCTGCATTGCATAGGCCTTCCTGGTTCCCCAACACCCTGCAGTTCCTGAGGATAAATGGATCACACAGTCCCTTTCGGGACCCAGCTCTATGCCTATGTTATGGGCTGCTCGGTGGCACAGGCCTGTCTGTTGATTCAGCACACTGCAGGTCCGGTGGGTAACTAGATCACACATTCTTTCTGGGTGGATCAGGCCTCTCTGGTGTTTTAGCACCAAGCATTCCAACACGTAACTGGATTGCACAATCCCTGTTGGGTAGCACAAGCCTCTCTGGTGCCCCCGCACCCTGCAAGCCTGGTGGGCGGGCAGCTGGATTGCACCAGTCTCTCTAAGGCTCAGGATTTCCACTGCTCTTGTGAGCTACTGGACATCACAGGCTTCTGTGGAGCCCCAGGTCCCACCACTGGTGGCTGAGTAGTGCTGCTGCCCCATTGGGTTCAACTCCTGCTCAGCTTTTGTTGTAGTTTTTGGGGACTGGTCTCAGCTGCTGGTCTGTGCTTCTGTTTACAGGGGATGGATGTCTGCTCCACAGCTTCTGTTGCTAGGGGTATATCTCGACTCTGATTAGGCTGCTGCTATGGGGGATGGTGCTGCGCTCCATGCTGTCTGTGGCTTCTGCGACCAGCACCTTGGGAGCTCCACTACTGTCCACTGGTCTGTGTTGACACAGTGTCAACTGGTCCGATGGTGCCTGGTGTGCTGGTGGGCTCAGGTTGCTGGGCCCTAGCTGCTCCTACTATCTCCTCCCAGGAAACACCCGGGATTTTCCAAAATGGTTGGACCTCCTTGCAGTTCAGGGAAAATCGCCCTGATGGGCTGCTTACTGTGGTAGCCGGCTGCTCTTGTTCACAGCACAGAAACCTTCTGCTCAGTGTCTCTGCACTTCTCAGGTTGGTTGTCCACCTTCACATCCACTAACACTCTCTCACACACTCACTCATTCTCTCACACATTCACCTTCCCTCTGGTCCTGCCTGCTGCCATCTTCTCTTCATATTGGTTTTTATAGTGGCTGTAAAAATTTACATTCCCACCAGCAGTGAAACAAAAACTCATAGACACCAACACCAGTATGATGGTTACCAGAGTAAAAAGGGGGTTGGGGAAGTATTAAAGGGGCTTAAATATATTGGGGGAAAAAGAGATTTACTTTGGTTCGTAAACACACAGTGCAATATAGAGATGATGCATTATAGAATTATACAATTGAAACATATACAATTTTTTAGCCATTGTCATCCCAATAAATATAATTAATTTTTTTAAAAGTAGATAAAGACATCTGAAAAAATTTATAAACAAAGAATAATGAAGATGGAATAGATAGGTATGTATGTGTATATGTATTGTGAAAGACAGGGAGAGCATAATGAAAGAGAGACTGCAATCCAAAATTTTAAAATTTATAAGAAAATTAAGTGAGGCCACACAAAAAAATGAATATTAACTTGTAGAATAAATAAAACTAATATAATAATCTGAAAGAATCTTTCAAAAGAAATGCTTTAGTATGTTTGAAAAATAAATGAGAACATATCTTTTAAAAATTATTAATTTTCATTCTTTGTTTTTTTAATAAATGCATGCATTAAAAGGACCTCTTAATCAGAAACCCACAAGTTTGGCAGGTAGTAGTTTCAGTGTCATTTGTTTCTCAATATTCTATGACTTCCAAGGGTTTTCCTCTAACTTATGGGTTATGTAATAGTACAATTTTGAGATTCCAAATATATTCCATTTTAACTATATTTTTAGAGTTACTTTCTATTGTCATTTTTTTTTTTTTAGACAAGCTTGTCTTTATACTGATTTTGGAAATTTGATGGGAATTCCCTTGTAAACTAATAAGTCATAAATCTTTAAAAATACCCTCTGTGTAATCAAAAGGAATACATAGCCCTCGGTTGCAATTCATCCCTGCCCCAGTTGGGGTCCTGCAGGTGGCAACCAATCAATGTGTCACTCTCATATCAATGTTTTTCTCTCTTTGGCCTTACCACTCTGTCTGAAGATAAATGTAAAAATTTCCTCAGGTGAGGATTAAAAAAAAAAATGGATATCCTGCCTTTGATGGGTAAATGATTCTATAAATATCCATTAATTCAAGTCTATATATTTTAATGTTCAAATATTCTATGTCCTATTAAAATTTTGGCTCCTTGAGTGATCACTTTTAAGGCAAAAATGTGTTAAAATAGCTTACTTTGTGGGTTTGGCAATTCCTCCAGGAAATGACTGCTTTTTATGCAATGAGTTAAAATTACACAACATAAAATTAATAATTTCATTTATTTGTTTATTTTTTTATTAATTAACTTTTGTTACAGATGTTTCTCCTTTTCGCCCCACTGATGCCCCCCTTCCCCATCCTCCCTGCCCTGTCCCCAGCTTTGTTGTCCATGTCCATTACTCATGCATACATGCATATAAGTTCTGTGGTTTATCTCTCCCCCACCACCGCCTCTTCTGGGGATTGTCAGTTTGTACCCCACTTCCACGTCTATGGGACTACACCATTCCTCAGACTGTTATGTTCATTACATTCCACAAATAAGTGCGATCATATGATACTTGTCTTTCTCTGTTTGGCTTGTTTCACTTAGGATGATACTTTCCAGGTCCCTCCATGTAGTCTCAAAGGATAAGACATCTTTCTTTCTCACAGCTGTGTAGTACTCCATTGTGTATATGTACCACAGCTTTTTTATTCATTCGTCTACTGATGGACACTTGGGCTGTTTCCAGATCTTAGCTATTGTAAATAGTGCTGCTACAAACATGGGGGTACATATATTCTTTCTGATTGGTGTTTCAGGCTTCTTAGGGTAGATTCCTAGAAGTGGGATCACTGGGTCAAATGGAAGTTCAATTTTTAATTTTTTGAGGTAACACCATATTGTTTTCCATAGTGGCTGCACCAGTCTGCATTCCCACCAGCAGTGTACCAGTCCCCTTTTCTCCACACCCTCGCCAACACTTGTCTTTTGATGATTTGTTGATGGCAGCCATTCTGAGAGGTGTGAGGTGATACCTTATTGTTGTTTTAATTTGCATCTCTCTGATGATTAGTGATGATGAGCATTTCTTCATATGTCTCTTAGCCATTTGGATGTCCTGTTTGGAGAGGTGTCTATTCAGTTTCTCTGCTCATTTTTTAATTGTTTTTTTGTCTTTTTTTTTGTGGAGTTGCATGAGCACTCTATATGTATTGGAAATTAACCCCTTATCTGATATATCATTGGCAATTATACTCTCCGTTTTGATGATTGTATCTTTTGCTGTGTAGAAGCTTTTGAGTTTGATGTAGTCCCATGTGTTCATTTTCTCCTTTGTTTCTATTGCCTTAGGTGATGTATCAGTGAAAATTCTGCTGCATATGATGTCTGAAATTTTATTGCCTACAGTTTTTTCGAGCATTCTTATGGATTCATGAGTCACATTTAAGTCTTTTATCCATTTTGAGATTATTCTTGTGTGTGGTGTAAGTTCATGATCTAGTTTCATTTTTCTGCATGTAGCTGTCCACTTTTTGCAACACCATTTATTAAAGAGGCTGTCCTTACTCCACTGTATGCTCTTGCCACCTTTGTCAAATATCAATTGATCATGTTGCCTTGTGTTCATTTCTGAGTTCTCTGTTCTGTTCCACTGGTCTATATGCCTGTTCTTTTGCCAGTACCAGGCTGTTTTGTCTACAGTGGCTTTGTAGTATATCCTGAAATCTTGTAATGTGGTCCAGCCAACTTTGTTCTTCTTTTTCAAGATTGCTGTGGCTATTCGAGGTCTTTTTTGGTTCCATATGAACTTTTGAAGTACTTGTTCTAATTCTGTGAAGTATGCCATTGGTATTTTGATGAAGATTGCATTGAATCTGTAGATTGCTTTGGGTAATGTGGATATTTTAATGATGTTAATTCTTCCAATCCTTGAACAGGGTGTGTTCTTCCACTTTTTTATATCTTACTCTATTTCTTTTTTCAATGACCTGTAGTTTTCTGTGAATAGGTCCTTTAATTCTTTAGTTAAGTTTATTCCTAGGTATCTCAATTTTTTTTGCCGCCATGGTAAGTGGGATTGTTTCCTTAGTTTCTCTTTCTGTGAGTTTATCATTGGTGTGTAAGAATGCCATTGATTTACTGACGTTAATTTTGTATACTACTACTTTGCCAAATTCATTTATTAAGTCCAGTAAATTTTGGATGGAGTCTTTGGGATTTTCTGCGTATAGTATCATGTCATCTGCAAATAATGACAGTTTCACTTCCTCCTTTCCAATTTGATTCCCTTTTATTTTTTTTCCTGTCTGATTGCAGTGGCTAAGACTTCCATTACTATGTTAAATAAGAGTGGCGAAAGTGGGCATCCTTGCCTTGTTCCTGTTCTTAAGGGAAATGCTTTTAATTTTTGCCCATTGAGTATGATGTTGGCTCTAGGTCTTTCATATATGGCCTTTATTATGTCTAGATATGATCCTTGTATTCTCACATTACTGAGCATTTTTATCAGAGATAAATGCTGGATTTTGTCAAAGGCTTTTTCGGCATCTTTTGATATGATCATGTGGTTTTTATTCTTCATTTTATTTATGTGGTGTATCACATTTATGGATTTGTGAATATTGTACCAGCCTTGCATCCCTGGGATGAATCCCACTTGGTCATGGTGGATAGTTTTTTTGGGTTTTGCTTAATCTGATTTGCTAGTATTTTGTTCAGGATTTTGGCGTCTATGTTCATCAGGGTTATTGACCTGTAGTTTTCTTTTTTCGCAGTGTCTTTTTCCGCTTTTGGAATTAGAATTATGCTGGCTTCATAAATGAGTTTGGAAGTCTTTCTTATTCTTGAATTTTTTGAAATAGTTTGAGAAGAATGGGTGTTAGTTCTTCTTTGAATGTTCTGTAAAACTCCCCCATGAAGCCCTCGGGGCCTGGCGTTTTGTTTGCTAGTAGAGTCTTGACTACATCTTCAATATTTTTCTGTTGTTATTGGTCTGTTCAAGTTTTCTATCTCTTCCTGGTCCAGTTTTGGGAGACTATGTGGTTCTAGAAATTTGTCAATTTCGCTTAGTTTTAAAGTGTGTAATTTAGTAGCATCTAAAACATTTAAATGTTATACAACTATACTACTATCAAGTTCCAAAATATATATATATATATATTTTTTTAATCCTCACCCGAGGACATTTTTTGCATTTTTCATACAGACAGAGTGGGAGGGAGAGAGAGGAAGAGAGAGAGAGGGAAACATCGATGTGAAAGGGACACATCGAGTGGCTGCCACCTGCACGACCAACCAGGGCCGGGGACAAACTGCAACCGAGGTACGTGCCCTTAGCAGTAACCGAACCGGGTCTCTCCGGACCGCAGGCGGACGCTCTAACCACTGAGCCAAACTGGCCAGGGCATCAAGTTCCAAAATATTTTTAATCACCCAAAAGGAAACCCTCTACCTATTAAGACATCACTCTATTACCCTAGTTCCCTCGCAGTTGCTAGTCTGCTTCTGAACCTATGGATATACATATTCTGGATGTTTCATGTAAATAAAATCATATAATATATGGCCTTTTATGTCTGGTTTCTTTAATTTAGCATGTCTTAGTGGTTCATCCACATTATTACATATATCAGTACATCAATCATTTTGTGACTGAAAAATTGTCTTTAGTATGCATATACAACATTTAGTTTATCCATTCATCCACTAATGCCCATTTGGTTGATTCCACTTTTGTTTATTGTGAATAATGAAGCTATGTACATTCATGTACAAGTTCTTGTTTGCATGCCTGCTTTCAATGCTTTTGTTCATACATCTAGGGATGAAATTCTTGAGTCAGATGTTATCTCTATGTTTAAATGCTAGAGGAACACCCTGGCCAGTTTGGCTCAGCGGTTGGAGCATTGGCCTGCGGACCAGAGAGTCCTGGCTTTAGTTCTCACTAGGCCCTAGTGGCTAGGGGCACGTACCAAAAAAAATAAACATAAAAAAATAAATGCTATAGGAACAGTCACACTGATTTCCAGAGTAGCCAAACAACTTTACATTTATATCATCAATGAATGAGTGTTCCAACTTCTTGACACCTTTACCAACACTCATTGTTTTTATATTTTTAGTTGCAGTTTTTTAGTGGGTGTGAAGTGGGATCTTACTGTAGTTTTGATTTGTATTTCTTTAATATCTAATACTACATTATGTGCAGTATCTTTTCATTTGCTGATTGAATATTTTTATATCTCTTTTGGAGAAATCTGTTGAAGCCCTTTGCCTATTTTTAAATTGGAGCTGCTTAACTTCATGTTGAATAATAAGAGTCTTTTCTATGCTCTCGCCAGTTTGGTTCAGCAGTTAGAGCATCGGCCTGTGGACCAGAGAGGCCCGTGTTTTTGGTTCCCGCTAAGGGCACGTACCTCAGTTGCAGTTTGTCCCCAGCCCCGGTTGGGGTCGTGTGGGTGGAAGCCATTCGATGTGTCTTCCTCACATCAATGTCTCTTTTTCTCTTTTCCTCCCTCTCTCCCTCTCACTCTATCTCAAGATAAATGCAAAAAAATGTTTTTGGGTGAAGATTAAAAAAAGAGTCTCTTCTATATTCTAGATATGAGAGCTTTATCTGATATATTATTTGCAAATATTTTCTCCCATTTTATAGGTTGTTTCACCTTCTTGATAATGTCCTTTGATGTACAAGTTTTTCATTTTGATTTTATATATATATGTTATTGTTGTTTGTGTCTTTGGTGTTGTATCTAAAAATCCATCACCAAATCTGAGTTTATGAGGACATATAAGGTTGATTGTACTTTTTATTATAAATAGTGTCTCTTCTACTATTGCGTATTTCCCTGCCTTCTACATTTTGTGATTTGCATTGATTCATAAGCTTTGTTTTAGTTAGTATTTATTAACTATACTTTTCATCTGTGAATTAAAGTTTATGAATGGTTTTGTTTCAGTATTTCATTTTGAGTGATATAAGACTGAAAGTGTAAAATGTCTTTATTCTGCCTTCATGCTTGAATGTTAGTTTAGCTGAGTTATAGTATTCTCAGATGAAATTTAATTTACTGTCTCTCACTCTCGGTCACATGTCAGTCTTAAGTAAGTAACTACAGTCTTTGTTAGTAGTGTATATTTTTTATGTTAGCTTTTAATATTGCACTTGTTGGTCTTCAGTTTTACTGCATATCTTTAAACTATGATGCTTAGTACTTAAACAAACTCTAATTGAAGATCATATCTTTCTTTAATTCTGGTAAATTTTCACTTTGCTCTTTTCTAATACCACTTTTCATTTTATTTTTATGAACTTCTGATAGATATTTTTAAATATTTCTCAATCTAACCTATGTCTTTTACTGATTTTTCATCTTTATCTTATTTAACACCATTCTGAGTGAATACCTCAGTATTCTACTCCAAATAGCTATATCCAGTCTACAGTTTAATTGATCTAATTAGATTTGTTTTACTTCACGGATTGTATTCTTCATTATCAAGATTTCTATTTTTTATTACTACCTATTCCAGTTTTATTTCTGTTTTGATTTTCAATGACATTTCTTTTTCAACTGTTATGACTATAAGAATCTATTTGAGCATGAATCTAGTACATTCTATTGTCTTATCTGAATATTTAATAAGATTGATTCCATTAGGTTATATCTTATGTTTGGTGATTTCTGTTTACACAATCATTTTGAGTGAGAGATTATTTGTTTGTTTTTTTCTTTTTATGTATTCCATTCTTCTGGTATACATGCCATGCTTTCACATTCCAACCAGTCCCTCAATGCAGAATCACTCATAATCATATTTAAGATTCTCAGTCTTGTAATGCCATTGAAGATAATTTAAATTCCTGAAATATACCACTGGAGAGCTTGGTTCACTTTCTTATAATTTATCCACTCCCAATCATACCATTGTAATTACCTGGTTATTAATAACAGAAAAGGAGCAAAAGGGAAGGGTGGGTAATATAGGTATGCAAATTATACAGCTTTGCCAGAAAGCAGCAGTTTACTATTCCCTAGATCTGCCCCCTCCCCAGTTTGATGGAGGAAGGGACTTAACAATAGACACATGCCCAGTAAGGTCTGGGAGACATGGAAAGGTGCTTGCCTGTTAATCATACCTGGAAGCAAGTCATTGACCGGAATATATGTGGCCACCACAAGGGTACTTAATCTAAGATATTTAAACTATTAAGCAAAGTGATTACACTTTCTTGCTTTCTTGCTGCTTGTGCCTGACCTCTGGCTTGTTGGGTTTTCATGCTCCTGCACTTGCCCACATGGAACAAAGACATGTAGACCCACACCACACAATGGATTAATGGACTGTGACTAACCTGATGCTATGCTAGACTCAACTCCACCATGGAACAAAAATTCTGGACAGTGGCTTTGCTTTTAGCTTTGCTGAATTCTCAGCTACCCCTCTTCCAGGACTGGTTTGAGGGAACAAGAACTTTGCAAAATGAGGGTTATAACTTAATACAAATAAAGCTGTACATCCCATCTCATTTCCCTGTGGGGGCCTCCAGAAATGCTTATTCCAGTGGTGCACCAAGAACCCCATCCCACT
Source organism: Molossus molossus (assembly GCF_014108415.1). Classification (NCBI taxonomy): domain Eukaryota; kingdom Metazoa; phylum Chordata; class Mammalia; order Chiroptera; family Molossidae; genus Molossus; species Molossus molossus. The sequence goes on from NW_023425355.1 coordinate 53,091,589, forward strand.
AGCATTGAAGAAAGACAGTCCACACAAGTGTCCAATAACAGATATTGCACAAAAGGACATAAGAACCAGAAGGGACTTGGGGAATGTATGCAAAAGATACCCTTGAAGCATCCAAACCAGCACTTGGAGGACAAAACAGCAAGGAAGGTGAAAGATGCCTGGGAACTTGTGTGCGTGCAGCCTTTCAAGCCGGCATCTGGCCTGCACAGATAAGGATGAAAACCCAGCCAGGATTCTTTGGATTACAGTGAGATGAAACCTCACCTCCCTAAATTGGGGGTTTTCTCATTATCTCTCTCTGTCTCTTGTCCCAGTCCATTTCTTTATCTCAGCATTGCACCTTCTCTGACACTGATGATTCAAATGTTGGTAAGGAGCAATAACCACAATGTTGCTATTCTGCCATGTTGCTTAAGAGCAAAAGTTGTCACTGAAGCCACTCTGGCTTAAGTGCAGATGTCCCACCCCTTTCGGCTATCTTTCTTGGCAAATGAGTTATGGAAAGACAATGGGAGTAAGCTGCTGCAAGTCTCTTTAACCTGATGCTTGTTGATAATAACTTTTTCTTCTGCAAACACAATTATGATGTTTCGAATTCATACAAATATTACTACTTGCCAATTAATACTTCTTCCACAGGTATAGCTAATAGAATCACCTCAAATGTACAGGTTCTCAGAGAAATGAAAGGTTTTTGTTATCTGATTTTAAAAACCAACAGAAATAGAATTTAAACCCAGGGCCTGGGATATTAAATTCGATCCATTCAAATTAATAGAAAATGCTCATTCTACCAAGGGAAGCTGTGTCATGCTACCAAGCCATGTAAGGGACTGAGGCATTAGAAAAATATGAGACAATAAGAGGTTACTGGCCTTTCTGTTAGAGACAAGGTAAAAGAGCCAGATTTTTTTCTATGAAAGTCTCCAGTAAGTTCAGAGGCCATTATAATCTATGTGAAATTAAAGTCCTCAAATCTGGACTGTTAAATTACGATTTTGGGAAGAATTTCTATCTCAGGTGTGGAAAAAGACATTGGACTGCAGGTGAATGTGAATTCCCCCAATCTGGTTAGGTTGGATGACCATGGAGCACCATTTCGTGGTAGCTAGGAAGCATAGATGGCATTCATGCCTCTCTCAACTTTTAGGTTTTTGTTTCCAAAATCAACAATTATGAAATTTCCATATCCCAAGAGTACCCACTCTGACATGGAATTATATTCTGGGTTTGTCAAAAGAAACTGTCTGACTTTGTTACACTAATACTTGGTCTCCAAAAAATCTTGTGAGTCATCTATTGGAAGACAAATACAAAAAAATAGATCTCTCCCAGCCAGTGTGGCTCAGTGTTTGAGCATCACCCCATGCACCAAGAGGTCACTGGTTCAATTCCTGATCAAGGCACATGCCAAGGTTGTGGGCCAAATCCTAAGTGGGGGGCATGCAGGAGGCAGCCAAGCAATGTTCTCTCTCATCAATGTTTCTGTCTCTCCCCCTCTCCTTTTTTCTCTCTATATAAAATCAATATAGAAAATAATTTTAAAAAATAAATCTTATCTGAGCCTAATTTTCTAAACCAATAAATTTGATTCAGTTCACCTGTGGCTAACTAAATCAATTAATCTTGCTATATACCTGTTTCCATGAAAGTATGTTTCTTAAAATGTCAGTATGTCTGCAAATAAAAAATTAAACATATATTTCTAAAAATTATGGTACATATATGTCAATCTAGGGAACGCTAATTACTCACTTTTAACTTTTTTCTCCCCATCTGATCCCTCTAAAATTTCGCAGTATTTAATAAGTAAGTCACAGCAATACACTTATTTGCATAAATTCAATAAAGCCAGTTCCAAATTATGTGGTCTTATTGACTAAGACTAAGACATTTACTAGAATGCCATGTCTAAGAGAGACATGCTTGGATTCTGGATGTTACCAGAAAGACTTAAGGAACTGAGATTGACTCTCAAAGCCAATCAAAAGCAACTTGCAGAAATAGCCCAATGCCTTGCTTTTCTAAAATAGTACAAGAAAGAAAACAAAAGACAATTTGGGGACTTGGAGGATTTGAGGACTTGACCCAAACCTACATATATTCCAGGCAATTAAATTCATGTCTTCTCTACCCTACAGGGCTCAGTGCTCATTAAAGCTCAACTAAAGATTCCTTATGAATCAGTGAACTTCCAGAAAAGTAAATTGAAAAAGCTTATATAATCAATTTGATCAATTTCTACCCTGGATATATTTATGCAAATAATCAAGCCAAACTAAAACTGGACATAATACAGTCTCTTTAAACATGAGTGTAAAAGGAGAAAATGAACACATGGGACTACATCAAACTCAAAAGCTTCTGCACAGTGAAAGTTACAATTATCAAAACGGAAAGGCTACCCACTGTATGGGAGAGCATAATTGCCAATAATATATCAGATAAGGGGTTAATTTCCAATATATATAGAGTGCTCAAAGAACTCCACAAAAGGAAGACCAAGAACCGCATTAAAAAAATGGGCAGAGGAACTAAAGAGACACCTCCCAAACAGGACATACAAATGGCTAAGAGACATGAAGAAATGCTTATCATCACTAATCATCAGAGAGATGCAAATTAAAACAACAATGAGGTATCACCTCACACCTGTCAGAATGGCCGCCATCAACAAATCATCAAGCAACAAGTGTTGGCGAGGGTGTGGAGAAAAGGGGACTCTAGTACACTGCTGGTGGGAATGCAGACTGGTGCAGCCACTATGAAAAACAATATGGTGTTACCTCAAAAAATTAAAAATTGAACTTCTATTTGACCCAGTGATCCCACTTCTAGGAATATACCCTAAGAAGCCTGAAACAACAAACAGAAAGAATATATGTACCCCCAAGTTTGTAGCAGCACTATTTACAATAGCTAAGATCTGGAAACAGCCCAAGTGTCCATCAGTAGACGATAAAAAAGCTGTGGTACATATACACAATGGAGTAGTACGCAGCTGTAAGAAAGAAAGATCAATTGTCCTTTGAGAGTACATGGAGGGACCTGGAGAGTATCATCCTGAGTGAAACAAGCCAAACAGAGAAGGACAAGTATCATATGATCTCACTTATTTGTGGAATATAATAAACATAACAGTCTGAGGAATGGGGTAGTCTCAGAGACGTGGAGGTGGAATACACACTGACAATACCCAGAAGAGGGGATGGTGGAAGAGAGATAAACCACAGAACTTATATGCATGTATGCATGAACAATGGACATGGACAACAAATTGGGGACAGGGCGGTGAGGGAGGGGAAGGGGGGAATCAGTGAGGGAAAAAGGAGAAACATCTGTAACAAAAATAAATAAATAAATAAATAAATAAATAAATAAATAAATAAATAAAATGCAGTGAATAGTTATTCAAAACACCCTAAAAAATAAAAATAAATAAATAAATAAATAATCATGAGTGTAATCTGCTTGACCAGTGTGGCTCAGTAGATTAAGCATCACTCCATGGATTAAAAGTCCTTTTTCAATTCTCAACCAGGGGAAATGCCTGGGTTGCAGGTTCAATCCCCAGTAGGGAATGTGCAGGAGGCAGCTGGTCGATATTTCTCTGTCACATCGATACTTCCATCTTTCTCTCCTTTCATCTCTCTCTAAAAAATTAATAAAAATATGTAAATGTGTATTATCTTAGAAAAAAAACATATATATATATATATATATATATATATATATATATATATATATATTTCAATAGAAACCACAATGCCCATTTATGGATATTGAACTCCAATACAGTTAAGTGTCTTCAAAGTTGTTGTTTTTTTTTAATTCAATATATTTTTATTTTTTATATTTTCATTTAATTAACTAATTTTTGTCACAGATGTTTCTCATTTCCCCCCACTGCTTCCCCCCTAACTCTCTTCTTGCCCTATCCCCAGCTTTGTTGTCCATGTACATTGTTCATGCATACATGCATATAAGTTCTGTGGTTTATTTCCCCCCATCCCCTCTTCTGGGGATTGTCAGTCTGTATCCCACTTCCATGTCTCTGGGACTACCCCATTCCTCAGACTGTTATGTTCATTATATTCCACAAATAAGTGAGATCATATAATACTTGTCGTTCTCTGTTTGGCTTGTTTTGCTTAGAATAATAGTTTCCAGGTCCCTCCCTGTTGTCTCAAGTGTTAAGAGAACTTTCTTTCTTACAGCTGCATAGTACTCCATTGTGTATATGTACCACTGCCTTTTTATCCATTCATCTATTGATGGACATTTGGGCTGTTTCCAGATCTTAGCTATTGTAAATAGTGCTGCTACAAACATGGGGGTGCATATATTTTTTTCTGATTGGTGTTTCAGGCTTCTTAGGATATTTTCTTGGAAGTGGAATCACTGGGTCAAGTGGAAGTTCAGTTTTCAATTCTATTTGAGGTAACACCATATTGTTTTTCATAGTGGCTGCACCAGTCTGCATTCCCACCAGCAGTGTACTAGAGTGCCCTTTTCTCCACACCCTCGCTAACACTTGTTGTTTGATGATTTGTTGATGGCGGCCATTCTGACAGGTGTGAGGTGATACCTCATTGTTGTTTTAATTTGGATCTCTCTGATGATTAGTGATGTTGAGCATTTCTTCGTATGTCTCTTAGCCATTTGTTTGTCCTTTTTGGAGAGGTGTCTATTTAGTTACTCTGCCCATTTTTTAATTGGGTAGTCTGTCTTCCTTTTGTTGAGTTGTATGAGCATTCTATATATATTGGAAATTAACTCCTTATCTCATATATCATTGGCAATTAGGCTCTCCCTCACTGTGGGTTGCCTTTCCATTTTGATGATTGTATCCTTTGCTGTGCAGAAGCTTTTGAGTTTGATGTAGTCCCATGTAATCATTTTCTTCTTTGTTTCTGTTGCCTTAGAGGATGTATCAGTGAACATTCTCCTGTGTATGATGTCTGAAATTTTGTTGCCTGCAGTTTCTACTAGGATTTTTAAAGATTCATGACATTCATGATAAAAAACATTTAAGTCTTTTATCCATTTTTAGTTTATTCTTGTGTCGGGTGTAAGTTGATGATCTAGTTTCATTTTTTTGCATGTAGTTGTCCACTTTTCGCAACACCATTTATTAAAGTGGCTGTCTTTACTCCACCATACGCTCTTGCCACCTTTGTCAAATATTAATTGAGCATAATGTCTTGGGTCCATTTCTCAGTTTTCTGTTCTGTTCCACTGGTCTACCTGCCTGTTCTTGTGCCAGTACCAGGCTTTTTTGATTACAGTGGCTTTGCAGTATAAGCTGAAATCTGGTAATGTGATCCCTCCTACTTTGTTCTTCTTTCCAAGATTTCTGTGGCTATTCGAGGTCTTCTTTGGTTCCATGTTAACTTTTGAAGCATTTGTTCTAGTTCTGTGAAGTATGTCGTTGGTATATTGATGGACATTGCATTGAATCTATAGATTGCTTTGGGTAATATGGACATTTTAATGATGTTAATTCTTCCAATCCATGAATAAGGTATGTGCTTCCACTTTTTTATATCTACCTCTATTCCTTTTTTCAATTACCTGTAGTTTTCTAGAAATAGGTTCTTCATTTTTTGGTTAAGTTTATTCGTAGGTATCTTAATTTTTTGCCGCAATGGTAAATGGGATTTTTTGCTTAGTTTCCCTTTCTGTGAGTTCATCATTGGTGTATAAGAATGCCATCAATTTCTTGACATTAATTTTGTATCCTGCTACTTTGCCAAATTTATTTATTAAGTCTAGTAAACTTTTGATGGAGTCTTTGGGGTTTTCTATGTATAGTATCATGTCATCTGCAAATAATGACAATTTCACTTCCTCATTTCCAATTTGGATCCCTTTTATTTCTTCTTCCTGTCTGATTGCTGTGGCTAAGAATTCCAGTGCTATGTTAAATAGGAGTGGCAAAAGTGGGCATCCTTGCCTTGTTCCTGTTCTTAAGGGAAATGCTTTTAATTTTTGCCCATTGAATATGATGTTGGCTGTAGGTCTTTCATATATGGCCTTTATTATGTCTATATATGATCCCTCTATTCCCACACTGCTGAGCGTTTTTATCAGAAATGGATGCTGGATTTTGTCGAAGGCTTTTTTTAGCATCTATTGATATGATCATGTGGTTTTTAGTCCTCATTTTATTTATGTGCTGTATCACGTTTATGGATTTGTGAATATTGTAACAGCCTTGCATCCCTGGGATGAATCCCACTTGGTCATGGTGGATAATTTTTTTGTGAATTGCTGGATCCTATTTGCTAGTATTTTGTTAGGATTTTGGCATCTATGTTCATCAGGGATATTGGCCTGTAGTTTTCTTTCTTTGTTGTGTCTTTTTCTGGTTTTGGAATTAGAATTATGCTGGCTTCACAAAACGAGTTTGGAAGTCTTCCTTCTTGTTGAATTTTTTGAAATAGTTTGAGGAGAATGGGTATTAGTTCTTCTCTGAATGTTTGGTAAAACTCCCCCGTGAAGCCATCCGGGCCTGTGCTTTTGTTTGCTGGGAGAGTCTTGATTACACCTTCAATTTCTTCTGTTGTTATTGGTCTGTTCAACTTTTCTATCTCTTCCTGATCTAGTATTGGCAGACTATGTGTTTCTAGAAATTTGTCCATTTCATTTAAATTGTCGAATTTGTTGCCATATAATTGTTCTTAGTAGTTGCTAACGATCTTTTGTATTTCTGTGGTGTCAGTTGTTATCTCTCCTCTTTCATTTCTAATTCTGTGTATTTGGGTTCTCTCTCTTTGTTTCTTGGTGAGTCTAGCTAAGCGTCCATCAATCTTGTTTATCTTTTCAAAGAACCACCTCTTTGTTTCATTGATCCTTTGAATTGTTTTTTTGGTCTCTATGTCATTTAGTTGTGCTCTGATAGTCACTATTTCCTTCCTTCTTCTTGCTCTTGTGTTTTTTTTTTTTTTTGGTTTGCTCTCTAGTTCTTTAATTTGTGAAGTTAGATAGTCTATTGAGATTTTTCTTCTTTTTTGAGGTAGGCCTGTAATGCTATGAACTTCCCTCTCAGAACTGTTTTCGCTGCATCCCATAGATTTTGTGTTGTAGTGTCTTCATTTTCATTGGTTTCCAGGAAGTTTTTGATTTCTTCCTTGATCTCCTCGGTGATCCATTCATTGTTTAATACCATGCTATTTAGCTTCCATGTGTTCAAATATCTTTGTATATTCTTCTTGCAATTGATTTCTAGTTTCATGCCATTGTGATCTGAGAAGATGCTTGATATAATTTCAGTCTTCTTGAACTTGTGGAGACTTAGTTTGTGCCCTAACATGTGGTCTATCTTTGAGAATGTCCCATGTGCACTTGAGAAGAATGTGAATTGTGTAGTTTTGGAGTGTAGTTCTTTGTAGACATCTATTAAATCCATTTGGTCTAGAGCTTCATATAGAGTCTCTGTTTCTTTGTTAATTTTTTGCCTAGAGTATATATCCAGCGATATCAGCAGGGTGTTAAAGTCCCCTGCTATGATTGTATTGCTATCGATTTCTCCCTTGAAGTCCTCCAGAAGTTTTTAAATATATTTTGGTGCTCTTATATTGGGTGCATATATGTTTATCAAGGTTATATCTTCCTGTTGGATAGATCCTCTCAATATTAGGTAGTGGCCTTCTTTTTCTCTAATTATGGCCTTCATTCTCAAATCAATTTTATCAGATATGATTATTGCTACCACAACTTGTTTTTCTTTTCCGTTTGCTTGGAAGATTTTTTTCTACCCCTTCACTTTCAATCTATGTGAGTCTTTTGTTGTGAGGTGGGTCTCTAGTATACAACATAGAGATGAGTCATACTTTCTTATCCAGTCAGCTACTCTGTGTCTTTATATGGGAGCATTCAGTCCATTTACATTAAGGTGATTATTCATATGTACTTATTTATTGCCATTTTTGTTTAGTGTGGTTCTATTTTTCTTCCTATTTCTCCTGGTTATTACAGCAGTCCTTTTAACATTTTTTTGCAGTGCTGGATTGGTGCCAGTGTATTCTCTTATCCTTTTTTTGTCTGGAATGCTCTTTATTTGACCTTCTATTTTGAATGATAGCCTTGCTGGGTAGAGTCGTCTTGGATTCAGATTCTTGTTTTTCATGACCTTGATTACTTCATGCCATTCCCTTCTGGCCTGCAGTGTTTCTGGTGAGAAGTCAGCTGAGAGCCTTATGTTGTTTCCTTCGTAGGTAACCTGTTGCTTATCTCTTGCTGCTTTTAGGATTCTCTCTTTGTCTTTAATTTTTGGCAGTTTGATTACTATGTGTCTTGGTGTGGGCCTGTTTGGGTTCTTCTTACTTGGGTCTCTCTGTGCTTCTTGAACTTGAATGCCTCCTTACTTCACCAAATTAGGGAAGTTTTCTGTCACTATTTCTTTTAATATTTTCTCTAACCCTTGCTTATTTTCTTCTTCTTCAGTGACTCCTATGATGCAAATATTATTCCTTTTCCAGTTGTCCCACAGTTCTCTTAAGCTGTCTTCCTGTTTTTTAATCGTTTTTTCCTTTTGGTTTTCTGTTTTGTTGATTTTTTATAGCCTGTCTTCTAATTCACTGACCCGGTCCTCAGCTTCCCCTACTCTGCTTTTTAGACCTTCCAATGTGTTTTTCATTTCTGATATGCCATTCTTCATTTCTTCCTGTTGGTTTTTAATTTCCATCTGGTTGATTTTCAACATTTCTATGTCTTTACTCATGTTGCCCATATCCTTACACATGCTGTTAAGCTTCCTCAACATCATGGCTCTAAATTCTAGTTCTGTTAACTTGCTTAACTGCACCTCATTTATCTCATCTTCCGTAAAGGTCTCATGTTCTTTCATTTGGCTTTTGTTTCTGTTTTTCATCATTTTGGCTATCACAGTGAGCTTTGGAGTCTGCCAAATTTTCCCTGTGGGTGTTGGTGTTCTGCTGTTTGTGGTTCCCTCTCCTGGGTTTGGATGAGCCAGGGAGGACCCACTTTAAATACCACCTTCAAGTCTTAATTTTTCTGGTTAGTGTTGCTGGCCCAGGGAATGGTAGTTATCCTCTAGCTTTTTTTTTTCTTTTTTTCTTTTTTGCCTGTAGGCTATTAGTAGATGTTACCTGAAGACCCTTGGTTTCTGAGTTGCCTGAAAAACTCCCTCAGGTGCTCAGTGTAAAAGGTTGGGGCAGCTGCTGGTTGTTAATGGGCCTCAATTAGCATTTCAATGGCCACCAGTTGGGATTGAATCTCTGAGGGAGGGGCCTCCGCCTCACCTCTCTCCAGGGCCCTGGGAAGGAGTAAAATGACCACAGTCCTGTGTGGCTGCACTCAGCAAAAGTTCTTAGCACCCTCAAAAACCCGAGTGTCCCCACACAGTTCCAGTCCAGTCTGCCTTCCCTCTGCTGAAGCTCAAGGTGAGTGGCTGCTGCCAATTTATCCTCTGTCTAGACTCTGCATCGTGGAGCCGCCTGGGACTTTTATCCCGAGAGCGCTGCTTCCAACCAAGGGCAGCCCCGGCTGTGGCACCAGCAGAGGGTTTTGCACTCAGCAGAATCTTCAGGACTGAGCTGCGGTAGCGGGACACTGCCGGGGTGGCAACAGCTTCCAGCAGAGTCCCCTGGTCCCTTCGAGTCTGTGTGGTACCAGCCGAGGGCTTAGCACGCAGAGTTCACAGGAGTCAGCCTGGTTAGCAGCATCCATCTGAGTCCCTGGTCGGAGCCAGTCCATGCCAGCCCGTGCGGCACCAGCTGAGGGCTTAGCTCTGCCTCCATTTTCACATCTTCTATGCCTATCTTGTTCTCAGCTGCATTGCACAGTCCTCTCTGGTGCCCCCGCTCCCTGCAGGTCTCACAGTTTACTAGATTGCTCAGTCTCTTTTGTAACCTGACTCTATGCCCTTGTTATAGGCTACTGGGTGGCACAGGCCTCTCTGTTGCTTCAACATCCTGCAGGTCCTGTGGGTAACTAGATTGCACAGTCCCTGCTGGGTGACACAGGCCTCTCTGCTGCTTCAGCACCCAGCAGGTCCAGTTGGTAACTGGATCACACAGTCCCTGTTGGATAGCACAGGCCTCTATGGTGCCCCAACATCCTGCAGGTCCCATGGACGGGCAGCTGGATTACACCAGTCTCTCTTGGGCTCAGGCTTTTCACTGCTCTTCTGCGCTGCTGAACTACACAGACCTCTGTGGAGCTCCAGTTCCTGCAGCTGGAGGCTGGGGAATGCTGCTGCCCCGTGGGGCTCAACTCCTGCTCAGTTTTTGCTGTAGTGTTTGGGGATGGGTCTCAGCTGCTGGTCTGTGCTTCTGTTGCCTGGGGATGGATGTCTGTTCCCCAGCCTCTGTTGTTAGAGGTATATCTTGACTCTGAGTGGGTTGCTACTATGGGGGATGGTGCTGGGCTCCGTGCTGTCTCTGGCTTCCATGATTGGCACCTTGAGAGCTCCACTACTGTACACAGGTTTGTGATAACACAGAGTGTCCACTCGTTAGATGGTGCCAGGTGTGATGGTGGGCTCAGGTTGCTGGGCCCTCGCTGCTCCCACTGCCTACTCTCAGGGAAGACCTGGGATGTTCCAAAATGGTGGGACCTCGTGTGGCACAGTGAAAATTGCCCTGAAGAGAACCGTACAGAGGTAGCTTGCTGCTCCAGTCCACAGCACAGGAAACTTCTGTTCAGTGTCTCTGCACTGCACGAGTTTGGTCATCCACCATCACATCCACTCACACTCTCTCACATACTAGCTCACTCTCTCACACGCTCACACTCCCTTTGGTTCTGCCCACCACCATCTCCAAATGTTGTTTTATGGTTATGTCTATGTATGTCATACAAACCTCAACACCTAGCCCTGGCCGATTTGGCTCAGCAGTTAGTCGTCAGCCTGCGGTCCAGAAAGACCCACGTTCAGTTCCCCCTAAGGGCACGTACTGCAGTTGCAGTGTGTCCCTGACCCTGGTTGGTTGTGTGGGTGGCACTGACTCAATGTGTCACTTTCATGTCGATGTTTCTTTCTCTCTCTCTATTCCTCTCTCTCCCTCCCACTCTATCTGAACAAAATAAAACAAAACAAAACAAACAAACAAAAACCTCAACACCTGATAGCATCACCAAAGGTGTTGTAGATGCAAACAATCTATCAGCTTGTCACTGCCTGCTTTCATTTCAGCAGGAGCCTTGCATTTGGAAGTCTTCACAACTGATTTATCATTTGTTGTGTGTTTTAGCCTTTTTGTTTTGTTTTCTTCTATTTTCATAAAATGTTTGTCCGGGCCCATATTTACCTGATTACTTGTGCACCCAATATAGGCCTCTCTTTAGAGGCCATCTGCATCACCATCAACTAAAATGAAACTCAACAATTTGGACTTATAGTTATGTCAACAAAACATGGACAGTCTATAGGCTTCACTTGAAATTACATTCCTTTTTCTGTCCTAACATGTCAGAGAGAAAAGGCCCACACTTTCTCATGGGGGGAAAATTTAAAATGTTTCCTTTAGCTTAATTTAGATTAAATGTTATGGACAAAAAGTCTTCAGACAAATGTAACACACATGCCTTTAGGGAAGCCACTCCTCCAACCTAAATGGGGACACTATAAGTTAATCTTTCCCCTGTATCCAATGGGTTTTTACCTCTCACTGGACCTTTAGTTATAAGTCTCCTCACTTGTTAATTGTGCTTCCTAACATCTTGTGAAGTTTATCATTTATAAAATACAATAAGAATGCAGCTTGTCCAATGTGTCATCCTCCTAGACATCACCCATTTTACCTCCCAGAAACATCAATCTGACCTGGACTTTGCAGAATCCCTCTTCCTTACATAAATCTCCCTTTCCTTTTCACTTTTGCCTTTCCTCTGTCAAATAGGGAGAACCTCTAAGTCTTGGAGTAGGCAGGATTATGCCCCTTACCAGTAGGAAGTAGTTATAAGAAAATGAAGACCTCCCTCCATTACTTCTTTATGAGATTATGAGGGGTTCCTTTTTTTTTTTTTTTTTTTTACAGGGGAAAATGATACCATCGTAATAACCTGATTATTAATTAATAGCAGGAATGGGGCAAAAGGGAAGACTAGATAATATCAGCATGTCGTTTATAAAGCTTTGCCAGAGAGCTGCAATTTAGTATTTTTCTGGTCTGTTCCCTACAGATCGATAGGGGAAGGAACTGGACAATTGATGCATGCCCATTAAGGTCTGGGTGATGAGGGAGGTGCTTTCCTGTCAATCAAACCTGGAGAAAATCATTGGTCAGAGTAGGTGTGCCATTGGAAGGGTGTAAAATCTAAGATACTTAAACTTCTAAACAAAGGAAGTTACTCCTCTTGCTCTCTTGCTGTTAGCACCTCACTAACTGCCTTGTGAGACATTCACACTCCTGCACTTGCCCACATAGCACATAACCATGTGGACCCACTGCACAATGAACTAATGGGCTGTGTCTGGCCTGATTCTATGCTTGACATCTCCACCATGGAATAGAAACTCTGGATACTGGCTTTGATTTTAGCTTTGCTGAATTTCTAGCTACCCTTCTTCTAGGACTGGATTAAGGAAACTGGGACTTTGCAAACTGAGGTATCTAACTTAATGCAAATAAAGCTTGTTACCACATTTAATTCTTTCATGGGGGCCTCTGGAAATGTTTATTCCAGTGCCACCCCCAAGAACCCCATTCTCACTAGCGATGGAGAAAGGCAGTCTACACAATTCCCTGATAACACCTATATTTACAGCTATTTATAAAGCAGTGTCCCCAGGCAGAATGTCAAAAATAGGCTCTTAGCATCTTGTCAGGTGTAAAGGGCCTCACTCCAGCTATTGGCTACAGGCAGTACGATTGACTGTGGTATTCATTTATCATTTATAGAACTTCATTTTTTTATTTCCTGCAGGAGCCCCATATATCATAGGTTTTTGGATTTAGCCTCATGTTCTTCTTTGTGTCTCTATTCCATTTCTGGTCATAAGGGTATTTATTTTACTGTCAAGTTCAACTGTTGTTTATAATTTTATTTTTTTAATTTTATATTTGCTCTTTTTTTATAAAAAAAATGAATTTCATAGAATAAAGTTGTGAAAACTGGTTAACCAGATGATCTTTATTTACTCTTCACCCTGTTTACAGCTGATTTTTATCCCCATCATTTCACTGATAATGCCCTTATCAAAGTAACCGAGGGCTTATATGTTACTTAAAACATTGAACATTGTTCTGTCTTCATCTTACACAACCTCTCAGTAGCAATTAGCAAATTTCATCATTCCTCCTCTTTACAATACTCTCCTCTCTTAGTTTTAACCACATTTATGCCTATTTTCTATCGTTTCACTAGCTACTCCCCTATCTCTGTTTTTGGTTCCTCTTTCTCTGATACAACTCTGTCATGTTGGAATTTCTTACAACAAAATATTTGATTTTCTTCCTGTCTCTATCTGCACTGTCTCTGGGTGTTTTAGTACTTTTTCCATCAAGTATAAATTATATGTAAGTTAGTCCATAAATGTATATCTCCAGTCTATACACCACCTGATTTTAAGATATTTATATTAGACACCTTATTTTAATATCTTATGTTTCTCACAGATATTTCAAAAAGGGAATATTAACACTAAACTTTTGATTTTACTCCAAACTTGTTTCTCTCCCAATTTTATTCATCTCAGAAAAAAACAATACCATTCAATTGTGCACTCAAGTCAGAATTTTGGAGTCATCTTTGTTTTTACTGTTTTCTTCAAGTCCATACACATAGATACACATATGCACATACATCTAACCCATCAGAAAATGGTAGTAATATATCCTCTAACATGTCTCTGAATTTGTGTTGTTGTTTTTTTGTTTTTTTTTAATATCCACTGTCACAATGTAGTACAGGCTTATCTCTTATCAGGCTTGGTCTCCCATTTCTATTCCCTTATTCCCACCAGCCCATCACAATCCATTCGACACAAATTAGCCAGAGTGATTTTTTTTTTTTCATATAACAATGTAAACCTTCAATGGTTTTAAATTCACTAAGAATAAAATTGAAACAAAGCCTGAATGTCTCTGACCCAACCAATTCCCCAGTTTTACATAATACCACTCAATCTTTTATCCATTATGTCCAAAATACAATGACACTCTTTTAGATCATAAGAGAAAACTACCTCAGGGCTTTAGTGCTTTCTGTGTAATCTTTCAAGGTTTTTTTTTGTTTTGTTTCATTTTTTTTTATACCAAGTTATTTACAAGACTACTTATTGTCATTCATGTCTCATTTTATATTCCACCTCTACAAAAGAGCTCCTTCCTGACCATTTTAAATAATGCTCCCACATTATTCTATATCATAAAGACTTTTTGTTTCCTTCCTAGCAGTTATGAGAGGCTATAACTATCGAGTCTGTGTATTTATTTATTTAGAAAATATTACAAGCTTGTACTTTGTTATTGCTGTATTCATATTGATCACTAACACTAAAATGTTTAACACCTCCTCTAGTTCTAAAGCAAAATGGTTAGTAACCTTACAGATATAATTCAGATCGATGCAAGAAAGAAGCTAATTGGTAAGCACTGTGTTACATTCTAAGCCCATGTTTATAATAGAGGTAAGTGCACTCATTTTCCTGAAAAGTGTTTTGTGGGAGACTTCCCAGGAAGGTGCGATTGTCTCCTTGCACATAGGCAAAAAAGGATATCCACTTTACATTTCTGTTTTTCAAAAACTATTTCTACAAAGAAGACTATTCTCATTAAAAATGTTCAAACTGCCTGGCTGGTGTGACTCAGTGGTTGAGCATCAATCCATGAACCAACAGGTCACTAGTTCAGTTTCTGGTCAGGGCACATGCCCAGGTTTTGGGCCAATCCCCCAGTGGGGGCCATGGAGGAGGTGGCCAATAAATGTTCTCTCTCATCAATGTTTCTATCCCTCTCTCTCTCTCTCTCCCTTCTTATCTCGAAAAAAAGCAATAAAAATGTTCAAACTATTGAACATTAGTGTATGAATTTAAAAAATGTTGTATTCATGGCCACATTCAACAGTATCTAGATAGGAAAATGGCAGCAGGCAGAACCGGAGGGAGGATGAGTGTGTGAGAGACTGTGAGTGGACAGAAAGGTGAATGACCAAAGGCAATCAGTGAGGGGCTGTGAAGCAGAAAGTTCCTGTGCTGTTGACTGAGCAGCTGGCTAGTATGGTAAGCAGCCCTTCAGGGTACTTCTCCCTGCTCCAAGGGGAGGTCCCACCATTTTGGAACATCCCCGGTCTTCCCTGGGAGTATGCAGTGGGAGCAGCTAGGGCCCATCAACCTGAGCCCACCAACACACCTGGCACCATAGAATGAGTGGACACTCTATGCCAACACAGAACAGTGCACAGTAGTGGAACTCCCAAGGTGCCAGTCATAGAAGCCACAGACAGCTAGAAGCCCAGCACCATCCCCCATAGTAGCAACCCAGTCAGAGTCAAGATATACCTCCAACAACAGTGGCTGGGGAACAGACATCCATCCCCAGGCAACAGAAGCACAGACCAGCAGCTGAGACCCATCCCCAAACACTACAGCAAAACCTGAGCAGGAGTTGAGCCCCACGGGGCAGCAGCATTCCCCAGCCTCCAGCTTCAGGAACTGGAGCTCCACAGAGGCCTGTGAAGTTCAGCAGCACAGAAGAGCAGTGAAAAGCCTGAGCCCAAGAGAGACTGGTGCAATCCAGCTTCCTGACCAGGAAAACGACAGGGTGTGGAGGCACTAGAATGGCCTGAGTCACCCAGCAGAGACTGTGCCATCCAGTTACCTGCCAGCCCTGTGGGGTATTGAAACACCACAGAGGCCTGTGCAATGCAGTAGCCTACAACATAGGCCTAGAGCTGGGACCCCAAAGGGACTGTGCGATCTAGTTACCCAGGGGAGAAGTAGGGTGCAGGGGCACCAGAAAGGACCGTGTCACCCAACTGCTCACAAGATAGGCTTAGAGGATGTGAAAATGGAGGCGTAGTGAATAGAATCTACAGAGACGATCTCCCAGAACAAAATGGGAATTATAACTAAAATAAAGACAAATCCTAAAAAATAAAAAGGCAACACAAAAGCATCAGGACAGAACCATATAACCAGGGATACTGGTAGGATCTGCAGAGGTGCAAGAGGGTGGCAGGCAAGGAGCCTAGGGACAGCAGCAGTGTTAGCTGTGAGCAGCCCCCTTGGGGAATAAAGACCAAGCTCACTCCACAGATCAGAGAGCCAGGACACAGCGCTAAAATAGCCACAGCCACTCACCTGGGGGCTATGACAGAGGGAGAGCAGGCTGGGCTAAAACTCTGTGGGGACACCTGGGATTTGGAGGGCACTCAGACTCTTTGCTGAGTTGCAGCCACAAAAAATTGTGGTTAGTGTACACCTTCCCAGAGCTGAGGGAAAAAAAACAGCAGCTCAACAACTCAGAGATTCAGACTTTCCAAGGTAAGGCAAAATAATGGAAATTGAGGCTTACTAATAACCAGTATCTATCTCACCCTCTGGAAATGCTCTTATGCACAACACCAGGGCTACATTCCAAGGCACTGAGTAACTAAGACAATTAGCATCGAGAAAAATCTGAACCTTTCCTGCACTGCAAATGTACCCAGGAAAGCAAGACTTATTAGTGGTGTTTAACATGGGCCCACTCACGCTCATCCAATCCCAATAGAGGGAGCTACAAACAGCAGAACATCAACAACTCCAGGGAAAATTTGGCAGGCTCCAAAACCCACTGAGATAGCCAGAAAAGTGAAACAAAGAAAAATATCCCAAATGAAAGAACAAGAGAACTCTATCAAAGATGAGATAGATAAAATATGGCTAAGCAAATTATCAGAGGTAAAGTTCAGAGCCATGATCTTCAGGAAGCTCAATAGCATGAGTAACGACATCAGCACCATGGGTAAAGATATAGAAACATTGAAAACCAACCAAGTAGAAATGAAGAATGACATAGTAGAAATTAAGAACATATTGGAAGGACAAACCACCAGAGCAGAAAAAGCTGAGGACCGGATCAGTGTATTAGAAGACATGGTAGAAAAAAATCAACCAATAAAAAAACCAATAAAAAAAAAAGGCAAACAATTAAGAAACAAAAAGATAGCTAAAGAAAACTGTGGGACAACTGGAAACATAATAACATTTGCATCATAGGAGTCCCTGAAGAGGAAGAAAATGGGCAAGGGTTAGTGAATATATTTAAAGAAACAGTGACAGAAAACTTTCCTAATTTGGTGAATAAAGAAGGCATTCTAGTTCAAGAAGCACAGAGAGCCCCAAGTAAGAAGAACCCAAACAGGCCCACACCAAAGCACACAGTAATTAAAATGCCAAAAAATTAAAGACAAAGAGAGAATTCTAAAGGCAGCAAGAGATAAGCAACAGGTTACCTACAAAGGAAATCCCATAAGGCTCTCAGCTGACTTCTCAACAGAAACACTACAGGCCAGGAGGGAGTGGCATGAAGTAATCAAGGTAATAAAAAACAAGGATCTGAATCCAAGACTACTTTATGCTGCAAGGCTAACATTCAAAATAGATCAAATAAAGAGCTTTCCAGAAAAAAATAAAAGGTTAAGGGAATATATTAACACCAAATCAGCACAGCAAAATGTGCTAAATTACTGCTGTACTTAGTAGAAGAAATAAGAAAGAAAATATAACCACACTAAACAAAAGTGGCAATAAATAAGTACATATAAATTATCACCCTAAACGTGAATAGTTTGAATGCTCCAATAAAAAGATACAGAGTAGCTGACTGGATAAGAAAGTATGACTCACATATACGTTGTTTACAAAAAAACTCACATAAAAACTAAAGACTCACATAGGTTGTAACTGAAAGGTCAGTAGACGAATGGATAAAAAAGCTGTGGTACATATACACAATGGAGTACTATGCAGCTGTAAGAAAGAAAGATCTCTTATCCTTTGAGACGACATGGAGAATCCTGGAAAGTATTATCCTAAGTGAAACAAGCCTAGCAGAAAAAGACAAATACCACATGATCTCACTTATATAGGGAATATAATGAATATAACAGTCTGAGGAATAAGGTCGAACAAAAAACACATAAGTAGGGTACAGACTGACAACCCTCAGAAAAGGGGGTGGTTGGGGGTTGAAAGAAATAAACCACAGAACTTATATGCATATATACACAACCAATGAACATGGACAACAAAGCTGGGGATGGGGTGGGGGTAATGAGGAGCAGGGAGTCAATGGGGTAAAAAAAAAGAAACATCTGTAACAAAAATAAAATAAAATAAAAAAAGAAAGCGAAGTGATGGAAATAAATCTTTCAATCACATGGAAAGCAAAAATAAGCTGAGGTAGTAATACTCATATCTGATAAAGTAGATTTCAAAATGAAGGCCATAACTAGAGACAATGAAAGCCACTAAATAATATTGAAAGGATCTATCCAACAGGAAGATATAACCTTAGTAAACATATATGCACCATATGCACCCAATATAGGAGGACCAACATATATTTAAAATCTTTTGGAATACTTCAAAGAAGAAATCAACAGCAATACAATCATAGTAGGGGATTTAATATCCTGAAGACATCACTGGATAAATCATTTAGACAAATTAACAAGAAAACACAGACTCTAAATGAAGCACTAGATCAAATGATTTTATAGATATCTACAGAGAATTACAACCCAGAACTGCAGAATTCACAGTCTTCTCAAGTGCACATGGGAGATTCCCAAAGATAGACCACATGTTAAGGCACTAAGTAAGTCTCTACAAGTTCAAGAAGATTGATACCATATCAAGCATCTTCTCAGATCCCAAAGGCATGTAAATAAAAATCAATTGCAACAAGAAGATGCAAAGGCATTTGAAAACATGAGCATGCTATTGAACAATGAATGGGTTACCATGGAGATCACGGTAGAAATTAAAAACTTCCTGGAAACCAATGAAAACAAACACATAACAACACACAATCTATAGGATGCAGCAAAAGCAGTTCTGAAAAGGAAGTTCATACTACTACAGGCCTACCTCAAGAAGCAAGAAAAATGTCTAATAGTCTATCTAACATCACAAATTAAAGAACTAGAAAAAACAAAACAAAACAGAAAGAATAGCCCAGAGCAAGTAGAAGGAAGGAAATAGTGAAGGTCAGAGCAGAAATAAATAACATGGAGACCAAAAAACAATTCAAAGGATCAATGAAACAAAAAGCTGGTTCTTTGAAAAGATAAACAAGACTGATGGAACCTTAGCTAGATTTACCAAGAAACAAAGAGAGAGAACCCAAATACACAAAATCATAAATGAAATTGGAGAAATAATAACTAACACCACTGAAATAAAACAGATTGTGAACAAATATTATGAACAATTATATGGGAAGAAATTCGACAATCTAAGCAAAATGGAAAAATTCCTAGAAACACATAGTCTCCCAAAACTGAACCAGGAAGAGATAGAAAATTTGAACAGACCAATAACAATAAAAGAGATTGAAGATTTAATCAAGACTCTCCCAGCAAACAAAAGGCCAGACCCGGAATGCTTCATGGGGGAATTTTACCAAAGATTCAAAGAAGAACTAATACCCATTCTTCTTAAACTGTTTCAAAATATCAAGAAAAAGGAAGACTTCCAAACTTGTTTTATGAGGCCAGCATATTTCTAATTGCAAAACCAGAAAAAGACACTACAAATAAAGAAAACTACAGACCAATATTCCTGATGAACATCAATGCCAAAATCCTGAACAAAATACTAGCAAATCAGATCCAGCAATACATCAAAAAAATTATTCACCATGACCAGGTGGGATTCATTCCAGGGATGCAAGCTTGGTACAATATTTGTAAATCAATAAATTTGATACACCACATAAACAAAATGAAAGATAAAAATTTATATATTCATATCAATAGATGCTAAAAAAGCATTCGACAAATTCCAACACACAATTCTGATAAAAACACTCAGCAATCTGGGAATAGAGGGATCATATCTCGACATAATAAATGCAATATATAGAAGACCTATAGCCAACATCATACGCAATGGGCAAAAAATCAAAGCATTTTGATTAGGAACAGAAAGAAGACAAGGATGGCCACTTCCACCACCCTTATTTAATGTAGTAATGGAAATATTACCCACTGTAATCAGACAGGAGAATAAAACTAAGAGTGATTCAAATTGAAAAGAAGGAAGTGAAACGGCCATTATTCAAAGATGACATGATATTGTACTTAGAAAATTTTAAAGACTCAATCAAAAACTTTACTGGACTTAATAAATCAATTTGGCAAAGTACCAGGATACAAAATTAACATCAAGTAATCAATAGCATTATTATGCACCAATGATGCACTCAAAGAAAGAGGAACTAAAAAAACCATCCCATTTAACATCACGGCAAAAAACTTAAGATACCTAGGAATAAACTTAACCAAATAAGTAAAGGACCTATATTCAGAAAACTACAGGTCATTGAAAAAAGAAATAGAGGAAGATATAAAAAAGTGGAAGCACATACTTTGTTCATGGATTGGAAGAATTAGCATCACTAAAATATCCTTACTACCTAAAGCAATCTATAGATTCAATGTAATCTGCATCAAAATACCAACAACATACTTCACAGAACTAGAACAAATACTCAAAAGTTTACATGGAACCAGAAAAGACCTCAAATAGTCACAGCAATCTTCAAAAAAAAGAACAAAGTAGGAGGAATCACATTACCAGATTTCAGGTTATAGTACAAAGCCACTCTAATCAAAACAGCCTGGTACTGGCACAAGAACAGACAGATAAACCAGTGGAACAGAACAGAAAACCCAGAATTAGACCCAAGGCAATAAGCTCTATTAATATCTGACAAAGGTGGCCAGACTATACAATGGAGTAAAGACAGCTTCTTTAATAAATGGTGTTGGGAAAATTGGACACCTTCATGCAAAAAAATGAACCTAGATCATCGACTTACACCATACACAAAAATAAACTCAAAATGGATAAAAGACTTAAATGTGACTTATGAATCCATAAAAATCCTGGAATAAACTGTAGGCAACAAAATTTCAGACATCATATGCAACAGAATTTTCACTGATACATCACCTACGGCAACAGAAACAAAGAAGAAAATGAACACATGGGACTATATCAAACTCAAAAGCTTCTTCACAGCAAAAGATACAATCATCAAAATGGAAAGGCAACCCACTGTATGGGAGAGCATAAGTGCCAATGATATATTTGATAAGGGGTTAATTTCTAATATAGATAGAGTGCTCATACAACTCAACAAAATAAAGATAAAGAACCCAATTAAAAAATGGGCAGAGGAACTAAATGGACACCTCTTTAAATAGGACATACCAATGGCTAAGAGACCTATGAAGAAATACTCAACATCCCTAATCAGCAGAGAGATGCAAATTAAGACAACAATGAGGTACCACCTCACACCTGTCAGAATGCCCATGATCAACAAATCATCAAACAAGTGCTGGCATGGGTGTGGAGAAAAGGGGACTCTAGTACACTGCTGGTGGGAATGCGGACTGGTTCAGCCACTATAGAAAACAATATCTTGTTACCTCAAAAAAATTAAAAATTGAACTTTCTTTTGATTCAGTGATCTCACTTCTATAAATATGCACTAAGAAACTCGAAACCCCAATCAGAAAGTATATATGTACCCCCATGTTCATAGCAGCAATATATATAATAGCTAAGATCTGGAAACAGTCCAAATATCCATCAGTAGACGAATGGATAAAAAGTTGTGGTACATATACACAATAGAGTACTATGCAGCTGTGAGAAAGAAAGATCTATTATCCTTGAGATAACATGAAGGATGTGGAGAGTATTATCCTAAGCAAAACAAGCCAAAAAGAGAAAGACCAGTATCATATGATCTCACTTATTTGTGGAATATAGTGAACAAAGCAGTCTGAGGAATGAGGTAGTCCCAGTGACGTGGAAGTAGGGTACAGACTGACAATCACCAACAGAGCGGATAGTGAGGGAGAGATAAACCACAGAACTTATATGCATGTATTCATTAACAATGAACATGGACAAATAAGCTGGGGACAGTGCATGGAGGGAGGGAAATTGGGGAATTAGTGGGGCAAAATGGAGTAACATATGTAACAAAAATTAATTAATTAAAAAAAAACCCATATCTACTAAGTTTTGTTCAGAAAAATGTCCTTGGGCTCAAGATTATTCTTATATAACTACTATTTTCTCTCTCACACACACGCTCACACACACACACACCATACAACACAATTGACATCTTTAAAGAACTAAACTCAATTTTTTCTTGTTCCTCTAATAGATACTAACAAAAACGTAATGGCACTTACCCTAGGCAATGACTTTTCAAAATATTGATTACTGTGATTTTAGTACCTGGCACACATGGCTTGAAGGTCAGTAAATACCAGCATTGAGTATCACAAGATATACAAAACAAAGATCTATATATTGACACTTTTCATTTAATCATCCTTTGAATAACATTTCGATGGCAATTATATGTTGCAGCTGTTTGTAATCAACTTAGTACTGTGATTGCTTGAGAATTATGATATGTAACAGGTATTGAATTTAATATTCAAGAGAGTCTAAATCAGGTTGGGTTGTTTTAAAATTAGTGTGTTCTATAAGGACAGAATATGAATAATGAGATGTATTAATGCTGCCTATGATTTGAGAACAATATTATTCACAAATTTCCTCTCCCTCATTTTTCTGCTTGAAACAAGGTACTTAAGAAATGTTTTTCAATGTTGCTACAAATGATGCTAATAATGTGTTATTTGTAGTATGCTCAGTTTCTCAATCAAAGAGATGAACTTAATTCAATCACATATATTCTTTCAATTTGTCCTTCCTGTGAACAACAGCTAGCATTTGCTATATACATTGTGGGGAAAGATACTAGGATAAATCAAAATGTATAAGTAAAAGCTGTGACTCAGCCAGAATGTGACTGAAGTCTCCTTAAGTCATTAAAAAAATGGTGATCACTCAATAGATGCTTCCACACATCTATGATCAGGAGGGGAAAATTGTAAATTTTCTGAAAATATCATGTATATGTAAATTATACGTGTATCTTAATGGCACTTCGATTCTCACTGGTTATGTCACTCTTATTACTAAAAACATAGCCTATAAACCCTTAATTCTGTCTGGTAATGATCCTTACAGAAATTTAAGACTTACATTCCAATGTAACTCTTATCTTTTGCTGGGCACTCTAGTCTTCCCTTTTGGAGCCTAGTAACAGGCTGTGCAGGACTTCACAAACCAGAATTCAAAGCCTTTTCTCTCAGGTTCTTATATTTCAGATCTTCCCTGTTTCCTATACAAGTGTCCCTTTCTTTCTATGTCACATTTACTATTATCAAGAGCTCTTCTGATGCCCTGGCTGGTGTGGCTAAGTGGTTAGAGTTTTGGCCTGCAGTCCCGAGAGCCCCGGGTTCGGTTCCTGCTAGGGGCATGTACCTCGGTTGCAGTTTGTCCCCGGCCCTGGATGGGTCGTGTGGGTTGCAGTCACTCGATGTGTTCCTTTCATGTCAATGTTTCTCTCTCTCCCTCCGACTCTATCTGAGAAGAAAATGGAAAAATGTCCTCAGGTAAGGATAAAAATAATAATAATAATAATAGCTCTTCTGAGAAAAATATTTTGATCATCAACATATTCTCTAACTTAAACCAAAAGAATGAATAACAGCAATAATTTTATTTATTTATTTTTAAATCTTTATTGTTGAATGTAAAATGTATTACAGATGTTCCACATTTTTCCCCCATTGACCCCCTCCTCCCCACTCCTGCCCCCTCCCACCTTTTCCCACACTATTGTCTGTGTCCATTGGTTATGCATATAAGTTCTTTGGTTTATTTCTTCCCACCCACCCCCAACCCCTTTCCCTTTGAGGTTTGTCAGTCTAGCAATGAATTTGTACTTCTTAATCTCTTCACCTTTTTCACCCATTCCCCCAACCCCCCTCCCATCTGGCAACCAACAAAATGTTCTCTGTATCTATGAGAATGTTTCTGTTCTACCTGTTCATTTTGTTTGTAGATTCCATTGTTGATAGATATGTATTCATTGCCATTTTGTTTGTTCATATATTTTATCTTTTTCTTCAAAAGGACCCTTCATCATTTCATATAATAATGGTTTGGTGGTGATGAACTCCTTTAACTTTTTCATGTCTGGGAAAGTCTTTATATGGCCATCTATTCTAAATGACAGCTTTGCAGGATAGAGTAATCTTGGTTGTAGGTTCTTGCTTTTCATCACTCTGAATATTTATTGCCACTCTCTTCTGGCCTGCAAAGTTTCTTTTGAGAAATCAGCTGACAGCCTTATGGGAACTCCTTCTAGATAACTAGCTGCTTTTCTCTTGCTGCTTTTAAGAGTCTCTCTTTGTCTTGAACCTTTTGCATTTTGATGATGATATGTCTTGGTGTGGGTCTGCTGGGGTTCATCTTATTTGGGACTCTCTGTGCTTCCTGGACTTGTATGTGTGTTTCCTTCACCAAGTTAGGAAAGTTTCCTGCCATTATTGTTTCAAACAGGTTTTGCATTTCTTGTTCTCGCTCTTCTCCTTCTGGCACCCCCAAGATGCCAATGTTGGCACACTTCAAGTTGTCTCAGAGGCTCCTTACACTATCCTCATTTTTTTTTTTTTTGGATTCTTTTTTCTTTTTGCTGTTCTCATTGGGCATTTTTTGCTTCCTTATATTCCAAATCAATGGTTTGCTCCTTGGATTTACATACTCTATTATTGAAGTTGTGTAAATTATTCTTTATTTCAGTTAATGCCTCCAATTCTAACTGTGCATCCATGACTTCTAACTGGCCCTTTTTTATGCTCTTGAGGCCCTCCCTAAGTTCACTGATGTTCTCACTAAGTTCACTGAGCATCCTTATAAGCAGTATTTTGAACTCAGCATCTGTTAGGTTGCTTATCTCCATTTCGCTTAGTTCTTTTCTTGGGGTTTTGTTCTGTTCTTTCATTCGGGACCTGTTTTTTTGTCTCCTCATTTTGGCTGCCTCTCTGTGTTTGTTTCTGTGTATTACTTAATGAGAGGTATGGGGCTAGCTGAGACCAGATGCTGCTCCTTTGAAAGAATTTAGGAAAAACCTGAAGCAGGATCCAAGACAGGCCAATCCTATGGTTAAGCAAGTGGCAACAGCTTGGGTGGGCCTGAAAGTTGGGTGGGGCGGGGCGGGGCCTCAGGGAGTCACCAGGGCGGGGCTACCATTGTGAGCCAGGTTGCGGCAGTTCCAGATATGGCGGCTGTGTGCCGCCCCAGGGGATGGCTCACCAAAGTAACAAAGGCCTCTGATAGCATGTTTGTCCTAGAGAAAGCCCCCTCTCCAACCCTCCCTTCAGTGCCGAACAGCTCAATTCTTCCCTATATGTCTCTGGTGCCCCTCGAGCTGCCTCCCCTTCAAGCTTAGAGGTAGAGAGTCAATAATTCTGTGTGGGCATTTTATGGAACTGCCTGGGGCTCCAGACACTTCAGCTTCGCTGAGCCCCATTAGTCAATCCTCCAGGTTCCGCAGCAGGCAAGAGACAACATGCAACAGAAGAGTCTGGGAGGCACAGCAGCCTTATTTGATATACAGTGAGCTGCGTACACATGCAAACTTCCCTCACTGGGTCTAGAGCTACCAGATGGCTGAAATGGGTAGACAAAACACCACACCCAAAGGAACGAAAGAGAAGAATCACCAGAAAAGAAAATACAGGAAATGGAAGAAAGCAACTTGCCAGATAAAGGATTCAAAGCAATGATTTTAAGGGTGCTCAAACAATTTGGTGAGAACTATAAGCAACTTAATAAGAATTATGAAGAGCTCACTGGAAACTACTTCAGCTTAAAAAAAGGTAGAAGCTACACATAAAGAGGTAGAAGCTATGCATAAAAATAAGGAGAAAATAAAGAATGACATAGCTTTTAAGAAAAAATCCTTAGAAGGGTTTAATGGTAGATTAGAAGAAGCTGAGATCGAATCCATGACTTAGAAGACAAGGTAGAGAAAAACACCCAAATAGAGCAGAAAATGGAAAAAAGGGTTTAAAAAGCAGGAGGAGAGTTTAAGGGGGCTGTGGGACAATATAAAACATACCAACATTTGCATTATGGGGGTACTGGCGAAAAAAAAAATCAGAGAAAGGAATACAAAACCTGTTTGAAGAAATGACAGCATGCTTCCCTAAACTGGTGAAGGAAAAAGTCACACAAGTCCAGGAAACACAGAGAGTTCTTAGCAAGATAAACCCCAGAAGACCTATAGTTAGACACATCATAACAAAAATGGCAAGCAGTAAAGAGCAAGTGGTAGGAAAAAAATAGTAAAGATCAGAGCAGAAATAAATGACAGAAAGCCTAAAAAACAATTCAAAAGAGCAATGAAACAAAGAGCTGGTTCTTTGAAAAGATAAATAAGATTGATGGACCTCTAGCTTGACTCACCAAGAAGCAAAGAGGAAGGACCCAAATAAACAAAATCTGAAATAAAAGAGGAGAAGTAACAACTGACAGACAACACAGAAATACAAAAGACTGTTAACAAATACTATGAACAATTATATGTGAACAAATTGGACAATCCAAGCAAAATGGACAAATTTCTAGAAACACATAGTCTCCAAAAATTGAACCGGGAAGAGATAGAAAACATGAAAAAAACAATAACATCTAAAAAAATTAAAGACGTAATAAGGATGACTTCAAGGGGGGGGTTTACCGAACATTCAAAGAAGCATTAACACCCGTTCTCCTCAAACTATTCCAAAAATTCAAGAAGAAGTAAGACTTCCAAACTCGTTTTATGAGGCCAGCATAATTCTAATTCCAAAACCAGATAATTAAACTAAAATGAAAACAAAAAACAAAAAACAAAAAACCTAGAGGCCAATATCCCTGATGAACATATATGCCAAAAGCCTTAACAAATTATTAGCAACTCAGATACAGCCATACATTTAAAAAGTTATTCACCATGACCAAGTGAAACAAGGCTAATACAATTTTTGAAAATCAATAAATGTGATATGCCACATAAACAAAATGAAAGTTAAAAAAACATCATCATATCAATAGACACAGATAAAGCATTCAACAAAATCCAGCATCTATTTCTGATAAAAATGCTCACCAGTATGGGAACAGAGAAATCATATCTCGACATAATAAAGGACATATATGAAAGACTTAAGCAAACGATATACTCTGTAGGCAAACACTAAAAGCTTTTTACTTAAGAACAGGAACAAGACAGAAATTACCAGATTCACAATTACTTTTTTTTTTCTGTTTTGTGTTTTGTTTTTTTAATTAATTAATTTTTGTTACAGATGTTTATCCTTTTCCTCCCAATGATTTACCCTCGCATTCCCTTCCTGCCCTTTACCCAGTTTGGTGTCCATGTCCACTGTTCATGCATACATGAATATAAGTTGTGTGGTGTATCTCTCTCTCACCATCCCCTTTTCAGGGGATTCTCAGTCTGTACCCCACTTCCACGTCTCTGGGATTACCCCATTCTTAAGAATGTTATGATCATTATATTCCACAAATAAGTGAGATCATATGATACTTGTCTTTCTCTGTTTGACTTGTTTCACTTAGGATCATACTTTCCAGGTCCCTCCATGTAGTCTCAAAAGATAAGAGATCTTTCTTTCTTACAGTTGCATAGTACTCCATTGTGTATATGTACCACATCTTTTTTATTCCATTTGTCTACTGATGGACACTTGAGCAGTTTCCAGATCTTAGCTATTGTAAATAGTGCTGCTACAAACATGGGGGTACATATATTCTTTCGGATTGATGTTTCAGGCTTCTTAGGGTATATTCCTAGAAGTGGGACAACTGGGTCAAATGGAAGTTCAATTTTTAATTTTTTGAGGTAACACCATATTGTTTTCCATACTGGCTGCACCAGTCTGCATTCCCACCAGAAGTGTACTAGAGTCCCCTTTTCTCTACATCCTCACCAACACCTGTTGTTTGATGAGTTGTTGATGGGCAGCCATTATGACAGGTGTGAGGTGATACCTCATTGTTGTTTTAATTCGCATCTCTCTGATGATTAGTGATGATGAGCAATTCTTCATATGTCTCTTGGCCATGTGTATGTCCTGTTTGGAGAGGTGTCTATTTCCTCTGCTCATTTTGTAACTGGGTTTTTGTCTTCCTTTTGTGGAGTTGTATGAGCACTTTATATATACTGGAAATTAACCCCTTATCTCATATATCATTGGCAATTATGCTCTCCCATACAGTGGGTAGCCTTTCCGTTTTGACAATTGTATCTTTCGCTGTGCAGAAGTTTTTTAGTTTGATGTAGTCCCATTTGTTCATTTTCTCCTTTGTTTCTATTGCCTTAGGTGATGTATCAGTGAAAAATCTGCTGTGTATGATGTCTGAAATTTTTTTGCCTACAGTTTCTTCTAGGATTTTTATGGATTCATGAGTCACATTTAAGTCTATTATCCATTTTGAGTTTATTCTTCTGTAGGGTGTCAGTTGATGGTCTAGTTTCATTTTTCTGCATGTAGCTGTCCAATTTTCCCAGCACCATTTATTAAAGAGGCTGTCCTTAATCCACTGTATGCTCTTACCACCTTTGTCAAATATTGATTGAGCATATTGCCTTGGGTCCATTTCTGGGTTCTTTGTTCTGTTCCACTGGTCTATATGCCTCTTCTGGTGCCAGTACCAGGCTGTTTTAATTATGGTGGCTTTGTAGTATAACCTGAAATCTGGTAATGTGATCCCTCCAACTTTGTTCTTCCTTTTCAAGATTGCTGTGGCTATTCGAGGCCTTTTTGTTTCCATATGAACTTTTGAAGTACTTGTTCTAATTCTGTGAAGTATACCGTTGGTATTGTGATGGGGATTGCGTTGAATCTATAGATTGCTTTGGGCAATATAAACATTTTAATAACGTTAATTCTCCCAATCCTTGAACAGGATATGTGCTTCCACTTTTTTATATCTTCCTCTATTTCTTTTTTCAATGACCTACAGTTTCCTGCGAATAGGTCCTTTATTACTTTGGTTAAGTTAATTCCTACGTATCTTAATTTTTTTGGCACAATGGAAATGGGATATTTTTCTTAGTTTATCTTTCTGTGAGTTCATCATTGGTTTATAATACTGCCATTGAGCCCTGGCCAGTTTGGCTCAGCGGTTAGAGCGTCGGCCTGCAGTCCGGAGAGACCCGCTAAGGGCACGTACTTCGGTTGCAGTTTGTCCCCGGCCCTGGTTGGTCGTGTGGGTGGCAGCCACTCGATGTGTCCCTTCACGTCGATGTTTCTCTCTCTCTCTCCCTTCCTCTCTCTCCCTCCCACTCTATCTGTACAAAAAATGGAAAAATATCCTCGGGTGAGGAAAAAAAAATAAAAATAAAAATAAAAAGAATGCCATTGATTTCTTGACGTTAATTTTATATCCTGCTACTTTGCCAAATTCATTTATTAAGTCTAGTAAAATTTGATGGAGTCTTTGGGGTTTTCTACATATAGTATCATGTCATCTGCCAATAATGACAGTTTCACTTCCTCCTTTCCAATTTGGATCCCTTTCATTTCTTCTTTCTGTCTGATCTCTGTGGCTAAGTCTTTCAGTACTATGTTAAATAAGATTGGCGAAAATGGGCATCCTTACCTTGTTCCTCTTTTAAGGCAAACATTTTAGTTTTTGCCCTTTGAGTCTGATGTTGGCTGCAGGTCTTTCATATATGAACTTTATTATGTCTAGATATGATCTCTCTATTCCCATATTGCTGAGTGTTTTTATCAGAAATGGATGCTAGATTTTGTCGAAGGCTTTTTTGGCATCTATTGATATGATCATGTCATTTTTATTCTTCATTTTATTTATGAGGTGTATTATGTTTATTGATTTGTGAATATTGTGCCAGCCTTGCATCCCTTGGATGAATCCCACTTGGTCATGGTGGATAATTTTTTTGGTGTATTGCTGGAGCCGATTTGCTAGTATTTTGTTCAGGATTTTGGTGTCTATGTTCATCAGGGATATTGGCCTGTGGTTTTCTTTCTTTGTAATGTCTTTTTCTGATTTTGCAATTAGAATTATGCTGGCTTCATAAACGAGTTTGGAAGTCTTCCTTCTTCTTGAATTTTTTGAAGTAGTTTTTGGAGAATGGTTGTTAATTCTTCTTTGAATGTTCTGTAAAACTCCCCCATGAAGCCATCCGGCCTGGGCTTTTGTTAGCTGGGAGAGTCTTGATTACATCTTCAATTTCTTCTGTTGATATTAGTCTGTTAAAGTTTTGTATCTCTTCCTGCTGCAGTTTTGGGAGACTATGTGTTTCTAGAAATTTGTCCATTTTGCTTAGATTCTCAAATTTGTTGCCATATAATTGTTCATAGTAGTTGTTAACGATCTTTTGTATTTCTGTGGTTTTAGTTGTTACTTCTCTTTGATTTCTGATTCTGTGTATTTGGGTTCTCTCTCTTTGTTTCTTGGTGAGTCTATCTAAGGATCCATCAATCTTTTTTGTCTTTTCAAACAACCAGCTCTTTGTTTTATTGATCATTTTAATTGTTTTTTTTGTTTTGTTTTTGTTTCTATGTCGTTTATTTCTGTTGTGATCTGTACTATTTCTTTACTTCTACTTGCTCTGGGGTTTTCTTTTTGTTTGCTCTCTAGTTCTTTAAGTTTTGAGGTTAGATCCTCTATTAGAGATTTTTCTTTTTTTTTTTTTTTTCTTGAGATATGCCTGTAGTGCTATGAACTTCCCTCTCAGAACTGCTTTCGCTGCATCCCATAGATTTTGTGTTGTGTCTTCATTTTCATTGGTTTCCATGAAGTTTTTGATTTTTTCCTTGATCTCCTCAGTGACTCATTCAATGTTTAATAACCTGCTATTTAGCTTCCATGTGTTCAGAAATCTTTCTATGTTCTTCTTGCAGTTGATTTCTCGTTTCATGCCATTGTGATCTGAGAAGATGCTTGATATGATTTCAGTCTTCTTGAACTTATAGAGACTTACTTTGTGCCCTAACATGTGGTCTATCTTTGAGAATATCCCATGTGAACTTGAGAAAAATGTGAATTCTGTAGTTTTGAGGTGTAATTCTCTGTAGATATCTATTAAATCCATTTGGTCTAGTGCTTCATTTAGAGTCTCTGTTTCCTTGGTACTTTTTTGTCTAGAGAAATTATCCAGTGATGTCAGCGGGGTGTTCAAGTCCCCTGCTATGATTGTGTTGCTATTGATTTCCCCTTTGAAGTCCTCCAGAAGATTTTTAATATATTTTGGTGCTCCTATATTGTGTGCATATATGCTTATCAAGGTTAAATCTTCTTGTTGGATAGATCCTTTCAATACTATGTAGTGGCCTTCTTTGTCTCTAGTTATGGCCTTCATTTTGAAGTCTGTTTTATCAGATATGAGTATTGCTACCCCAGCTTTTTTTTTTCCTTTCCGTTTGCTTGGAAGATTTTTTTCCATTCCATCACTTTCAACCTATGTGAGTCTTTTGTTGTGAGGTGGGTCTCTTGTAAACAACATATAGATGAGTCATGCTTTCTTATCCAATCAGCTACTCTGTGTCTTTTTATGGGAGTATTCGATCCATTTATTTTTAGGGTGATTATTGATTTGTACTTATTTATCGCCAGTTTTGTTTAGTGTGGTTTCATTTTTCTTCCCATTTCTCCTGCTAATTACAGCATCCTTTTAACATTTCTTGCAGTGCTGGTTTGGTGTTAACGTATTCCCTTAGCCTTTTTTTTTTTTTTTTTTTTTTTTGGTCTGGGAAGCTCTTTATTTGACGTTCCATTTTGAATGATAGTCTTGCTAGTAGAGCAGTCTTGGATTCAGATCCTTGTTTTTCATGACCTTGATTACTTCATGCCCTTCCCTTCTGGCCTGTAGTGTTTCTTGTGAGAAGTCAGCTGAGAGCCTAATGGCGTTTCTTTTGTAGATAACCTGCTGCTTATCTCTTGCTGCTTTTAGGATTCTCTCTTTGTCTTTAATTTTTGCCAGTTTGATTACTAAGTGTTTTGGTGTGGGCCTGTTTGGGTTTTTCTTACTTGGGGCTCTCTGTGCTTCTTGAACTTGAATGCCTTCTTCCTTCAACATATTAGGAAAGTTTTCTGTCACTATTTCTTTGAGTATATTCTCTATCCCTTGCTCATTTTCTTATTCTTTGGAAACTACTATGATGCAAATATTATTATGTGTCCAGTGTCCCACAGTTCTCTTAAGCTGTCTTCCTGTTTTTTAATCGTTTTTTCCTTTTGGTTTTCTGGTTAATTTTTTCTACCCTGTCTTCTATTTCACTGATCTGGTCCTCAGCTTCCCCTAATCTGCTCCTTAGACCTTCCAATGTGTTTTTCATTTCTGATATGTTGGTTTTAATTTACAACTGGTTGATTTTCAACATTTCTATGTCTTTACTTATGGTGCTCATGTTGTTACACATGCTGTTGAGTTTCCTCAAGATCATGGCTCTGAATTCCAGTTCTGTTAACTTGCTTAACTGTACCTCATTTATCTCATCTTCGTAGAGGTCTCTTGTTCTTTCATTTGGCTTTTGTTTCTGTTTTTCATCATTTTGGGTATCACAGTGGGCTTTGGAGTCTGCCAAAATTTTCCTGTGGGTATTGGTGTTCTGCTGTTTCTGGCTCCCTCTCCTGCGTTTGGGTGAGACAATGAGGACACACTTTAACCACCACTGTGATGTTTTAATTTCCTCTAGTTTTTTTTTGTTTGTTTTTTTTTGCTTGGAGTCTATTAGTAGAGGTCACCTGAAGAACCTTGGTTTCTGAGTTGCCTGAAAAACTCCCTCAGGTGCTCAGTTTAAGAGGATTTCCTGAGGGTGGAGCAAGTGCTGTTTGTTAATGGGCCTCAATTAGCATGTCAATGGCCATGGGTGGTGTTGAATCTCTGAGAGAGGGTCCACTGCTCTCCCTAAGGCCCTGCAAAGGATTAAGATGACCACAGTCCTGCGTTGCTGCACTCAGCAAAAGCTCTGAGCACCCTCTAAATCTCGAGTGTCCCCACACAGTTTCAGTCGTCTTCCTTCCCTCTGCCAGAGCCCACGGTGAGTGGCTGCTGCCAATATAGCCTCTGTCCAGATTCTGTGTCATGGAGCCACCTGGGACTTTAACCTGAGGGCGCTGCTCCTAGCTAAGGGTGACCAAGTTTGCGGCACCAGCCGAGGGCGTAGCACTCAGCAGAGTTCGCAGGACTCATCTGTGGTCACAGCTGAGGGGGCAGCATCTTCCAGCCGAGTCCCCTGGTCCCAGACAAGTCCCCTAGTCCCAGCCCATGCCGCTGCAGATCTTGGGCTTCTCACACCCTCTCGGGTCCTCACAAGCCTACCAGGATTGAGTCAGTGTCCCTGTTTATGTAGTCCTCCAGGCTGCCTTTCGGTTGTCCCTTCCTGATGATTTGTCTTTATTTTCTATTTAAATCCAGTTTGGTGCTGGGAGATGGTCTGTGTAGCTCCATTCATTCCGCCACCATTTTTTCTCTCCTGCAATTCTTCTTTAACATAGTACTGGAAGTCTTTGTCACAGCAATTAGACAGGAAGAAAAAAATCAAAGGGATTCAAATTAGAAAGGAGGAGGTAAAACTGAAATTATTTGCAGATGGCATGATATTGTACATAAAAATCTGAAAAGACTACATGAACTAGATTTAATAAACAAATTCAGCAAAATAGCGGGCTACAAAATTAACATCCAGAAATTGACAGTATTCTTACACACCAATAACAAACTCACAGGAAAAAAAAAAAAAAAAAAAACAGTCTCATTTATTATTGTGGCAAAAAAAAAAATTAAGATACCTAGAAATAAACTGAACCAAAGAAGAACCAATATACAGAAAATTACAAGACATTGAAAAAATAAATGGAGGTATATAAAAAAGTGAAAGCATACAGCTTGTTCATGTGTTGGAAGGATTAACATCATTAAAATGTTTATACTACCAAAGCAATCTACAGATGCAATGCAAGCCCCATCAAAATACCAAGGACATATTTTACAGAACTAGAACAAATACTTCAAAATTCCTATGGAACCAAGAGACCCCAAACAGCTACAAAAATTTTGAAAAAAAAAACAAAGTAGGAGGGATCACAATACAGAATATCAGGGTATAATACAAATCCATAGTAATCAAAACAGCATGGTACTGGCACAATGACAGGTATATAGATCAATGGAACAGAACAGAGAACCCAGAAATTGGCCCAAGACATTATGTTCAATGAATATTTACAAAGGTGCTAAGAGCATACAGTGAAGTCAAGACATCCTCTTCAACAAATAGTGTTGGGAAAATTG
The DNA here is from genome assembly GCF_014108415.1 of Molossus molossus. NCBI lineage: Eukaryota > Metazoa > Chordata > Mammalia > Chiroptera > Molossidae > Molossus > Molossus molossus. The sequence goes on from NW_023425355.1 coordinate 53,125,989, forward strand.
TACTGCTGCATGCATGAAAATGAAACTACACCAACAACTTACACCATACACAAGAATACACTAAAAATAATAAAAGACTTGAAGGTGACTCATGATCCATAAAAATTCTAGAAGAAAATGTAGGCAACAAAATTTCAGACATCACATGTAGCAGAATTTTCACTGATACAATGCCTAAGGCAAGAGAAACCAAGTAAAATCTTAATACATGGGACTACATTGAACTAAAAAGCTTTTGCACAGCAAAAGAAACAAGCATCAAAATGGAAAGGGAACCCACTATATGAGAGATTATAATTACCAATGATATGTCAGATAAAGGGTTTAATTCTAACATATATAGCATACTCATACTACTCCACCAAAGGGAAACAAAGAACCCAATTAAAAAATTTGCAGGAGACCTCAATAGACACCTCTCCAAACAGTACATACAAATGGCCAAGAGACATGTGAAAACATGCTCATCACTAATCATCAGAGAGAGGTATATTAAAACATCTATGCTGTATCACCTCACACCTACCAGAATGGCTGTTATCAATAAATCATCAAACAGCAAGTGCTGGCAAGGATGTGGAGAAAAGGCCACTCTAGTACAATGCTGGTGGAAATGCAGACTGGTGCAGACACTATTGAAAATTATATGGTGTTTTCTCAAAAAAATTAAAAATTGATCTGTTCTTTGACCCAGTAATCACACTTCTAGGAATATATTCTAAGAAACCTGAAACACCAATCAGAAATAATATATGTATCTGTATGTTCATAGCAGTACTATTTACAATAGCTAAGATCTGGAAACAGCCCAAGTGTCTGTCAATAGATGAGTGGATAAAAATGCTTTGGTACATATACACAATGGAATACTATGCAGCTGTAAGAAAAAAAAAATCTTTTATTCTTTGAGACAACATGGAAATACCTAAAGAGCATTATGCTAAGCGATATAAGCCAATTGGAGAAAGACTAATACCACATGATCTCACTTAATTGTGAAATATAATAAACAACATAAGCTAATGAATGTAATAGACCAAGAGATATATAAACGTGTAAGGTTCAGACTGATAAACCTCAGCGGACGGGGTCAGGGGGGGATGGTGAGATTAACCAAAGTACTTATATGCATGTATGGGTAACCAATTGATATAGACAACAATGCTGGGGGTGGGGGTATCGGGAGGAGGATTTTAGGGGAGAAATAGGAGAAACATCTGTAATGAAAATAAATTAATAAAAATTGCAAAATATAATTGAAGAAACTAGATGTAGGTTATATTTGAATTCTGTGTACTGTCTTCATAAATTTTCTGTAAATTTAAAACTCTTTTGCAAAAAATACCATTAAATATGTGACATCACATTCTATTAGTGATGTTCTGGGGAAGTACATACTAATACATATGCCTCCACAATCTGGTGGGAATACAAATAGTTGCAACCCTTATGAAATGGAATTGTGCCATAACTATCAAAAATATACATCTAGCCCTGGCTGGTTTGGCTCAGCGGTTAGAGCGCCGGCCTGCGGTCCTGAGAGACCCGGGTTCGGTTCCTGCTAAGGGTATGTACCTCGGTTGCAGTTTGTCCCCGGCCCTCGTCGGTTGTGCGGGTGGCAGCCACTCGATGTGTCCCTTTCACGTCGATGTTTCTCTCTCTCTCTGTTCCTCTCCCCCCCCCCCATTCTACCTGAACAAAAAATGGAAAAATGTCCTCAGGTGAGGATAAAAAAATATATATATATATACACATCTATTCTCCTGACTTCTTTAGTTTTGTGGTTAAAGCATAGGCCTTCAGGGTTATGGGTTGGATTCCCAGTCACAGGCACATACCTGGGTTGAATGTTTGATCCCAGACCCTGGTTGGGGTTGTGTGGGAGGCAACCAATCAACGTGTTTCTCTTACATTGATGTTTTTCTCTGTCTCTTTCCCTCCCTTTGTTCCACTCTATCTAAAAGTGGATAAAAAAAAAAATACCCTTGGGTGAGGATTAAGAAATATATATATATATCTCTTAAATATACATATATATACATATATGTATATATATGTAATCTGTTGATCAATCAAACATCAATCTGAATTCTAGGACTTCACCCTGAAAATAGAGCACAGAAATACATATACACAACGTTACTGGCCTCAACATATTTTTGGTAAATTTATAATATTGGAAACATCCCAAATGTTTATACTTAAGACAGTGGTTCAATAAATTATGGTACATTCATATGACATGGTTTTATGCAACTTCAAAAAAAATGAGGAAGAATGAATGAACTGATATGGAGTGACTTTCAGAATATATTGTTAAATTTAAAAAAAAAATGATAAGTACAAAGATTGCATATAGATGCTATTTTTCTGGAATAAAGATGGAGAATAAAGCAGAACATACACATATCTGCTAATTAAAAATATATTTTTATTGATTTTTAGTGAACAAGAAAGGGAGAGGGAGAGAGAAATGGAAACATCAGTGAGAGAGAACATTGATTTGGTGCATCCTGCATGCCCCCAACTGGGAATTGAGCCTGTAACCCAGGCATGTGCACTGAGCAAAAAACAAACCAGGGACATCTTGGTTCATAGGTTGATGCTTAACCCCTGACCCACACCTGTTGGGCATATCTGCTAAGTTTTTAAAAAGAAACCCAAGAAAGATAAACTAAAGGGATTGATTACCTACAATAGTGAATGGGATAAACATAGAAAGGATGCTGAATGTAAACAACTTAAAAGAGACTGGGATAGGAGTGACACTTTCCTAAGTATATGTTTCCGACTAGTTTTAAGTTTTGGAACCATGTTAATGTTTTACTTAAAAATAAATAAACAAAATACACACATTTACTCACATACATACATTTAACAAAATAAGGGGGGACACACAAATTAAATTAAAAACAGAAAAAAAGGTCCCACCATTTTGGAAGATCCTGGGTCTTCCCTGGGAGGAGGCAGTGGGAGCAGCTAGGGCCCAGCAACCTGAGCCCACCAGCACACCTGGCACCATCGGAGCAGGGAACACTCTGTGTCAACACAGACCAGTGCACAGTAGTATAGCTCCCAAGGTGCCAGTCACGAAAGTCATGGACAACCTGAAGCCCAGCACCATCCCCCAGAGAAGCAGCCCTATAAGAGTCTAGATATAATCCAACAACAGAGGCTTGGGAGCAGACATCCATCCCCAGGCAATGGAAGAACAGACCAGCATCTGAAACCCATCCCCAAAAACTATGGGAAAAGCAGAGCAAAATTTGAGCCCCACAGGGCAGCAGCAATCCCCAGCTTCTAGTAGCAAAACCTGGGGCTCCACAAAGGCCTGTGCAGTCCAGCAACTCACAAGAGCAGTGGGAAGCCTGAGCCCAAGAGACACTGGTGTGATCCAGCTGCCCACCCCCAGGACCTGTGCGACTCAGCATGGACTGTGCCATCCTGTTACCCACTTGACCTGTAGGGTGCTGAAGCACCAGAGAACACTGACTGACCCAGTAGCCCATAAAATAGGCACACAGCCTGGTCCCAAAAGGGACTGTGCGATCCAGTTATTCGCAGAACCTGCAGGGTTCTGGGGGTACCAGATTGTCCTGTGTGACCCAGCAGCACACAAGAAAGGAATAGAGGATGTAAAAATGGAGGCTGAGTAAATAGAAGCTACACAGATGGTCTCCAAGGACCAAATGTGAATTACAACTGAAATAAAGACAAATCCCTGGAAAAAAGCAACAGAAAAGCAGGAGGACAGGACCATATAACCACAGTACAGAGAGCCTGGACAGAACACTAAAATAGCCACAGCCACTGACCTGGGGGCTACAACAGAGGGAGGGCAGACTGGGCTGGAACTCTTTGGGAAAAACCAGAATTTGGAGGGCACTCAGAGTTATTGTTGAGTTGCAGCCACAATAAACTGTGGCCGGTGCGCTACTTCCTTGAGCTGTGGGGAGAAACAGTAGCCCCCCCACCCTTGGAGATTCAGCCTTTCCCAGGTGAGGCAAAGAAATGCAAATTGAGGCTCATTACCAATCAGCATTTATCTCACACTCTGAAAATACTCTTATGCAAAACACCAGGGCTATATTCAAAGGTCCTGAGTAACTGAGACTACTAGCCACCAGGAAAAAACCTAGAGGATAACTGAACCTTTCTGGGGCTTGAAAGTCTACCCAGGAAAGTAAGGCCAGAAAGTGGTGTTTAATGTGGGCCCGCCCAGGCCCATCCAAACACAGTAGAAAGAGCCACAAAGAGCAGAACACCAGCACCCACAGGGATAATTTGGCAGGCTCCAAAACCCACTGAAATAGCCAAAATGGTGAAACAAAGAAACAGATGTTGAATGAAAGAACAAGAGAACTCTATTGAAGATGAGATCAATAAAATACAGTTAAGCAAATTATCAGAGGAAGAGTTCAGAGCCATGAGCCTGAGAAAGCACAACCGCATGAGTAAAGACATCAGCACCATGAGTAAAGATATAAAAACATTGAAAACTAACAAAGTGGAAATGAAGAATGACATATCAGAAATTAAGAATACATTGGAAGGATTAACAAGCAGAGCAGAGGAAGCTGAGGACCAAATCTGTGAATTAAAACAAAGGGTAGAAAAAAATCAACCAATCAGAAAACCAAAAGGGCAAAAAAATTAAAAAAAAACAAAAAACAGAAAGACAGTATAAGAGAACTGTGGGACAATAGGAAACATGATAACATTTGATTCATAGGAGTCCCCAAAGAAGAAGAAAATGGGCAAGGATTAGAAAATATATTTGAAGAAATAGTGACAGAAAACTTTCCAAACTTGGTGAAGAAAGAAGGTATTCAAGTTCAACAAGCACAGAGAGCCCCAAGTAAGAAGAAACCAAACAGGCCCACACCAAGACAGAAAATAATTAAAATGTCAAAAATTGAATACAAAGAGAGAATCCAAAAGGCAGCAAGAGATAAGAAACAGATTACCTACAAAAGAAACCCCCCTAAGGCTCTCAGCTGACTACTCAACAGAAACACTACAGGCCACAAGAAAGTGGCATGAAGTAATCAGGGTCATGAAAAACAAGGCTCTGAATCCAAGACTACTCTATCCAGCAAGGCTATCATTCAATATAGAAACTCAAATGAAAAGCTTCCCAGAAACAAACAAACAAAAGGGTAAGGGAATATATTAACACCAAAACAGAACTGCAAGATATGCTAAAAGGACTACTGTAATTAGTAGAAGAAATAGGATGAAAAATATAACCACACTAAACAAAAAGGGCAATAAAGAAGTACATATCAATTATCACCTTAAATGTGATTAGTTTGAATACTCTGATAAAAACACACAGAGTAGCTGGTTGGAAGAGAAAACATGTTGTTTACAAGAAACCAACCTCACAACAAAAGACTCACAAAGGTTGAAAATGAAGGGATGGAAAAATTCTTCCAAGCAAATGGAAAGGAAAAAAAAAAGCTGGGGTAGCAATACTCATATCTGATAAAATAGATTTCAACCTGAAGACCATAACTAGAGTCAAAGAAGGCCACTACATAATATTGAAAGGATCTATCCAACAGGAAGTTATAACCTTGATAAACATATATGCACCCAATATAGGAGCACCAAAATATATTAAAAATCTGGAGGACTACAAAGGAGATATCAATAGTAATACAATCATAGCAGGGGACTTCAAAACCCCGCTGACATCACTGGATAGATCCTCTAAACAAAAAATTAGCAAGGAAACAGAGACTCTAAATGAAACACTAGACCAATTGGCTTTAATAAATATCTACAGAGAATCACCCCCCAAAACTACAGAATTCACATTCTTCTCAATTGCACATGGGACATTCTCAAAGATAGACCAAATGTTAGGACACAAACTAAGTCGCTACAAGTTCAAAAACACAGAAATCATATTAAGCAACTTCTCAGATTACAATGGCATGAACTAGAAATCAACTGCAACAAGAACATGCAAAGACATTTGAACACATGGAAGCTAAATAGCATGTTATTAAACAATGAATGGGTTACCAAGGAAATCAAGGAAGAAAATAAAAACGTCCTGGAAACCAATGAAAATAAACACACAACAAAACAAAATCTATGGGATGCAGCGGAAGCAGTTCTGAGAGGGAAGTTCATAGTACTACAGGCCTATCTCAAAAAAAAAAACACAAAAAACAAAACAAAACAAAACAAAACAAAAAAAACAAGAAAAATCTCTAATAGACTATCTAATCTCACAACTTAAAGTACTAGAGAGAAAACAAATGGAAAATCCCAGAGCAAGTAGAAGGAACGAAATAGTAAAGATCAAAGCAGAAATAATAGACATAGACTCGAAAAAAACAATTCAAAGGATCAATGAAACAAATAACTTCTTTTTCAAAAGTTGAACAAGATTGATGGACCCTCAGCTAGACTCACCAAGAAACAAAGAGAGAGAACCCAAATACACAAAATCAGAAATGAAAGAGGAGAAGTAAACTGACATCACAGAAACACAAAAGATCATTAACAACTACTATAAAAAATTATATGGAAATGAATTCGACAATGTAAGCAAAATGGACAAATTTCTAGAAACACAGTCTCCAAAAACTGGACCAGGAAGAGATAGAAAACTTGGACTGACCAATAATAACAGAAGAAATTAAAGATGTAATCAAGACTCTGCGAGCAAACAAAAGCCCAGGCCCGGATGGCTTCACGGGGGAGTTTTACCAAACATTCAAAAATGAATTAACACCCATTCTCCTAAAACTATTTCAAAAAATTCAATAAGAGGGAAGACTTCCAAACTCATTTTATGAAGCCAGCGTGATTCTAATTCCAAAACCAGAAAAAGACACTACGAAGAAAGAAAACTACAGGCCAATATCCCTGATGAACATAGATGCCAACATCCTGAAGAAAATATTAGAAAATCGGCTCCAGCAATACACCAAAAAAATTATTCACCGCCACCAAGTGGGATTCATCCGAGGGATGCAAGGCTGGTACAATATTTGCAAATCAATAAACGGGATATACCACATAAATAAAATGAAGAATAAAAACCACATGATAATATCAATAGATGCCTAAAAAGCCTTTGACAAAATTCAGCATCCATTTCTAACAAAAACGCTCAGCAATGTGGGAATAGAGGGATCATATCTAGACATAATAAAGGCCATATATGAAAGACCTACAGCCAACATTATACTCAATGGGCAAAAACTAGAAACATTTTCCTTAGGAACAGGACCAAGGCAAGAATGCCCACTTTCGCCACTATTATTTGACATAGTATTGGAAGTCTTAGCCACAGCAATCAGATAGGAAGAAAAAATAAAAGGGAATCAAATAGGAAAGGAGAAAGTGAAACTGTCATTATTGGCAGATGACATGATACTATACGTTGAAAACCCTAAAGACTCGATCAAAATTTTCCTAGACTTAATCAATGAAACTGGAAAAGTAGCAGGATACGAAATTTACGTCAAGAAATTGATGGCATTCTTATACACCAATGAACTCACAGAAAGATAAACTAAGAAAACAATCCCATTTACCATTGTGGCAAAAAATATTAAGATACGTAGGAATAAACGTAACCAAAGAAATAAAGGACCTATTTGCAGAAAACTACAGGTCACTGAAAAGAAATAGAGGAAGATATAAAAAACTGAAAGCACATACCCGGTTCATGGACTAGACGAATTTACCTCATTAAAATGTCCATACTACCGAAAGCAATCTATAGATTCAATGCAATCCCTATCAAAATAACAATGGCATACTTCACAGAATTAGAACAAGTACTTCAAAAGTTGATATGGAACCAAAAAAAGACCCCGAATAGCCACAGCAATCTTGAAAAAGAAGAACAACATTGGAGACATCACATTACCAGCTTTCAGGTTATACTACAAAGCCACTGTAACCAAAACAGCCTGGTACTGGCACAAGAACCGGCATATAGACCAGTGGAACAGAACAAAGAACCCAGAAATGGACCCTAGGCAATATGCTCAATTAATATTTGACAAAGGTGGCAACAACATGGAGTAAGGAGAGCCTCTTTAATAAATGATGTTGGGAAAATTGGACAGCTACTTGCAGAAAAATGAATCTAGACCATCAACTTACACCCTACAGAAGAATAAACTCAAAATGGATAAAAGATTTAAATCTGGCTCATGAATCCATAAAAATCCTAGAAGAAACTATAGGCAAAAAAATTTCAGACTTCATACACAGCAGAATTTTCACTGATAGATCACCTAAGGCAATAGAAACAAAGGAGAAAATGAACACATGGGACAACATCAAACTCAACAGCTTCTGCACAGCGAAAGATACAATCATGAAAACAGAAAGGCTACCCACTGTATGGGAGAGCATAATTGGCAATGATGTCTCAGATAAGGGCTTAATTTCCAATATATATAGAGTGCTCATACAACTCAACAAAAGAAAGACAAATAACCCAATTTAAAAAAGGGCAAAGTAACTAAATAGACACCTCTTCAAACAGGACATATAAATGGCTTAGGTACATATGAAGAAATGCTCAACATTACTATCATCAGAGAGATGCAAAGTAAAACAACAATGAGGTATCACACCTGTCAGAATGGCCGCCATCAACAAATCATCAAACAACAAGTGTTGTCGAGTGTGTGGAGAAAAGGGGACTTTAGTATACTGCTGGTGGGAATGCAGACTGGTGCAGCCACTATGGAAAACAATGTGGTGTTACCTCAAAAAATGAAAAAAAAAAATTAACTTCCATTTGACGCAGTGATTCCACTTCTAGGAATATAAACCAAGAAGCCTGAAACACAAATCAGAGAGTATATATGTATCCCTATGTTTGTAGCAGCACTGTTTACAATAGCTAAGATCTGGAAGCAGCCCAAGTGTTCATCAGTAGAGGAATGGATAAAAAAGCAGTGGTATATATACACAATGGAGTACTATGCAGCTGTAAGAAAAAAAGATCTCTTATCCTTTGAGACTAGATGGATGGACCTGCAAAGTATTATTCTAATTGAAACAAGCCAAACAGAGAAAGACAATTATAATAAGATCTTACTTATATGTGGAATATAATGAACATAACAGTCTAAGGAATGGGGTAGTTCCACAGACGTGGAAGTGGGGTACAGACTGACAATCCCCAGAAGAGGGGATGGTGGGGAAGAGGTAAACCACAGAACTTATATGCATGTATGCATGAACAATGGACATGGACAACAAAGCTGGGTACATGGTAGGGAGGGAGGGGGAGGAGGGAATCAGTGGGGGAAAAGAGAGAAACATCTGTAACAAAATTAATTAATTAGTTAATGAAAAAAAGTGAAGGGATGAAATACATCTTTCAAACGAAAAGAAAAAAAAGCTGAGGTACCAATACTCATATGTCATAAAGTAAATTTGAAAATGAAGACCATAACTAGAGACAAAGAAGACCACTACATAATATTGATAGGATCTATCTAACAGGAAGATATAGCCTTGGTAACATATATGCACTCAATAGAGGAGCAACAATATATATTAAAAATCTTCTGGAGGACTTCAAAGGGGAAATCAATAGCATACAATCATAGCAGGAGACTTCAACACCCCACTTACCTCACTGGATTGATTATCAAGAGAAAAAATTAACAAGGAAACACAGATTCTAAATGAAGCTCTAGATCAAATAGATTTAATAAATATCAACAGAGAATTACACCCCAAAACTACAGAATTCACATTCTTCTCAAGTGCATATGGGACATTCTCAGGATAGACCACATGTTAGGGCACAAACTAAGTCTCTACAATTTCAAGCGATTGACATCATATCAAGCATCTTCTCAGATCACAATGCATACAACTAGAAATCAATTGCAATAACAACATGTAGAGACATTTGAAAACATGGAGGCTAAATAGCATGTTATTGAACACTGAATGAGTTACCATGGAGATCAAAGAAGAAATGAAAAACTTCCTGGAAAACAATGAAAATGAACACACAACAACACAAAATCTATGGGATGCAGTGAAAGAAGTTTTGAGAGGAAAGTTTATAGCCCTATAGGCCTACCTCAAAAAGCAAGAAAAATTTCTAATAGACTATATAACCTCACAACTTAAAGAACTAAAAAGCAAACAAATAAACAAACAAACAAACAAACCCAGAGCAAGTAGAAGGAAGGAAATAGTAAAGATCACAGCAAAAATTAATGACATGGAGACCAAAAAAACAATTCAAAGGATCAATGAAACAAAGAACTGGTTCTTTGAAAAGATAAACAAGATTGATGGAAACTTAGACTCACTAAGAAACAAAGCAAGACAACCCAAATACACAAAAACAGAAATGAAAGAGGAGAGATAATAACTGACACCAGAGAAATAAAACAGATTGTGAACTAATATTATGAAAAATTATATGGCAGCCCTGGCCAGTTTGGCTCAGTGGTTGGAGCATTGGCATTTTGTCCCGAGATACCCAGGTTCAGTTCCCACGAAGAGTATGTACCTCAGTTGCAGTTTGTCCCTGGCCCTGGTTGGTCATGCGGATTGCAGTCACTCGATGTGTCCCTTTCACATCGATGTTTCTCTCTCAATCTCTCTCTGTCTCTGTCACTCTGTCACTCTGTGTGTGTGTGTGTGTGTGTGTGTGTGTGTGTTCCTCTCTCTCCCTCCCACTCTACCTGAACAAAAAATGAAAAAATGTCCTCGGGTGAGAATAAAAAAAAAATTACATGGCAACAAATTCGACAGTCTAAGCAAAATGTACAAATTTCTAAAAACACATGGTCTCCCAAAACTGAACCGGGAAGAGATATAAAACACATGGTCTTTCAAAACTGAACAGGGAAGAGATATAAAACTTGAACAGACCAATAACAGCAAAAGATATTGAAGATGTAATCAAGACTATCCCAGCAAACAAAAGCACAGGCCTGGACAGCTTCACAAGGAAATTTTACCAAACATTCAAAGAAGAGCTAATATCCATTCTCCTCAAACTATTTCAAAAAATTTAAGAAGAAGGAAGACTTCCCAACTCGTTTTATAAGACCAACATAATTCCAATTCCAAAATCAGAAAATGACACTACAAAGAAAGAAAACTACAGGCCAATATTCCTGATGAACCTAGATGCCAAAATCCTGAATAAAATACTAGCAACTCAAATCCAGCAATACATCACAAAAATTATTCATCATGACCAAGTGGGATTCATCCCAGGGATGCAAGGCAGGTACAATATTTGAAAATCAATAAATGTGATACATCACACAAACAAAATAAAAGATAAAAATCATATGATCACATCAATAGATGCTGAAAAATCATTCAACAAAATCCAGCACCCATTTCTGATAAAAATGCTCAGCAATCTGGGAATAGAGGGATCATATCTCAACATAATAAAGGCCATATATGAAAGACCTACCCCCAACATCATACCCAATGGGCAAAAAATAAACGCATTTCACTTAAGAACAGGAACAAGACAAAATGCCCACTTTCGTCACTCTTATTTAACATAGTACTGGAAGTCTTAGCCACAGCAATTGGACAAAAAGAAAAGAATAAAAGGGATCCAAATTGGAAAGGAGGAAGTAAAACTGTCATTATTCACAGATGACATGATTCTATACATAGTAAACCCCAAAGACTCCATCAAAAAATTACTAGACTTAATAAATAATTTCGGCAAAGTAGAAGAATACAAAATTAATGTCAAAAAATTGATGGCACTCTTATACACTAATGATGAACTCACAGAAATAGAAACCAAAAAAAAAAAAAAAAAATCCCATTTAGCAAGAAAATTAAAAGAACTAGAAATAACCTTAACCAAAGAATAAGGGACCTATTCACAGAAAAATACAGGTCATTGAAAAAAATAGAGAAAGATATGAAAAAAGTGGAAGCACATACCTTGTTCATGGATTGGAAGAATTAACATCATTAAAATGTCCATACTACCCAAAGCAATCTATAGATTCAGTGCAATCCCCATCAGAATACCAATGACATACTTTACAGAACTAGAACAAATACTTCAAAAGTTCAAATGGAACCAAAAAAGACCCCGAAGAGCCACAGCAATCTTGAAAAAGAAGAACAAAGTAGGAGGGATCACATTACCAGATTTTAGGTTATACTACAAAGCCACTGTAATCAAAACAGCGTGGTACTGCCACAAGAAGAGGCAGATAGATCAGTGGAACAGAATAGAGAATCCATAAATGGACCCAAGACAATATGCTCAATTAATATTTGACTAAGAGGGCAAGAGCATACAGTGGAGTAAAGACAGCCTCTTTAATAAATGGTTTTGGATAAACTGGACAGGTACATGCAAAAAGAAATTAAACTAGGCCTTCAACTTACACCATGCATAAGAATAAACTCTAAATGGATAAAAGAATTAAATGTGAGTCATGAATCCATAAAAATCCTAGAAGAAATAGTAGGCAACAAAATTTCAGACATCATAAGGCAACAGAAACAGAGGAGAAAATGAACTACATCAAACTCAAAAGTTTCTGCACAGCAAAAGAAACAACCACCAAAATGGAAAGGCAATGCACTCTTTGGGAGATTCTAATTGCCAATGATATCTCAGATAAGAGGTTAATTTCCAAAATATGTAGAGTTCTCATACAACTCAAAAACAGGAAGACAAAGATCCCAATTAAAAAATGGGCAGAGGAACTAAATAGCACGTCTCCAAACAGGACATACAAATGGCTAAGAGACATATGAAGAAATGCTCAACATCAGTAATCATCAGAGAGATGCAAATTAAAACAACAATGAGGTATCACCTCACACCTGTCAGAATGATTGCCATCAACAAATCAACAAACAACAAGTGTTGGTGGGGTTGTGGAGAAAAGGGGACTCTAGTACACTGCTGGTAGGAATGCAGACTGCTACAGCCACTATGGAAAACAATATGGTGTTACCTCAAAAAATTAAAAATTAAACTTCCATTTGATGCAGTGATTCCATTTCTGGGAATATACCCTAAGAATTCTGAAACACCAATCAGAAAGAATATATGTACCCCCATGTTTGTAGCAGCATTATTTACAATAGCTAAGATCTGGAAACAGCCGCAATGTCCTTCAGTAGATGAATGATAAAAAAGTGTGGTACATATACACAATGGATTACTATGCAGCTGTAAGAAAAAAAAATATATCTTATGCTTTGAGACGACATGAGGAACCTGGAGAGTATTATCCTAAATGAAATGAGCCAAGCAGAGAAAGACAAATATCAGATGATCTCACTTATTTGCGGAATATAATGAATATAACAGTCTGAGGAATGGGGTAGTCCCAGAGGGGTGAAATTTGGGTACACACAATACCCAGAAGAGTCAGTGGGGGTGGGGAGATAAACCACAGAACTTATATGCATGTATGCATGAACAATGGACATGAACAACAAAGCTGAGGACAGCTCAGGGAGGGAGGGGGAGTGTGGAATCAGTGTCGGAAAATGGAGAAAACTCTGTAACAAAATAAATAAATTAATTAAATAAAAAAAGGAACAGAAACAAGACATCTGTTTGTCAAATGAATAACAGCACTATCACAATGAAAGCACACAGAAGGGTGGTAACGTAGCCCAGTAACCCTTGAATATATTATTTTTTTATATACCTCACCTATTACAATGCTGTGGTCATATCACATAACCAGCTGAAGACTGAAAACATATACATGACTCTACTTTTAATTTGGACATTGTGATAGTTCTACTCTTAGATTTTGCTTATTTCTTCCACAATTTTCCAAGATTAGAAAAAAGCATGAGTTTCTCTATAGGAATTAGTTGATTCCCAAAGGAGTTCAGGGAGACAGAAGGACTGCACAGTCACCCTTGCATTTTCAAACATTGGATTATCCCTGACAAAGCCTTTGTTCTGGGACAGCTTTCCCTAATCCATGAGTATGTGGGAGAATTAAAAATATATATTTTTAACATCATCCTTATAATAACATAATAAATTTCACTCCAAGTCTAACTGGTATTTGAATAATAGATTATTTTGAAGCATCTACCTCACCCTTCTTCATTATTAGGAGGTATCAAAGACATGGCTATACCTTAAGTGCCAAGCACTTCTTCCAGGTTGTGGATTATGAGTGGCAAAGTACTCTTATCAGAAGATAACATTTTGAATTGTAGTTTTTCACCGTACTCACAGGTTTAATTCCAACCTAACAGCGGCACTGCAGTCTCTGAAATATTTACATTATTTCTTGATAAATTATATATATTATTTACCATATAATTTATTAAATAATTATCACCTTTCCAAATATGCTATGCATCTACACTCCACTGCTCTTATTTCTCTTAACATTAAAATAAAAAAGGCCAAGCCTTGTAGAAACCTGGAAAAAGTGGCTCTGACAAAGAAAACAGAGAAGGGAAAATATGAAGAGAAGCAGAAGGCAGTTATTTGAAAAAGTTCTTTGTGTTTTATGCTCACTATTTTCTCAACTTGTCCCTCTTCTTGCTGAAATAATCACTTGTCTCTCTTAAAAAAGATTCTTATTTTTCCAGTAAAAAAAATATATATATATATATATATATATATATATATATATATATATATATATATACTACTAGACACTATTCTGAAAATAAGCTATATTATTCTAGGAGCCATTCTTTAGGGTAGACCAATACATAAAATTGTCTAGGAAAGATTTGTGGTGATAGCAGGAGTCAAGACACCAATCCACCTTATTCACAACTCGTCCATACAGGAAACACTGATATACACTTATACACTCAACCTCTCCCTGAGCAATATAATGTTTTACTCTCCTGAAAACAAAACAAAACAAAAACATTAATAGATGTATTGTAAGTAGGATATGCATATGGTACATTTGATAAACAAAAGATGCCTATGAAATTTTTTGAAGCTTTGAGGGATACAAAAAAGAATTGGTTCCCACTTGAGAATTTTAACTCATTCTTAGCTCTTCAACTTGTGTATTGTCCTCAAAGTAGGCTTCTTAGAGATAACTAATTGGCTAACAATTAATTATGCATTGCCTTCTTTCATTGAACTTAACATAATCTTGATTCTTAGAGAGACACACTGACCCTCACTTAAAAGACTATATTTCCCAGGCTTCCTTTCACTTGAGGGCAGCATATCACTAAGGTCTGACAATCAAGTGTATGTGGGACTTCCAGAGGTTCCCATGTGGGAAACATGGCTTTCTTTCTTCTTTCTGCTCTCTGAAACCTGAAGATTATGACTGCAAGCACCAGTAGCCATCTTGAACCATAATGTTGAAGACAACATCATAACATTCAAACAGCAAATACCTGGACAAGTCTGGGTCTCTGATAACCATGTAACTGCTATACCAGGCCTGAGCTGTCAACCTTAACACTTACTTTACATGATAGAGAAATTTCTGTCATAGATAAGCCACTGTGTTTTTGGTCTCTGCTATATGTAGCCAGTCTTAATCTATATTAATACAGCTAGGTTCATGTGCTATTTCTCTCTCTCTCAACCATTTCAATCTACAGGCACTGAGCACTCTATGTATGTCTATTTGTTATCAAAACGTTTTCTGAGAGCAATTACTCATATCTTAGTGGTATAAATATAGCTCTGTGGATTATTTTAGTCATAGTTAGCTATCCACTCTGCATGAGAGGTTGTCTTTATCCCAGCTCATCTGAAATCAGAGGATATCCTTCTACAATAATTATAAACACCTTAAATTGTTTTTCTTCCAATTCAGATTGGGCTGTCTTAAACATGCTTCTGTACTTCCAATATGCTTATGCATATTATTAATTTCCATATCTTTAAAACTATCAAGGCCTTGATGGTCAATTTTTATTTGTTGGATTGAGTAGTTATTTGTAATTGCTGTGCAGATATAAATACACCAACATATTTGACTTAAACACAACAATTAAATTCCTAAATTATTTCATTTGTTTCACATACAGAATTGGTTCAAATTTTCTTAAACTGCACTTTAGTTCAACAGGTATTTCTTTTTTGTTTTTCAATTACAGTTTACACTCAATACTATTTTGTATTAGTTTTAGGCATACAACATAGTGGTTAGACAATCATATACTTTACAAAGTGATACTTCCGATATTGCAAGTATCCACTTTAAACTATAAATAATTATTACAATATTATTGACTATATTCCTTATGCTGTACATCACACCTCTGTGACTATCTTGTAATTACAAATTTATACTTCTTAATCTCTTCACCTTTGTCATCCAGCTGCCCAACACCCTTTCCCTCTGGCAACCATCAGTCAACAGATATTTTTTGAATGCTTATCATATGGTAGGAAATAACAAAAGCAAACTGATTTGAGATTCAAGAATTTCAAAGCTCATAAACAGAACCTGGAGAGGAAAAGGGGTGCTAACAATTTAGGGAGAAGCATTTGAATTAAAATTATCCTAAAATGAATGGGTGCTATAATTGCATTATTATCTTAAATGTAGTCATCTATGGCATCAATACACCTTTTAAAATAGTCTAGATTTTCTATTTTGCTTTGCCGAAACAACTCAAATCACCACATTTTGTAGCTGAGATATCCTGAAAGCTCTACTCTCCAACATTAAAAATCTCCAAAGTGCATTGCAGATGTTCTTAAAGGAAGGATCTTTTTTAAAATTGGCTTGAATAAGTCTTAAAAGCTTTTGTTTAATATTGATGGTTTTATAAACCCTCAAGACTGTATTTCTATACTAGCAAACTTCTTCAGAAAAATCAGGTGAATGGCATTGACATTGACTAATTTGATATTTAAAGTATAAAAGTCTATTTTATGTCATAAATAATCTGAATTATTGCCTGAGTTCTCCTTACTTTATAAGGCTGGAGAGAGCAAAAGTGTTCTCAAGGCTGTATTTTCAAATGGTATATTGTTCTGTAGTTAACCAAATGCTGCAATATGAAACAGAGGATCTATAAGAATATTAGCAATTGATGGCATTGTTTCTATGGTTTTAAATCCAATTGCATTTTATTGTTTGTTTGTTTCAAGGAAGTTAAAAACTATTTCAATTGTATGTCAACTAATACTTACATTAAGTCATATTTAATGTTATTTTAGTAACTTGATATGTTCAATTTCTTTTTATTTGTATTCAGTTCCAGAAATTAATAAAGTTATTCCTGTTTTGTTTAATCTAATTTCTCCTTTTAAACTAAGTGATTTCCGTGCCCCCTTCAATGTGAAGTTTCTCTCCATGTTTCTGCATGAGCCACTTTTGTGGTTAGCTACTGAATAGACTTGATAGTTGCTGGGTTCCCAGTCAACCTTTTAAGAATGAGAACTAGCTATCAAACCACTGCATGGGGATGATAGAAATACAAAGTCTACTCTTTGCGTGGGAGCACTGTTGTAATCTGGAATCTTTAATTATGTAATAAGATATGCTAAGTGATAGAAATATGATATTTTAAACCAACTCTAAAACCCAACTCAATATGAACTATATAGATGATTTGTTGTATTTCCAGCTTTGTCTTTGTTTTTGTTTCTTTCCTTTTTTTTTTTTAATCTTCAACTGAATATATTTCTTTCAAATATCTTCAGACAGAGTGGGAGGGGGAGAGAGAGAGAAAGAGAAACATCCATGTTATAGAGACACATCAATTGGTTGCCTCCCACATGACCCTGACCAGGGACAGGGACCAACTACAAATAAGCTACGTGCCCTAGACCAGAATCAAAGTGCGGCTCCTTTTTTTTTTTTTTTATTAAAAAATTTATATATTTTTGTTACAGACGTTTCTATGTTTACCCCCACTGATATCCCCCTCCACCACCCTCCCCGCCTGTCCTTGGTTTTGCTGTCCATGTCCATTGTTCATGCATAATGCATATAAGGTCTGTGGTTCATCTCTCCCAACCACCCCCTCTTCTGGTGATTGTCAGTCTGTACCCCACTTCCACGTCTCTGGGAATACCCTATTCCTCAGACTGTTATGTTCATTATATTCCACAAATAAGTGAGATCATATGATACTTGTCTTTCTCTGTTTGGCTTGTTTTGCTTAGGATAATATTTTCGAGGTCCCTCCATGTTGTCTCAAACAATAATACATATTTTTTTCTTACAGCTGCATACTACTCCATTGTGTATATGTACCACTTCTTTTTTATCCATTTGTCTACTGATGGACATTTGGGCTGTTTCCAGATCTTAGCTATTGTAAATAGTGCTGCTACAAACATGTGGGTACATATATTTTTTTCTAATTGGTGTTTCAGGCTTCTATGGGCATATTCCTAGAAGTGGGATCACTGGGTCAAATGAAAGTTCAATATTTAATTTCTTGCAGTAACACCATATTGTTTTTCATAGTGGCTGCACCAGTCTGCATTCCCACCAACAATGTCCTAGAGTCCCCTTTTATCCACAACCTCACCAACAATTGTTGTTTGATTATTTGATGGCGGCCATTCTGATAGGTGTTAGGTGATACCTCATTGCAGTTTTCATTTACATCTCTCTGATGATTAGTGATGTTGAACATTTCTTCATATGTATCTAAGCCATTTGTATGTCCTATTTGAAGAGATGTCTATTTAGTGCCTCTGCCCATTATTTATTTGGGTTCTTTGTTTTCCTTTTGTTGAGTTGTATGAGCACTATATATATATATAAAATTAACCCCTTATCTGAGATATCATTGGCAATTATGCTCTCCCATACAGTGGATTGCCTTTCCATTTTGATGATTGTATCTTTTGCTGTGCACAAGCTTTTGAGTTTGATGTAGTACCACATGTTCATTTTCAGTGAAAATTCTGCTGTGTATGATGTCTACAATTTTGTTGTGTACAGTTTTGTCTATGATTTTTATGGATTCATGAGTCACATTTAAGTCTTATCTATTTTGACTTTATTC
Organism: Molossus molossus; assembly: GCF_014108415.1. Taxonomy (NCBI): domain Eukaryota; kingdom Metazoa; phylum Chordata; class Mammalia; order Chiroptera; family Molossidae; genus Molossus; species Molossus molossus. Next base: position 53,144,946 of record NW_023425355.1, read on the forward strand.
TTGTGTATGGTATAAGTTGATGATCTAGTTTCATTTTTTTGCATGTAGCTGTTCAATTTTCCCAGCACCATTTGTTAAAGAGGCTGTCTTTACTCCACTGTATGCTCTTGCCACCTTTGTCAAATATTAATTGAGCATATTGCTTTAGGTCCATTTCTGGGTTCTCTGTTCTATTCTGCTGGTCTATATGCCTGTTCTTGTGCCAGTACCAGGCTGTTTTGATTAGAGTGTGGTTGTAGTATAGCCTGAAATCTGGTAATGTGATCTGTCCTACTTTGTTCTTCTTTTTCAAGATTGCTGTGGCTATATAAGGTCTTTTTTGGTTCCATATAAACTTTTGAAGTATTTGTTCTAGTTCTGTGAAGTATGTTATCGGTATTTTGATGGGGATTGCATTGAATCTATAGATTGCTTTGGGTAATATGGACATTTTAATGATGTTAATACTTCCAATCCATGAGCAAGGTATGTGCTTTCACTTTTTTATATCTTCCTCTATTTCTTTTATCAATGACCTGTAGTTTTCTGTAAACAGGTCCTTTATTTCTTTGGTTAAGTTTATTCCTAGGTATCTTAATTTATTTGCCACAATGGTAAATGGGATTGTTTTTATAGTTTCGCTTTCTGTGAGTTCATCATTGGTGTATAACAATGCCATCAATTTCCTGACGTAAATTTTGTATCCTACTACTTTGCCAAATTCATATATTAAGTCTAGTAATTTTTTGATGGAGTCTTTGGGTTTTTCTACGTATAGTATCATGTCATGTGCGAATATTGACAGTTTCACTTCCTCCTTTCCAATGTGAATCCCTTTTATTTTATTTTATTTTCCTGTCTTATTGCTGTGGCTAAGACTTCCAGTACTATGTTAAATAAGAGTGGCGAAAGTGGCCATCCTTGTTCCTGTTCTTAAGGGAAATGCTTTTAGTTTTTTTCCAATTGAGTATGATGTTGGCTGTAGTTCTTTCATATATGCCCTTTATTATGTCTAGATATGCTCTCTCTATTCCCACATTGCTCAGTGTTATTTCTCATAAATGGGTGCTGGGTTTTGTCAAATGTTTTTTCACCATCTATTGATATGATCATATAATTTTTATCTTTTATTTTGTTTATGTGGTGTATCACATTTACTGATTTGTGAATATTGTACCAGCCTTCCATCCCTGGGATGAATTACACTTGGTCATGGTGAATAATTTTTTGATGTATTGCTTGATTTCATTTGCTAGTATTTTGTTCAGGATTTTGGTATCTATGTTCATCAAGATATTGGCCTGTGGTTTTCTTTCTCTGTAGTGTCTTTTTCTGGTTTTGGGATTAGAAATATGCTGACCTCATAAAACGAGTTGGAAGTATTCCTTCTTGTTGAATTTTTTGAAATAGTTTGAGGAGGATGGGTATCAGTTCTTTGAATATTCGGTAATATTGTCCTGTGAAACTGTCCTGGCCTGGGCTTTTGTTTGCTGGGACAGTCTTAATTATATATTAAATTTCTTTTGTAGTTATTGGTCTGTTTATGTTTTCTATCTTTTTCCTGTTCAGTTTGAGAGACTATATGTTTCTAGAAATTTGTCCGTTTCGCTTAGATTGTCCAAATTGTTTCTGTATAATTGTTCATAATATCTCTTCACAATCCTTTGTATTTCTGTGGTGTCAGTTGTTATTTCTACTCTTTCGTTTCTGATTTTGTGTATTTGGGTTATCTCTCTTTGTTTTTTGGTGAGTCTAGATAAGGGTCCATTAGTCTTATTTATCTTTTTAAAGAACCAGCTCTTTGATATTTGGGTTGTTTTTTTGTTTGTTTGTTTGTTTTTTTTTTTTTTTTTTTTTAGGTCTCCATGTCATTAATTTCTGCTCTGATCTTTATTATTTTCTTCCTTCTACTTGCTCTGGAGGTTTCATTCAGTTTGCTTTGTAGTTCTTTAAGTTGTGAAGTTAGATAGTTTATTAGAATTATTTTTTGCTTCTTGAGGTAGACCTGTAGTGCTGTGAACTTTCTTCTCAGAACTGGTTTCGCTGCATCCCATAGATTTTGTATTCTGTGGTCATTTTCATTGGTTTCCAGGAAGTTTTCATTTTCTTCCTTGATCTGTATGGTAACCCATTCATTGTTCAATAACATGCTATTTAGCCTCCATATTTTGAAATGTCTTTGCATGTCCTTGTTGCAATTGATGTCTAGTTACATGCCACTATGATCTGTAAAGATGCTTGATATGATTTCAATCTCTTGAAATTGTAGACTTAGTTTGTGCCCTAACATGTGGTCTGTCTTTGAGAATGCCCTATGCACGCTTGAGAAGAATGTGAATTCTAAGGTTTGATGGTGTAATTCTATGTAGATATCTATTAAATTCTTTTGATCTAGTGCTTCATTTAGAGTCTGTGTTTCTTTGTTAATTTTTTGTCTAGAAGATCTATCCAGTTATGTCAGCTAGGTATTGAAGTCCCCTGGTACAATTATATTGCTGTTGATTTCTCCTTTGAAGTCCTCCAGAAAATGTTTAATATATTTTGGAGCTCCTATATTGGTGCATATATGTTTACGAAGGTTATATCTTCCTGTTGGATAGATCCTTTTAATATTATGTAGTGGTTTTTTGACTCTAGTTATGGCCTTCATTTTCAAATCTACTTTATCAGGTATGAGTATTGCTACCCCAGCTTTTTTTTTTTGCTTTTCATATGTTTGAAAGTGTTTTTTTTTCCCATCCCTTCACTTTCAAAACTATGTGATTTTTTTTTTTTTTTTTGAGGTGGGTTTCCTTCAAACAACAAATATGTGATTCATGCTTTCTTATCCAGTCATCTACTCTGTGTCTTTATATTGGAGCATTCAAACCATTCACATTTATGGCAAAAATTGATATGTACTTATTTATTGCCATTTTTGTTTAGTGTGGTTCTATTTTTCTTCCTATTTTTTTCTAATAATTACAGTAGTTATTTTAGCATATCTTGCAGTGCTGGTTTGGTTTTAATATATTCTCTTAGCCTTTTTTTTTTTTTTAGGTCTGGGAAGTTTTCATCTTCTACTTTAAATAATAGCCTTCCGGTATAGAGTAGTCTTGGATTCAGATGCTTGTTTTTCATGACCTCGATTACTTGATACCCCTCCCTTATAGCCTGTAGTATTTCTGTTGAGAAGTCAGCTGAGAGCCTTATGGGGTTTCTTTTGTAGGTAACCTGTTGCTTATCTCTTGCTTCTTTTAGGATTCTATCTTTGTCTTTAATTTTTGGCATTTTAATTACTATGTGTCTTGGCATGGGCCTGTTTAGGTTCTTCTTACTTGTGGCTCTCTGTGCTCCTTGAACTTGAATGCCTTCCTCCTTCAACAAGTTAGGAAAATTTTCTGTCTATTTATTCCAATATATTCAAATATATTCTCTAACCCTTGCCCAATTTCTTCCTCTTCAGTCTTCTATCATGTAAATGTTATTATATTTCAAGTTGTTTCCAAGTTATTATATTTCAAGTTCTCTTCAGCCATCTTCTGTTGTTTGTTTGTTTTTTTCTTTTGGTTTTCTGATTGGTTGACTTTTTTTCTCCCCTGTCTTCTAATTCACTGATCCGATCCCCAGCTTCCTCTACTCTTCTTATTAGTCCTTCCAATGTGTTCTTAATTTCTGCTATGTCATTATTCATTTCCACATGGTTTGTTTTCAATGTTTCTATATCATTACTCATGGTGCTGATGTCCTTACTCATGCTTTTGAGCTTCCTCAAGATCATGGCTCTGCACTCTACCTTTGATAATTTGCTTAACTGCATTTCATTGATCTCATCTTCAATAGAGTTCTCTTGTTCCTTCATTTGGGATTTGTTTCTTTGTTTTACCATTTTGGCTATCTCGTTTTGCTTTGGAGCCTGCCAAATTTTCTCTGTGGGTGTTGATGTTCTGCTGTTTGTGGCTTTCTCTACTGGGTTTGAATGAGTCTGGTTGGGCCCACGTTAAACACCACTCTAAAGTCTTACTTTCCTGGGTAGATTTGCAAGCCTAGGAAAGGTTCAGTTATCCTCTAGCTTTTTTCTGGTGGTTAGTAGTCTGTTACTCAGTGCCTTGGAATGTAGCCCTGGTGTTCTGCACAAGATGATTTCGAGAGTGTGGGATTGATGCTGGTTATTAATAAGCCTCAATTTGCATTTCATTGTCTCACCTGGGAAAGGCTCAGTCATCGAAGGTGGGGCGCTGCTGCTTTTCCCCACAGCTCTGAGAAGGAGCACACTGGCTACCGTCCTTTGTGGCCGCAACTCAGTAAAAACTGCCCTCCAAATCCCAGGTTTCCCCACAGAGTTCCAGCCCTGTCTGATCTCCCTCTGCTCTAGCCCCCCAGATAAGTGGCTCTGGCTATATTAGTGCTTTGTTCTGGCTCTCTGCACTTTGGAGCAGGTTTGGTCTTTATTCCCCAAGGGTGCTGCTCACAGCTAAGACTTCTGCTGTCCCTGGGCTCCCTGCCTACCACCCTCTCATGCCTCTGAGATTCTACCAGTTTCCTTGGTTATATGGTCCTGTCCTGCTCCTTTTCTGTTGCTTTTTTCCAAGGATTTGTCTTTATTTTAGTTGTAATTCACGTTTGGTCCTGGGAGATCATCTGCATAGATTATATTTATTCAGCCTCCGTTTATTGCATCCTCTATGCCTATCTTGTGTGTAGCTGGGTCGCACGTGCCTTCTTGTTGCCCTTGTACCATGTAGGTCCCGTGGGTAACTGGATCACACATTCCCTTTGGGGACCTGGATCTATGCCTACATTATGGGCTGCTGGATCTCACAGGCCTCTTTGGTGAGTCAGCATGCCACAAGGCCATGGGTAACTAGATGACACAGTCCCTGCTAGGTCACACAGGCTTCTCTAGTGCTTCAGCACCCCACAGGCCTGGTGGGTAACTAGATCCTGCAGTCCCTGCTGGGTCGCACAAGCTACTCTGGTGCTATAGCACCCCACATGTTCCACAGATAACTAGATCATACAGTCCCCACTGGGTCGCACAGACCTCTCTGGTGTTTCAGCATTCCACAAGCCCCTTGGATTACTAGATTGCGCACAGGCTGGGTCGCACAGGCTTCTCTGATGAGTCAGCACCTTGCAGGTCCTGGAATCCAAGCCTCTTTGTTCTGGTGGCCAATGCTTCAATTGCTGAGCCAATCTGGCCAGGAGTGTTTTTTTGTTTTTTTTTAATGAAGTATTAAATTACTAATTATTGTATTTTAAACCAGATGAAATTGTTTAAATTAGAGCAAAAGCCTATACAGTATTGATGGTTCCTAAACAAAAATAAGACTGAATTATTTATGGGTTTCCCAAAGAGAACTGCTATTTTATTTTAATTCAGGTTTCTAATTGTGAGATTTTTTTAAAATTTGAAATATATATATATATATATATATATATATATATACACACACACACACACACACAGTCTTAAAAATTAAATGTCGAAAATGCACCTGTATGGTCATAATCTCAAGATGAATGAGATGTTTGTTTGGTTTTATATCCATAGTTGTGTGGAGAGACACAGCTGAGGTCTAAGGTTTTAATGGATGTTTTACCAGTGTGACTTTTTATTGATGTTTTTATACTTGAGATTAGAAAAGTGTGAAATCAAAGGGTGACTCATTTCATAACACTGTTTTTTCTTTTGTTCTATCCCATCTAGAAATATTCTCAGTTCACTAATATTAGAATTTTTTTTTTTTTACTTTATGAATTTTAGAAAGAGAACACATGATAGGGAGAGAGAGGTAGAAACATCGATAAGAGAGAACATCGATTAGTTACCTCCTCATGCTCTCCCCTGGGCATTTGGCCCACAACCTGGGCATGTGCCCTGACGAGGAATCAAACTCATGACCTCTTGGTGCAAGGGTCAATGCTCAACCACTGATCCACAAAGGCCAGGCAGAAATTTATTTAATGAAGCTCTCATTACCAGGGTACCTCTATTCTCCCTAAGATAGATAAATTTATTAGAGAGACATTTATCAGGAGTTAAACTGCATATTAAGAATGTAGGAGTCTGAAAGATGGCAGTAAGCAAGACCGGAGGGAGGGTGAGCTAGTGTGTGAAAGAGTGTGAGTGGACAGGAAGGTGGACAATCAAACTCAAGCAGTGCAGAGCCCTGGAGCAGAAATTTTCTGTGCTGTGGACAAGGGCAGCCAGCTACCTCTTTAAACAGACCTTCAGGGTGCTTCTCCCAGGGCCACGGGGAGGTCCCACAATTTTGGAAGATCCTATGTCTTCCCTGGGAGGAGGCAGTGGGAGCAGCTAGGGCCCAGCAACCTGAGCCCACCAGTGCCCCTGACACTGTCGGACCAGTGGAAACTCTGTGTCAACACAGGCCAGTGCACAGTGGTGGAGCTCCCAAGGTGCTGGTCTCAGAAGCCGCAGACAGCATGGAGCCCAGCACCATTCCCTATAGTAGCAGCCTGATCAGAGTCAAGATATACACCCAGCAACAAAGGCTGGGGAGCAGATATCAATCCCCAGACAATATAACCACAAACAAGCTGCTGAGATTCATTCCCAAAAACTATAACATAAGCTGAGCAGAAGTTGAGTCCCACTGTGCAGCAGCACTTTCCAGTTACCAGCTGTGGGACCAGGGGATCCATAGAGGCCTGTGCAGTCCAGTAGCTTACAAGAGCAGTGGGAAGCCTGAGCCCCAGACTAGAGCAATCCAACTGCTTGCAATCCAGACATACATGGTGCAGGGGCACCAGAGAGGCCTGTGCTACCCAGCAGAGACTGTGCCATCCAGGTACCTGTGGAACCTGTGGGGTGTTGAAGCACCAGAGAGGCCTGTGAGACCCAGAAGAGGCTGTGCAATTTAGTTACTCCCAGGACATGCGGAATGCTGAAACATCAGAGAGGCCTGAGCAACCCAGCAGAGACTGTGTAATTAGGTACCTGTGAAACCTGAAGGATGCTGTAACACCAGAGAGGCCTTTGTGACCCAAGAGGGACTGTGCCATCCAGTTACCCACAAGATCTGCGGGGTGCTGACGCACCAGAGAGGCCTTAGGGACCTAGCAGCACATAACATAGGCATAGAGCCAAGTCCCCCAAGGGACAGTGCAATCCAGTTACCTGCAGGACCTACAGGGTGCTAGGGCACCAGGAAGGCCTGTGTGACCCATCTGTGCACAAGATAGGCATAGAGGATATGAAAAATGGAGGTGGAGTGAATAGAAGCTAAATAGATGATTTCCCAGGACAAAACGGGAATTACAACTAAAAATAAAGACAAATTCTTGGAAAAAAGCAACAGAAAACAGCAGGACAGGACCATATAACAATGGACACTGGTAGGATGCGCAGAGGTGCGAGAGGGTGGTGGGCAGGAAGCCCAAAAGAAGCAACAGTCTTACCTATAAGCAGTGCCCTTGGGGAATAAAGACCAAGCCCACTCCACAGCACAGAGAGCCAAAACAGAGCACTAAAATAGCCACAGCCACTTACCTGGCAGCTACTGCAGAGGAATGGTAACTGGGATGGAACACTATGCGGACACCCAGAACTTGGCAGGAACTCAGAGTATTTGCTGTGTTGTGGCCACAGAGGACGGTGACCAGTGTGCTCCTCCCCTGAGCTGTGGGGAAGGGGAGCACCCCCCTTTCAAAGATTCAACCTTTCCTAGGTGAGGCAAAGAAATTCAGATTGAGGCTCATTAATAACCAGCATCATGAGTAAAAATGTAGAAACACTGAAAACCAACCAAGTGGAAATTAAGAATGATATAGCAAAAATTAAGAACACATTGGAAGGACTAACCAGCAGAGTAGAGGTGGCTGAGGACTGAATCAGTGAATTAAAAGACAGGGTAGAAAAAATCAACCAATCAAAAAACCAAAAGGAAAAAAAAAAACAATGAAAATACAGGAAGACAGCCTGAGAGAACAGTGGTACAACTGGAAATGTAATAACATTCACATCATAGGAGTCCCCAAAAAGAAAGAAAATGGGCCAGGGTTAAAGAATATACCTGAAGAAATAGTGACAAAAAACTTTCCAAACATGGTGAAGGAAGAAGGCATTCAGTTTTAAAAAGCACAGAGAGCCCCAAATAAGAAGAACCCAAACAGGCCCACAACAAGACACATCATAATATAAATGTCAAAAATTAAAGACAAAGAATAAATCGTAAAGGCAGTAAGAGATAAGCAACATGTTACCTACAAAGGAAACCCCATAAGGCTCTCAGCTGACTTCTCAACAGAAATTCTACAGGCCAGAAGGAAGTTGCATGAAGTAATCAAGGTCATAAAAAACAACGATCAGAATCCAAGACTACTCTATCCAACAAGGCTATCATTCAAAATAGAAGGTCAAATAAAGAGCTTTCCAGACAAAAAAAGGCTAATGGAATACATTAACACCAAACCAGCACTGCAAGGTATGCTAAAAGGACTGTTGTAATTAGTGTAAGAAATAGGAAAATAAATAGAACCACACTAAACAAAAATAAAAAATGAATAAGTACATATCAATTATCAGCTTAAATATGAATGGCTTGAATGCTCCGTTAAAAAGACACAGAGCAGATGACCAGATAAGAAAGCATGACTCACATATATGTTGTTTAGAAGAGTCCCACCTCACATCAAAAGACTCATGTAGGTTGAAAGTGAAGGGATAAAAAAATATATTTCATGCAAATGAAAAGAAAAAAAAAAACTTGGATAGCAATACTCATATCTGATAAAGTAGATTTCAAAATGAAGGCCATAACTAAAGACAAAAAGACCACTACATAATATTGAAAAGATCTATCCAACAGGAAAATATAACCTTGGTAAACATATATACACCCAAAATAGGAGTACCATCATATATTAAAAATCTTTTAGAGGACTTCAAAGGAGAAATCAACAGCAGTACAATAATAGCAGGGGACTTCAATACCTCACTGACAGCACTGGGTAGATCTTCTAAACAAAAAAATTAACAAGAAAAGACAGACTCTAAATGAATTGCTAGATCAAATGGATTTAATAGATATCTTCAGAGAATTGCACCCCAAAACTGCAGATTTCATATTCTTCTCAAGTACACATGGGACATTCTCAAAGATAGACCACATGTTAGGGTACAAACTAAGTGTCTACAATTTCAAGTAATTGAAATCATATCAAGCTTCGTCTCAGATCACAATGGCATGCAACTAAAAATCAAATGCAACAAGACCATGCAAAGACATTTGAAAACATGGAGTCTAAATGGCATGTTATATAACAGTGAATGGGTTACCATGGAGATCAAGAAAGAAATTAAAAACTTTTTGAAAACCAATGAAAATGAACACACAACAACACAAAATCTATGGGATGCAGTGAAAGTAGTTCTGAGGGGGAAGCCCATAGCACTATAGGCCTATGACAAGAGGGAAGAAAAAAATTTAATACAATATCTAACCTCACATTTAAAGAACTAGAAAGCAAACAGAAAGAAAGCACCATAGAAAGTAGAGGAAAAACATAGTAAAGATCAGAGCAGAAATAAATGACATGGAGACCAAAGAAATAATTCAAAGGATTAATGAAACAAAGTGCAGGTTCATAGAAAAGATAAAAAAGATTTATAGAACCTTAGCTAGATTCACCAAGAAACAAAGAGAGAAAACCCAAATACACATAATCATAAATGAAATTGGAAAAATAATAACTGACACCACAGAAATACCAAGGATTGTGAACAGATATTATGGACAATTATACGGCAACACATTTGACAATCTAAGGGAAATGGACCAATTTCTAGAAACACAATCTCCCAAAATTGAACCTGGAAGAGATAGAAAACTTGACCAGACCAATAACAACAAATAAAATTGAATATGTAATCAAGACTCTCCCAGCAAACAAAGCCCAGGCCCGGATGCCTTCACGAGGAAATTTTATCGAACATTCAAAGAACTAATACACATTCTCCTCAAACTATTTCAAAAAATTCAAGAAGAGGGAAGACTTCCAAACTATTTTATGAGGCCAGCATAATTCTAATTCGAAAACCAGAAAAATACACTACAAAGAAAGAAAACTACAGGCCAATATCCCTGATGAACATGCATGCCAAGATCCTGAACAAAATACTAGCAAATCGATTCCAGCAATACATAAAAAAAATTATTCACCATGACCAAGTGGGATTCATCAAGGGATGCAAGCCTGGTACAATATTCACAAATTAATAAATGTGAAATACCACATAAACAAAATGAAAGATAAAAATTATATGATCATATCAATAGATGCTGAAAAAGCATTCAACAACATCCAGTACCCATTTCTGATAAAAACGCTCAGCAATCTGGAATTGAGGGATATCTCAACATAATAAAGAGCATATATGAAAGACATACAGCCAACATCATATTCATTGGAAAAAAATAAAATAATTTCTGTTAAGAACAGGAACAAGACAAGGATGCACACTTTCATCAATCTCATTTAAAATAGTACTGGAAGTCTTAGCCACAGCAATGAGACCGGAAACGAAAATAAAAGGGATTCAAATAGGAAACAAGGAAGTGAAACTCTCATTATTCGCACATGACATGATACAATACGTAAAAAAACCCAAAGGATCCATCAAAAATTTTCAGGACTTAATAAATGAATTTGGCAAAGTAACAGGATACAAAATTAAATTAAAAAAATTAATGGCCTTCTTATACACCAATGATGAACTCACAGAAATAGAAACTATAAAAACAATCCCATTCACCATTGCGGTAAAAAAAAAATTAGGATACCTGGAAATAAACTTAACCAAAGAAATAAAGGACCTATTTGCAGAAAACTACAGGTCATTGATAAAAGAAATAGAGGAAGATATAAAAAAATGGAAGCACATACTTTCTTCATGGATTGGAAGAATTAACATCATTAAAATGTCCATATTACCCAAAGCAATCTATAGATTCAAAGCAATCCCCATCAAAACACCAACGGCATAATTCACAGAATTAGGACAAGTACTTCAAAAGTTCATATGTAATCAAAAAGACATAGAATACCCACAGCAATCTTGAAAAAGAAGGACAAAGTTGGAGGGATCACATTACCAGATTTCAGGTTATACTACAAAGCCACTGTAATCAAAACAGCCTGGTACTGGCACAAGAACAGGCATATAAACCAGTTGAACAGAACAGAGAACCCAGAAATGAACCCAAGGCAACATGCTCAATTAATATTTGACAAAGGTGCCAAGAGCATACAGTGGAGTAAGGACAGCCTCTTTAATAAATGGTGTTGGGAAAATTGGATAGCTACATGCAGGAAAATGAAACTAGACCATCAACTGACACCCTACACAAGAATAAAGTCAAAATGGATAAAAGACTTAAATGTGACTTATGAATCCATAAAAAATTTAGAAGAAAATGTAGGCAACAAAATTTTAGACATTATACACAGCAGAATTTTCACTGATACATCACCGAAGGCAACAGAGACAAAGAGAAAATGTACACATGGTACTATATCAAACTCAAAAGCTTCTGCACAGCAAATGAAACAATCATAAAAATGGAAAGGCAACACACTGTATGGGAGAGCATAATTGCCAATGATATATCAGATAAGGGGTTAATGTCCAATATATATGGAGTGCTCATACAACTCAACAAAAGAAAAACAAAGAAACAAATTAGAAAATGGGCAGTCGAACTAAATAAACACCTCTCCAAACTGGACATACAAATGGCAATGAGACATATGAAGAAATGTTCAACATCACTAATCATCAGAGAGATGCAAATTAAAACAACAATGAGGTATCACCTCACACCTGTCAGAATAGTCACCATCAACAAATCATCAAACAAGTGTTGGTGAGGGTGTGGAGAAAAGGGGACTCTAGTACAGTGCTGGTGGGAATGCAGAGTGGTGCCGCCACTATGGAAAACAATATGGTGTTACCTCAAATAACTAAAAATTGAACTTCTGTTTGACCCAGTGATCCCACTTGTAGTAATATGCCCTAAAAAGCCTGAAACACCTATTAGAAATAATATATGTACCCCCATTTTTGTAGCAGCACTATTTACAATAGCTAATGTCTGGACAAATCCCAAATGTCCATCAGTAGACGAATAAAAATGCTGTGGTACATATACACAATGGAGTACTATGCAGTTGTAAGAAAGAAAGATCTCTGATCCTTTGAGACAACATGGAGGGACCTGGAAATTATTTTCCTAAGCAAAACAAGCCAAACAGAGAAAGACAAATATCATATGATCTCACTTATTTGTGGAATATAAGGAACATAACAGTCTGAGAAATGGGGTATTCCCAGATACATGGAAGTGGGGTACAGACTGTCTATCTGCAGGAGAGGGGTAGTGGGGGAGAGATAAACCACAGAACATATATGCATGTGTGCATGAATAATGGACATGGACAACAGAGCTGGGGACACGGTGTAAAGTGTGGAGGAGGGGGGAATCAGTTGGGGAAAGAAGAGCAACATCTGTAACAAAAATAATTAATTAATTTTAAAAATGTGTTGTTTCTTGATAGGAATGTTGTTGGAGTCTCTCATTTCTTTCTAAGACCATTTTTTGGACTCTATTCTTACTAGGACATATTTGTCTTGTTAATGTGTCTCATATCTTATTAGAACTATATTTTGTTCCCAGTAGGACATAAAGGTATTGAAATTTCCTCATACATTTTTGTCTATGTTCATAAGTGTTTGATGTACTAGGTTTCCTGACTAGCTGAGAACAATACTTGATTTCAACTGACTGACACTGGCAGAAATTATTACTTCCTCCTGAGAAGCTAAAGTTAAGCAAATATGCATTGACTGTTTAATAGCTTTGCTAATAGAATAGCAGTTAACCAAATTTATGAGTACAGAGTGCTGTGGAGCAACATAAACCTACTCAATGATCCAAACTGTGTTTTTTCCATCCATCCTCATTTCCCGTTGGCTTCATTGCCAGATGCTTTAGAATTTCAAGCATCTTAACATCCTCTATATTGCTTTATGATTAATTGAGACATATATTGGGGTTGGGATTATCACACATGCACATCTGGGAGAAACTCTTGTCTACAAATCTCTGCATTTATGTTTGAGAATATAAAATCTGAAAGCAATAAAAAGGGGTTTTGTTTGAAGTAAGGTAAAGCTGGGTTTGAATTTACCTATCAACCCTCATTCGTGTGACCTTAATTAGGTTACCAAATATTTTGCCTCGTTTTTTTTCACATGTAGAAGTGTGGTAATAATAGTCCCAAAAGCATAGAGTGTCTGAAAATTAATTAATGTTAAGATCCTACCACAGGGTCTTCAAAAAGAAAGCAATTAGTAAATAGTGATTATAATATTGAAGATGCTTAAAGGTTTGAAAGGTTTTGGATAGACTCCATAAAGAAGGAGAAAATACACACAAATGATATTTTCCTTATGGCTTCAATATGTGCTAGAATTTACATTACAGGCACATGTTAGTTAGAAAAGCTAATGTAGTGCTTAAGAATGTGATCTCTGTCATCATATAGATTTAGTTAAAATCCTTGCTCTTTCAGCTGGTAAAATTGGACAAGTTATCTAATATCTCTGAGCTCTCTGACTTTTGCCTAAAACAATAGTGATTATTAAATTTCCTACCTCACTGTGTGTGAGCACTAAATTTATATAAGCCATTTTGAACAGTTCCTAATACATAGGAAGAATGCTAAATATTGCAGCTATCATCATTATTGTCATGGTGTTCCAAAGCAAATTCAAGAATGATGGTGGGGAAAGGAACTTTGGAGATCATCTGGTCTATGAATTGAAAACCATTCTTTTACATATGGGGTAAATTTATCCAAAGAAGGGAAGTGACCAGACCAAGATCAATCATTTAGTTAGTGGCAAAGCAATGAGTGGAATCTAGGTTTCTTGTCCCATAGTTAGTACTATTTTCATTCTATTGGAGATGTTCATGGAAATAGTAGCACCAGGTGTTGGTGAAAAGGGCTTATGTTCTATGTTTAAAATTTACTTGAAAATAGAATATCACCAAGTTAAAACAATTTTTTAAAATTTACCCTATACTCTTATTTTTTCAGGAACTACTATTTCAGCAGGACCAAGAGAGAAAATATAACTGTCTCAGTGTATCTGTGTGCATACATGTGTATACATGTGTGTATGTATAGCAAAATAAAAGTAACAGATGCCAGAATCTTAATAAGATGCCTAATGTATTTTTAAACATCACCTTGTGGGGTTTATATAAGTCTAATTTCTGATACTTCAGAAGAAATTAAATCATCCAATGATTACAATATTCTATATGGCTATGAAGTAACAGATGTAAAACCAATTTACCTCTTGTCATTTCCAGAGTTTATAAGCAGGAACAATTTTAAAAGTTAACTTGTGCCTACATATGTCTATATTGAATAAAATTGCAGTTAGTTTATTGAAATTAAACATATTTCCTCTGCCTTGTGACTTAAATGATTAATGTACCTGATGAAAAAAAAATCAAAATTATTTAATTCTTTTTTTATTATTATTTTTTGTTACAGATGATTCTCCTTTTTCCCCCCCTTGACTCTCTCCTTCCTATCCCCTCCCACCCCATCCCCTAGTTTTGTGGTCTATGTCCATTGGTTATGCATACATGCATATAAGTTCTGTGGTTTATCCCTTCCCTCCCCCCTTTCTGAAGATTGTCAGTCTGTACCTTACTTCCATGTCTCTGAGTCTATTTTGTTCATCAGTATGTTTAGTTCATTATATTCCAGAAATAAGTGAGATCATGTGATATTTGTCTTTCTCTGCTTGGCTTGTTTTGCTTAGGATAATACTTTCCAGGTTCCTCTATGTCGTCTCAAAGGACAAGAGATCTTTCTTTCTTACAGCTGCATAGTATTTCATCATGTACATGTACCACAGCTTTTTTAACTATTAATCTACTGATGGGCACTTGGGCTGTTTCCAGATCTTAGCTATTGTAAATAGTGCTGCTATGAACATGAGGGTACATATATTCTTTCTGATTGGTGTTTCAGGTTTCTTAGGGTATATTTATACTATATTTTCTTTATTCATTTATCTGTTGATGAAAATTGTTATTACTTGCAGATGACATGATATTGTACATAGAAAACCCTAAAGACTCCATCAAAAATCTACTGTAGCTGGCCCTGGCCAGTTTGACTCAGTGGTTAGAGCATCAGCCTGTGGTCCAGAGAGACCCGGGTTTGATTCTTGCTAAGGGCATGTACCTCAGTTGCAGTTTGTCCCTGGCCCTGGTTGGGTCATGTGGGTGGCAGCCACTTGATGTGCACCTTTCATGTCGATGTTTCTTTCTCTCTCTCTCTCTCTCTCTCTCTCTCTCTCTCTCTCTCTCTCTCTCTCATCCTCTCTCTCCCTCCCACTGTATTTGAACAAAAAAATGAAAAAATGTCCTCAGGAGAGGATAAAAAATAAAAATCTACCGGAGCTATATTGTGATCCCTCCTACTTCGTTTTTTTCAAGATTGCTGTGGCTATTCAGGGTCTTTTTTGTTCTGAATAAATTTTTGGAGTATTTGGTCTAGTTCTATGAACTATGTGCTTGGTGTTTTAATGGGGATTGCATTGAATCAATAGATTGCTTTGGGTAGTATAGACATTTTATTGAGGTTAATTATTCCAAACCATGAACAAGCTGTATTCTTCCACTTTTTTATATCTTTCTCCATTTTTAAAAAATATCTTGTAGTTTTCTGAGAACAGTTCCTTTACTTCTTTGGTTAAGTTTATTGCTAGGTAACTTATTTTTTTTTAGTGCAATGATAATGGAATTCTTTTGTTGTTGTTGTTGTTACTTTAGTTTCTCTTTCTGTGAGTTAATTGTTGGTGTATAAGAATGCCTTCGGTATCTGGATGTTACTTGTATATCCTGCTACTTTGCCTAAGTTATTTATTTGCTCCAGTAGATTTTTGATGGAGTCTTTAGAGTTTTCTATGTACAATATCATGTCATCTGCAAGTAATGACAGTTTTACTTCCTCCTTTCCAATTTAGATCCCTTTTATCTTTCCTTCTTCTCTAATTGCTGTGGCTAAGACTTCCAGTACTGTGTTAAATAACAACTGTCTTGTTTATGTTGTTAAGGGAAGTGCTTTTACTTTTGCCCATTGAGTATGATGTTGGCTGTAGGTTTTTTTATATATGGCCTTTATTAGTTGAGATATGATCTCTGTATTGCCACATTGCTGAGAGTTTTTATCAGAAATGTGTGCTGGGTTTTGTCGAATGCTTTTTATCATCTACTGATATGAGGACATGGTTTTTATTTTTCATTTTGTTTATGTGGTGTATCACTTTTATTGATTTGCTAATATTGTACCAACCTTGTATCCCTGGGATGAATTCCACTTGGTCATGGTAAATAATTTTTTTGATGTATTGCGGGACCTGATTTGCTAATATTTTGTTAAGAATTTTGGCATCTCAGTTCATTATGGATATTGATCTATAATTTTCTTTTTTTGTAAAGTTTTTAGCTGGTTTCAAATTAGAATTATGCTGTCCACATAAAATGAGTTGGGAAGTGTTCCTTTTTCTTGGATATTTTGTAATTGTTTGTGGAGAAAAGGTGTTTGATCTTCTTGGAATGTTCAGTAAAACACACCCCGTGAAGCCATGTGGGCCTTGGCTTTTGTTTGCTGGGAATTTTTTTGTTTTGTTTTGTTTTTACATCTTTAATTTCCTTAGTTGTTATTTGTCTGTGCAACTCTTCTATCTCTTCCTGGTTCCATTATGGGAGACTTTGTGTCTCTAAAAATTTTTCTATTTTGCCTAGATTGTCTCATTTGTTGGTGTATAATTGTTCATAGTATATTTTAATGAGCCTTTGTATTTCTGTGGTGTTAGTTGTTACTTTTCCTCTTTCTTTTCTGGTTTTATTTGGGTCATCTCTTTTTGTTTCTTGGAGAGTCTAAGGGTTCATCAATCTTGTTTATCTTTTCAGAGAACCAGCTCTTTGTTTCTTGTAACTTTTGAATTGATTTTAGAGTCTATGTCATTTATTTCTGCTCTGACCATTACTATTTCTTTCCCTGGGTTTGTCTATTTATTTACTTTCTGGATCTTTAAGTTGTAGGATTAGAAAGTCAATTAGAAATTTTTCTTGTTTCTTGAGGTAGGCCTATAGTACTATGAATTTTCCTCTTGGAGCTGCTTTCGCTGTGTCCCATAGATTTTGTGTTGTTTTGTGTTCATTTTCATTGGTTTCCAGAATTTTTAAAAATTCTTCCTTGATCTCTGTGGTAATGCAGTTGTTTTTTAATAACATGCTATTTAGCTTCCATGTGTTTGAATGTTTTTGTTGTAATTAATTTCTAGCTTCATGCCATTGTGATATGAAAAGACGCTTAATATGAGTTCAATCTTCTTGAACTTGTAGAGACTTAGTTTGTGTCCTAACATGTGATCTATCTTTGAGAATGTCTCATGTGCACTTGAGGGGAATATGAATTCTGTATTTTTGGGATGTAATTGTTTGTAAATATATATTAAATCCATTTGATCTACTGCATCATTTCGAGTCTGTCTTTTCTTGTTAATTTTTGGTCTAGAGGGTCAGCAGGGTGTTGAAGTCTCCTGCTATGATTGAATTGCTGTTGATTTCTCCTTTGAAGTACTCCAGATGTTTTTTAATGTATTTTGGTGCTTCTATGTTAGATGCATGTAAGTATACCAAGGTTACATCCTCCTGTTGGATAGATTATTATAATATTATTTAATGGCCTTCTTTGCCTTTAGTTATGGCTTTCCTTTTGAAGTCTATTTTATCAGATATGAGTATTGCTATCTCAGGGTTTTCCTTTCTGTTTGCTTGGAAATTTTTTTTTTTTATTCCTTTACTACCTGTTTGAGTCTTTTGTTTTGAGGTGGGTCTTTTGAAAAAAATATATATATATGTAGATATATATATAACGTATCTTTTCATAAGAGTGTTCAATCCATTTATATTAAGGCTATTGTTGATATGTAGTTATTTTTTGCCATTTTTGTTATCCTGGTTATGTTTCTTTTCCTATTTCTTCTGCTTATTATTGCAGTCCTTTTAACATTTCTTGGAGTGCTGGGTTGGTGCTAATATACTCTCTTATCTTTTTTTTTTTTGGTTTATGTAGTTCTTTATTTCAGCTTGTATTTTGTATGATAGTGTTGCAGGATAGAGTAATTTTGAGTTAAGATCCTTGGTTTTTATTATGTTGATTATTTCATGCAATTTCCTTCTGGCCTGTAGTGTTTCTGTTGAGAAGTCAGCTGATAGCCATATGGGGGTTCCTTTGCAGGTAACCTGTTGCTTATTTCTTGCTGCCTTTAGGATTCTCTTTCTGTATTCAATTTTTGACATTTTAATTATTATGTGTCTTGGTGTGGGCCTGTTTGGGTTTTTCTTCCTTGGTGCTCTGTGCTTCTTGGACTTGTATGCTTTTATCCATCACCATGCTAGGGAAGTTTTCTGTCAGTATTTCTTCAAATATATCCTCTAACCCTTCATCATTTTCTTCTTCTTCTGGCACACTTATAATGCAGATGTTATTACATTTCATATTGTCCCATAGTTCTCTTAGGCTGTCTTTCTGCTTTTTAATTGTTTTTGTTTGTTTGTTTGTTTTTCTTTTGGGTTTTTCTGATTCAGTGATTATTTTCTACCCTGTCTTCTAATTCACTGATCCAGCCCTCAGCTTCCTCTACTATGCTGGTTATTCCTTCCAATGTGTTCTTTTTTTCTGCTATGTCATTCTTCGTTTCCAATTGTTTGGTTTTCAAAGTTTCTTTTTTTTTAAATTTTTTATCTTCACCTGAGGTTATATTTGCATTTATCTTGAGATGGAGTGAGAGGGAGAAAGAGAGAGAAACATTGACGTGAGAGAGAAACACTGAGTGTTTGCCACACCCCTGATACCAACCAGAGCCAAGGACTAACTGCCACTGAGTTATGTGCCTTTAAAGGGAACTGAACATGGGCCTCTCTGGTCTTCGGGCTGACACTCTAACCACTCAGCCAAACTGGCCAGAGATCAATGTTTCTATATCTTTTCTCATGCTGTGGATCTCTTCACTCATGCTGTTGAACTTCCTCATGATTATTACTTTGAACTCTCCCTCTGATAACTTCCTTAATTTTATGTCATTTATTTCTTCAGCAGAGTTCTCTTGTTCCTTTATTTGCAATTTGTTTATTTGTTTCACCATTTCAGCTATCTCAGTGGGTTTTGGAGCCTGCCAATCTTTTTTCTGTAGTTAATGGTGTTTTTCAGGTTGTGGCTTCCTCTGCTGAGTTTGAATCATTGTGGGAAAACACATGTTAAAGACCACTGCCCAGTCTTTTTTTTCCCTGGGTATATTTGTAAATCAAGGAAAGGTCCGGTTATCCTCTAGCTTTTGCCTGGAGGCTATTAGTCTCAGTTACTTGGTGAGACTAAATTTTTAACCCTCAGCTGAATGAAAAATCCCTCAGTTGTAAGAAGTTTTTCAGTGGCTAGGGAACTTGCTAGCTATCAGACTTTAGATGTTAATGAGCCTCAATTTGTATTCTTTGGCCTGACCTGATGTTATTAAATTTTTGTGGAAGGGGTCACTGCTTCTCCCCAGAGCTCTGGAAAGGGGCTCTTTAAGTAATATGGCTACTTGTCCAGTGAGGAAGTGATTCAGTGTAAGACTCCCTGTGCCCTCCCATCCAACTCTCAGCTCTTTCCTGCACCTGGAACCCCAGTCTCTGTCCACACATTTCCAGTTCAGTCCACCATTATTGTGCTGGAGCCCAGTGTGTGTGGCTGTAGCTGATTTTGTGCTTTTGAAAAACTTCCACTTTCTCAGTGGGAAGCACACTCCCCTAACATAGCCCTAGTTGATGTCTGTAGACTCCCCGCCTGCCCCCAACACCTCCACAGCTCCTACCAGGCTTGATTTGGCATCCTCTCTCTGTCACTGGTTGTACTGGATCTCTTCCAGTGCTCCTCAGTTGGTTTTTCCAAATGTTTTGTGTTTATTTTGGTTGTAATTTCAGTTTGGTCCTGGAAAATTGTCTTTGTAGCTTCCATTCACTCTGCTGCCATCTCTGTTAAAATTTTTTTATTTTATATTGTTGCTCAAACTTTAGAAATTTCATGGACAATGATCCTTTAAAACAGCACTTTTACATCAAGTTCCAATAGCTAAACTTTCTGTTAAAGCCTTGGGGTGCCCTGGCTGGTTTGGCTCCATGGTTAGAGTGTCATCCTGCAGTACAGAGAGACCTGGATTCAGTTCCCGTTAAGGGCACATACCTCACTTGCAGTTTATCCCTGGCCCTGGTTGGTCGTGCATGTGACAGCCCCTCCATGTGTCGCTTTCACATCAATGATTCTCTCTCTCTCTCTCTTACCTTCTCTCCCTCCCACTCTATCTGAACAAAAAATGGAAAAAAGTATCCTTGGGTGAGGATAAAAAGTAAATAAAAAATAATAAAGAAGAGAAAATGGCAGCAGAGTGAATAGAAGCTACACAGACCATCTCCCAGGACCAAACTGGAATTACAATGAAAATAAAGAAAAATTGTCAGGAAAAGGCAACTGAAAAGCAGTTGGGAGGACCACATAACCAGGGACATTGACTCAATGCTGGTAGGCTTGCAAAGACGTGAGAGGGGGCCGGGAGCCCATGGTTCGTGACGGCCTGGTCTGGGACCTGTGGCCTTGGCTGGGACCTGTGGCAGCCTCGACTGGGACCTGTGGGCTTGGCTGGGACCTGCGGCCTTCGCTGGAACCTTTGACCTTGGCTGGGACTTGCACACTCAGCTAGGTGCTATGCCCATAGCTGGGAGCTGCCACAGCCTCGGACTGAGCAAGGGGCCTTAGCTGGGAGCGGCACATTAGATGGGAGCTGCGCCCTCAGGTTAAAGTCCTAAGCAGCTCCACAGCACAGATCCGGGACAAAGGCTAAATGAGCACCAGACACTCACCTTGGACTCCAGCAGAGGGAGGGCAGACTGGACTGGAACTGTGTGGGGACACTTGGGATTTGGAAGGTGCTCAGAGATTTTGCTGAGTTGCAGCCATGCAGGATGGTGGCCATATTTTCCTTCCCAGGGCTCTGGGGAGAGGCAGCAGCCCCTCCCTTGGAAATTCAACTCCACCAGGTGGGCATTGAAATGCTAACTGAGGCACATTACCAACCAACATCTGTCGAACCCTAGGAAAATCCTCTTACACTGAGCACCCCAGGGAGTTTTTTTTTCAACTCAGAAACCACAGTTCTTCAGGTGACCTCTACTAATATCCTCCAGGCAAAAAATCTAGAGGATAACTACCATTCACTGGGCTGATAACTCTAACCAGGAAAGTAAGACTTGACAGTGGTGTTTAAAGTGGGTCCTCTCTGCCTCATCCAAACCCAGGAAAGGGAGCCACAAACATCAGAACACCAACAAACACAGGGAAAATTTGGCAGGCTCCAAAGCCCACTGTAATAGACAAAATGGTGAAATATAGAAACAAAAGCTAAATGAAAGAACAAGAAACCTCTACTGAAGAGGAGATAAATGAGGTGCAGGTAAGCAACTTAACAGAACTAGAATTCAGAGCCATGATCTTGAGGAAGCTCAACAGCATGTGTAAGGACATGAGGACCATGAGTAAAGACATGTTGAAAATCAACCAGTTGGAAATTAAAAACCACAAAGAAGAAATGAAGAATAACATATCAGAAAAAAAAAAAAAAAACACATTGGAAAGTCTAAGTAGCAGAGTAGAGGAAGCTGAGGACCGGATCAATTAATTAGAAGATAGGGTAGAAAAAATCAACCAATCAGAAAACCAAAAGGAAAAAAATAATTTAAAAAATAAGAAAACAGCTTAAAAGAATGGTGGGACAACTGGAAACGTAATAACATTCACATCATAGGAGTCCCCAAAGAAGAAGAAAATGAGCAAGGGTTAGAGAATATATTCAAAGAAATAGTGGCAGAAAACTTTCCTAAATGGTGAAGTAAGAAGGCATTCAAGTTCAAGAAGCACAGAGAGCCTCAAGTAAGAAGAACCCAAACAGGCCCACACCAAGACACATAGTAATCAAACTGCCAAAAATTAAAGACAAAGAGAGAATCCTAAAAGCAGCAAGAGATAAGCAACAGGTTACCTACAAAGGAAACCCCATAAGGCTCTCAGCTGACTCCTCAACAGAAACACTACAGGCCAGAAGGGAATGGCATGAGGTAATCAAGGTCATGAAAAACAAGGATCTGAATCCAAGACTACTCTACCCAGCAAGGCTATCATTCAAAATAGATGGTCAATAAAAGAACTTCCCAGACAAAAAAAGGCTAAGGGAACACATTATCACCAAACCAGCACTGCAAAAAATGTTAAAAGGACTGCTGTAATTAGCAGGAGAAATAGGAAAACAAATATAACCACACTAAACATAAATGGCAATGAATAGGTACATATCAATAATCACCTTAAATGTAAATGGTTTGAATGCTCCTATATAAAGACACAGAGTAGAATATTGGATAAGAAAGCATGACTCATCTATATGTTGTTTACAAGACACCCACATCACAACAAAAGACTCACATAGGTTGAAAGTGAAGGGATGGAAAAAAATCTTGCAAGCAAACAGAAAGGAAAAAATACCTGGAGTAGCAATACTCATATCTGATAAAATAGATTTCAAAATGAAGGCAATAACTAGAGACAAAGAAGGCCAATTCATAATATTGAAAGGATCTATCCAACAGGAAGATATAACCTTGATAAACATATATACACCCAATATAGGAGAACCAAAGTATATTCAAAACCTTCTAGAGGACTTCAAAGAAAAAAATGATAGTAATACAAGCATAGCAAGGGTCTTCAACATCACACTGACATCACATGATAGATCCTCTAGACAAAAAATTAGCAAGGAAATAGAGACAGTAAATGAAGCACCAGACGAAATGGATTTAATAGATATCTACAAAAAATTACACACCAAAACTACAGAATTCACATTCTTCTCTAGTGCACATGGGACATTCTCAAAGATAGACCTCATGTTAGGACACAAACTAAATCTCTACAACTTCAAGAAAACTGAAATCATATCAAGTATCTTCTCAGATCATAATAGCATAAAAATAAAATCAACTGCAACAAGAACATGCAAAGACATTTAAACAAATGGAAGCTAAATAACATGTTATTAAACAGTGAATGGGTTACCGAGGAGATCAAGGAAGAAATAAAAAAAACTTCCTGGAAACCAATGAAAATAAAGACACAACAACACAAAATCTATGGGATGCAGTGAAAGCAGTTCTGAGAGGGAAGTTCATAACACAACTGTTCTACCGCAAAAAAAAAAAAAAAAAAGAAAGAAAGAAAAATCTCTAATAGACTATCTAACCTCACAACATAAAGAACTAGAGAGCAAACAACAAGGAAAATCCAGAGAAGGAGAAGGAAGGAAATAGTAAAGATTCGAGCAGAAATAAACGACATAAAGTCCAAAAAAACAATTCAAAGATCACTGAAACAGAGCTGTTTTTTTTTTTAAAAAAAAAAAAAAGATTGATGGACCGTTAGCTAGACTCACCAAGAAACAAAGAAAGAGAACCCAAATACACAAAATCAGAAATAAAAGAAGAGAAATTACAACTGACACCACAGAAATACAAAAGATTGTTAACAACTATTTAAACAATTGTATGGTAACAAATTTGACAATCTAAGCAAAATGGACAAATTTCTAGAAACACACAATCTCCCAAACTGGACCAGGAAGAGATAGAAAACTTGAACAGACCAATGACAACAGAAGGAATTGAAGATGTAATCAAGACTCTCCCAGCAAATAAAAGCCCAGGCCCGGATGGCTTCATGGGGGAATTTTACCAAACATTCAAAGAAGAACTAATACCCATTCTCCTCAAATTATTTTTAAAAATTCAAGAAGAAGGAAGACTTCCAAATTTACTTTATGAAGGCAGCATAGTTCTAATTCCAAAACCAGAAAAAGAACCCACAAGAAAGAAAACTACAGGCCAATATCCCTGACTAACATAGATGCCAAAATACTGAACAAAATATTAGCAAATTGGATCCAGCAATACATCAAAAAAATTATTCACCACCACCAAGTAGAATTCCTCCCAGGGATGCAAGGCTGGTACAATATTCAGAAATCAATAAATGTGGTACACCACATAAATAAAATGAAGAATAAAAACCACATGATCATATCAATAGATGCCGAAAAAGCCTTCAACAATATCCAGCTCTCCTTCTGATAAAAACACTCAGCAATGTGGGAATGGAGGGATCATATCTAGATATAATAAAGGCCATATATAAAAGACCTACAGCCAACATCATACTCAATGGGCAAAAACTAAAAGCATTTCTCTTAAGAACAGGAACAAGGTAAGGATGCCCCCTTTCGCCACTCCTATTTAACACAGTACCGGAAGTCTTAGCCACAGCAATCAGACAAGAAACAAATATAAAAGGGATCCAAATTGGAAAGGAGGATGTGAAACTGTCATTATTTGCAGATGACATGATACTATACGCAGAAAATCCCAAAGACTCCATCAAAAAGTTACTAGACTTAATAAATGAATTTGGCAAAGTAGCAGAATGCAAAATTAACGTCATGAAATTGATGGCATTCTTGTACACCAAGGATGAACTCACAGAAAGAAACTAAGAAAAGAATCCCATTTTCCATGGCGGCAAAAAAATTAAGATACCTAGGAATAAACTTAACCAAAGAAATAAAGGACCTATTCACAGAAAACTACAGGTCATTGAAAAAAGAAATAGAGGAAGATATAAAAAAGTGGAAGCACATACCCTGTTCATGGATTGGCAGTATTAATATTATTAAAATGTCCATATTACCCTAAGGAATCTATAGATTCAATGCAATCCCCATCAAAACACCAATGGCATACTTCACAGAATTAGAACAAGTACTTCTAAAGTTCATATGGAAACAAAAAAGGCCTCGAATAGCCACAGCAATCTTGAAAAAGAACAAAGTTGGAGGGATCACATTACCAGATTTCAGGTTATACTAGAAAGCCACTGTAATCAAAACAGCCTGGTACTGGTACAAGAACAGGCATATAGACCAGTGTAACAAAAGAGAGAACCCAGAAATGAACACAAGGCAACATGCTCAATTAAGATTTGACAAAGGTGGCAAGAGCATACTGTGGAGTAACGACAGCCTCTTTAATAAATGGTGCTGGGAAAATTTGCCAGCTACATGCAGAAAAATGAAACTAGGCCATCAACTGACACCCTACACAAGAATAAACTCAAAATGGATAAAAGACTTAAATGTGACTCATGAATCCATAAAAATCCTAGAATAAACTGTAGGCAACAAAATTGCAGACATCATATGCAGCAGAATTTTCAGTGATACATCAACTAACACAATAGAAACAGAGGAGAAAATGAACACATGGAACTACATCAAACTCAAGAGCTTCTGCACAGCGAAAGATACAATCATGAAAACAGAAAGGCTACCCAGTGTATGGGAGAGAATAATTGCCAATGATATATCAGATAAGGAGTAATTTCCAATGCATATAGAGAGCTCATACAACTACACAAAAGGAAGACAAAGAACCCAATTAAAAAATGGGCAAAGAAACTAAATAGACACCTCTCCAAACAGGGCATACAAATGGCCAAGACACATATGAAGAAATACTCATCATCACTAATCATCAGAGAGATGCGAATTAAAACCGCAATTAGGTATCACCTCACACCTGTCAGAATGGCCGCCATCAACACATCATCAAACAGCAAGTGTTGGCGATGGTGTGGAGAATAGGGGACTCTAGTACACTGTTGGTGGGAATGCAGACTGGTGCAGGCACTATGGAAAACAATATGGTGTTACCTCAAAAAATTAAAAATTGTACTTCCATTTGACCCAGTGATCCCACTGCTAGGAATATACCTTAAAAAGCCCGAAACACCAATCGGAAAGAATATATGTACTCCCATGTTTGCAGCAGCACTATTTACAATAGCTAAGATCTGGAAACAGCCCAAGTGTCCATCAGTAGACGAATGGATAAAAAAGCTGTGCTACAGCCCTGGCCAGTTTGGCTCAGCAGTTAGAGCATCAGCCTGTGGTCCAGAGAGACCCATGTTTGTTTCCCACTAAGGGCGCATACCTCGGTTGCAGTTTGTCACCGGCCCTGGTTGGTTGTGTGGTTGGCAGCCATTCGATGTGTCCCTTTCACATCGATGTTTCTCTCTCTCTCTCTGTTCTTCTTTCTCCCTCCCACTCTATCTGAACAAAAAAAAAAAAAAAGATAAAAGCTGTGGTACAATTACACAATGGAGTACTACACAGCTGTAAGAAAGAAAGATCTCTTATCCTTTGAGACTACATGGAGGAACCTGGAAAGTATCAGCCTAAATGAAACAAGCCAAACAGAGAAAGACCAGTATCATATGATCTCACTTATTTGTGGAATATAATGAACATAACAGTCTGGGGAATGTGGTAGTCCCAGAGATGTGGAAGTGGGGTACAGATTGACAATCCCTAGAAGAGGATGTGGTGGGGGAGAGATAAACCACAGAACTTATATGCATGTATGCATGAACAGTGGACATGTACAACGAACTGGGGACAGGACATGGAGGGAGGGGGAGGGGGGAATCAGTGGGGGAAAAAGGAGAAACATTTGTAACAAAAATTAATATAAATAAATAAATTTAAAAAAATAAAAAAGAAATTGGAGATTCAGTTATGAACAGGACACATAGGGTCCCTTCCCTTGTAGATCTTAAATGCTAAGTGGGAGGAAGACCAACAATGATTAAGTAAGCAAATAAGTCAAACACCCAAGTAAATAACTTAAAATATGTATCTGAAAATTACTTAGAGAACTGGATGCACATCCCCGCCTGGGCACATGTTTCATCCTGTTCATGTTGTGTTCAATTAAACTACAGTGCCAGCATCTCAGAAAAAGGAAATCCAAGAAAAATGCAGAACAGGGAGACTGAGAGAAGGCTCAAAAAGAAGAAACTTGCGGGATGTTTTGAGAAGAGGTATGTCCTGGGCATCTTCTTTGGCAATGACATCCAACCCTATCTATAATTATTCCTTGGGCAAAATAAGCCATCTAATGAAAGAGCAAGTTGCTGAAAAATCTGCTGATAATGGAAACTATAACAGAAAGACTCTTTCTACAGCTCCCAACCTCCATGCATACACTGTTCATTCTGTAACACTTTCCTAACTTCCTATAGAAAAATCAATTCCAACATAGGATGCCGAAAAGTCTGATTCTCATTCTGCAGAACACGGGGCAATCTCCCATCATCCTTTCTGCTCATTGTTTTCACAACATGAAAGAAGAAACACAACACTGGTTTAATATTAAGTTGCAACTACTACAGGAAAGGAGCTGAGGCCGATGTGTATAGCTCAGCTGGCTTGGCTGAGAAAAATGGGGGAAAGCATGCCAAGGTTCCCACCGAACAGGCCCCATTATTTCCCCTATAGGGTCTCTAATTTCTGGCCAATTCTTTAAAATTCCTCATTGGCGAAGGACCAATCATACCAACATTTAAACACATTTTTAAATAGACTTCATGTCTCTCCTCCCAGATCAAGAGAAATAAGATATATATCACTACAACAGTTGTTTACCCATTAACTAATCCCCAAAACAAAGGAATGAGGTAAAGTATGCATTATGCTATAACAACAGAAATACTTATTTCGATTATTATTCCGTTTTTAGGTTATATCAACCAGTTTGGGTAAAAAAAAGTGGTTTGCCAAACGACAGAACATTAACTTGGACGTTTCTATGTGTGTGTGTGTGTGTGTGTATATAATATATATATATATATATATATATATATATATATATATGCTTTTTAAATCTTTGGGTCTACATGAAGTTTTTCCTGTAATATTTGAAAAATGTTTCATAGATTACTATGAAAAGATGGAAAATAAAAGTAGTCATCTGCTTTAAAAAAATGTACAATTGTAGCATTTATAACTCTTTTTATCTTTTCTAATTCTGATCTTTTCAAGTCAGTACAATTTCAGTCAATTTCAGCACCAACCAAAAAATCAGATCTAATGTGTTATGCTTTACAAATAAGGAGACATATATAAGTCCTGAGGCATGAGGTTAAGTAAATAATTTCAACAATGATTTATTAAGCATAAACTTACACATTTCCTTCTGTGGGTTCTGTTATATGGTTTATTTTACTATGCTTAGAGCAGGGGTTATTCTGCATCATTAAGTTTAATTTACATTAGCTCTACAAACGCAAATTTTCCCACAAGTTTTATTGTTCTCCCAATGTGATACAAATTTATCTGAATGTTTTTCCAACATAATGCTTGTTTATATTACAACCACTTTCATCTCTTGGCCTGCATTAACTCATATTCATCCTTCAATACACGTATCATCTTATCACCCTTTGAATTGAATTTATAGTTAAACGCCTTCTGACAAAGAAGTTCTCAAGACCCATATTACTTTACCAGTAAAGTCTTCCAAATATTTAAGAAAGATATAATACCAATTCTATGAAAAACTCTTTCAGAAAATTGACAAGAAAAATATCTGCTAACTCATTCTATGAGGTCACCATTGCCATACTACCCAAACCAGAAAAATACATTACAAGAAAACTATGAACAAAAATCTTTGGAAATATAGAAAAAAAGCAATTCCTAGAAAAGTTAATAAATTGTATCAAACATTATGTTAAAATAATAATTTTTTATAGTCTAGTGGAGTTTAGTCCATCAAGGCCAGGTTAGTTTGGTACTCAAAAATAATAAATGTGATTCACTATATTAACAGAAGAAAAAATATCATCTAAATATATACATAAATAGATTTTGTCAGAACCCAACATCTATTCCTAATAAAAAGCTCTCAACGAAACTAGGAACAAAAGGGAACCGCCTCAACCTGACAAAGATTACCTATGAAAATCCTGAAGCTAACGTCTATCATACTTATCAGTGAAAGACTGAACGATTTCCATCTAAGATCAGGAATAAAGAAATATGTCTGCTTATAACACTTCTATTCAACATTGTACTTTATGTTCTAGCCAGTGCAATGAGACAAGAAAAAGAAACTAAAAGCATACAGGGGGAGGAGGCAAGATGACTGAAGTCTATGGAAGTTCCCTCTGTTTGCTCCAAGCACAGAATTGGACCTGAGGCTAAACTGCAGAGAATTCAACTTGAAAACCACCTAAAAATAGCTGACCAGATATACTGTTGGCAAAGAGCATGGAAACGTGAGAGGAGACTGCAAAGTAGGTGAGCAAACTCACACAGTTGTTCAGCACAGCTTGGAAGATAGAGGAAATGTGCAGAGGCACAGCTTCAGTGCCCTTGGATAGGAGCAATTCAGACCCACACAGATATCCCCAAACAAGAGCAGCAGAGAAAGGAGAGTCCATGTAGTGCACATAGTACATGGGGAAAGAGGCACATTCCTCTCCAACTAGAGCAAAGAGGAGGCACCGTCCACCCACCCATGAAACACTGCTAATATGGAAATCGGCATCCCAGCAGCAGGACCTGATGGCATTGGGGATTCAGATGTCTGGCTAGGTGGGAGCCTGGGCAGAAGCCTGGCCCTGTGGAACAGCTCTGGGCTGGAAATGGGCACCCAGCAGCAGGACCTGACTGTACTAGGAATTTGGTCATCTGGCCAGGAAGTAGCTTGGGCATAAGCCCCACCCAGCACAAGCCCGCTGTGCTGAAAGTTTAAAAATCCAAGCAGGACATTATTTTATTTTTTAACCTTTTTGTTTTTTTCTATTCTTCCCTACATGGGGTGGCAACCAGGGTGTGCCAGCAAACCAGACAGAACCTAAGCATTAGAAAGAAAGTAAGAGACGGCCTGCACCTCCTGTAAGATATTGGTACCACACCCAACACAAATACCCAACACAAATTTGTGTAAACATCCCTGACCAGACCTGATACCTTGCAGAGCCCAGTGCCAGGGAGAAGAGAAGGCAGCCCCAAAAACTACATACTAGTTGCTAGCCCTGAATGTGACCCAGCCTCTGGGATAAGGAAGCCCAGCTCATAGGACTACCTGGGTCACTGCTCTACAGGACTTAAACCAGGAGGCCATGGACCAGGCAGGGACAATTATTCACATTGGCCCACACAAGAGAACAGCCCAAGAGGACAGAAACCCACACCCATGGGTCCAGACAAAGGATCCAGATCCAACTATGTCAGAGCAAAATCCAGTGAACCCCATAAAGAGCAGATACAAGGTTTTTGTTGTTGGGTCATTGTTTTGGGGTGTGTGTATGTTTTAATCTTAATTCAGTTTTTTATCTACTTTTCTATTCTATATTTTATTCAATTTAGCACTACTACCTTCTAAAATTATTATTATTATTTCAGTCAATGTTTTATACCTTTTGTTTTTTATAGTTACCCTATTTCCTGTCCCTGCTTTCTTTGCTTTCATATTCTATTTTGTTGTTGTTGTTGTTGTTGTTTTTCCCTCTCTTAACCCTTTTGGTCTCATGTGTTCTGATATTCTTTGTATATATGTCTGTGTGTGTGTGTTTTCTGGTTGATCGTTTGTCTTTTAAGCTTTTTGTTGAGGTAGATGCATCTGTCGTTGTTGATGCTGATATTTGTTCCAGGTGCTTTTTGGTTTGGCCTACTATTGCCGTGCCTTCCTTACATTCATATACATTTTTTTCTTTCCCTCTTTTAATTTGTTCAGTCTCATACCTTCTAGTATTGTTCTGTTTGTGTGTGTGTGTGTGTGTGTGTGTGTGTGTGAGCATGTTTGTTTTCAGTTTGCCTTTTAATCTTTTTGTTGAGTCTGGGGTATTTATCATTGTTGAAGTTGATGTTATTTTTTTTTTCAGGTTATTTTTTAAATTTAGTCTGGTTGTACATGGCCTTCTTTATTTTATTTAATTTTTTTTCTCCTTCTAATTATTTTGATCTCTCATCTCCAGGTGTTGTGTGTGTGTGTGTGTGTGTGTGTGTGTGTGTTTAGTTTTTTTTGTGTGTCTTATAATAGTTTTGTTGAGGCAATTGCTTCTATTATTGTTGAGGCTGATATCTTTTAGGTGATTCTTTTGAGTGTCATCTGCTTGCTTTGTTTTGTTCTGTCAACACCTATATAATGATTGGCACAACAAAGACAACAGGGTTGGGGTTGAGACTCATAGTTAACAACCCCAAAGACTGACCAATGCACAAACAGACAACAGCAATCAAGACTCAAATTCAATAGAAGAGCCCATATAAACCACACAAGGTTTTACTAGAGCACCCAGCTCAGAAGATCAAAGAGACTACTGCTTTGGAAACCACAAGAAGGCCACCACACCAAGACTGGGAGACAGAGCATAATTATATGATACACATGAACCTGCTTACATGGCCAAACACACCTCACCTGGCTCAAAATGACCAGATTACTAAAATGGTTAAACAAAAAACAACCCCCAAATAAAAGAAAAGGAGGAATCACCAGAAAAGAAATTACATGAAATGGAAACAAGCAGCGTGTGAGATAAAAAATCCAAAGCAATGATTTTAAAGGTACTCAAATAACTTATTGACAAATACAAGCAACTTAATAAGAATTATAAAGAGTGCAGGGGGAACTACACTAACATATAAAAAGAGGTAGAAGCTATGAATAAAAATCAATTGAAAATGAAGAATGATATAACCAATAAAAAAATGACCTTGGATGGATCCAATAGTAGATTAGAAGAAGCTGAAGACTGAATCAATGAGTTAGATGACAAGGTAGAAAAAAACACCCAAAGAGAGCAGCAGATCTAAAAAATAAAATTAAAAAGCAGGAGGAGAGTTTAAGGGATTATTAGGATAACATGGAATGTGACAACATTTACATCATAGGGTGTATCAGAAGGAGACAAAAAAGCAATACAGAAACTGTTTGAAGAAATAATGACAAAAAAAGCTCTCTAACTTGGAGAAAGAAAAAGATCACACAAATCCAGAAAACTCAAAGAGTCTCAATCAAGATGAACCCATGAAGACTTACACCTACACACATAATTAGAAATAATTTTAAATGCAGCAAAAGAGACACAGAAAGTTACCTAAAAGGGAGCTCCCATTATGCTGTCAGCTGATTTCTCAATAGAAGCACTGCAGGCCAGAAGGGAGTAGCATGAAGTGTACAAAGTAATGAACACCAAGTGTCTGAATCCAAGACCACTCTATCCAACAAGGCTATAATACAAAATTGAAGGTGAAATAAACAGCATTTCAGACAAAAAAGGGGTGGGGTAAGGGAATTTATTACCACTATACCAGCACTGCCAGAAATACTATTGGGGCTGTTGTAAGAAGAAGAAGGAAGAGAGAGAGAAAGGGAGAGACAGAAACAGAGACACACAGAGAGAGAAAGGAACACTTACATGAAGATTAAAAATTGTAACAAATAAGTACCTATAAATAATAACCTTAAATATAAATAGCTTAAATTCCCCAATCAAAAACCGTAGGGTAGCCCTGGTCGGTTTGGCTCAGCAGTTAGAGCGTCGGCCTTCGGTCCAGAGAGACTCAGGTTCAGTTCCCCCTAAGGGCACATACCTCGGTTGCAGTTTGTCCCTGGCCCTGGTTTGTCGTGCTGGTGGCAGCCACTCAATGTGTCCCTTTCACATTGATCTCTCTCTCTCTCTCTCTCTCTTTCTTCCTCTCTCTCCCTCCCACTCTATCTGAACAAAAAATGGAAAAATGTCCTCAGGTGAGTATTTAAAAAAGAAAAAAGACGTAGGGTAGGTGATTGGATAAGAAAACATAACACATATATATGCAGTGTACAATAGACCCATCTCATAACAAAAGACTCATACAGGATGAAAGTGATGGGATAAAAAAAATTTCCAGGGAAATGAGAAAAATAAAACAACACAAATAAACAGACAAGAAAAACGGTGTATCAATACTCATATCTGATAGACTTTAAAATGAAGGTCATAGTAAGAGACAAAGGAAGTCACTACATAATATTAAAAGGATCGATCCAACAAGAGGATATAACCCTGGTATACAAATATGTACTAGCTATAGGAGCAACAAAATACATCAAAAAACTTCTGCAGGACTTCAAGGGAGAGATCCACAGCAATACACTCATAGTGGGGGACTATAAGACCCCACTAACACCACTGGATAGATATGCTAGACAAAACAAAAAATTAATACAGAAATGGCGATCCTATACAACACACTAGATCAGCTGAATTTAATTGACATTTATATAACATTATACCCCAAAACTTCAGAATACACATTCTTCGTAAGTGCACATGGAAAATTCTCAAAGATAGACCACATATTAGGACACAAACTAAGTATCTGCAAGTTCAAAAAGATTGAAATCATATCAATAATCTTTTTGGATCACAATGGCATGAAACTAAAAATCAAATAAAAAAATCATTGAAACACATAAAAGCAAAACAGCAGGTTATTAAACAATGAATGGGTTACCAATGAGATCAAGAAGGAAACCAAAAAACTTTCTGGAAACTAATGAAAATGAACACATAACAACACAATATCTATGGGACACAGTGAAAGCAGTCCTGATAGAAAAGTTCATAGTAATATAAGCCTACATAAGAAACAAGAAACATTTAAAATTAACTATCTAACACTACAACTTAAAGATTTAGAAAGAGAACAAGAAGAAAAACACAGAGTAAGTAAAAAGAAGGAAATAATATGGATCAGAGCGGAAAGAAATGGTATAGAAACTAAAAAGTATATAAAAAATCAATGAAACCAAAAGCCGGTTCTTTGAAAAGATAAACAAGATTGATCAACCTCTAGTCAGACTCACTAAAAAACAAAGAGGACCCAAATAAATAAAATCTAAAACAAAAGAGGTGAAATAACAACTGAAACCACATATATACAAAGTATTGTTAGAAACTACTATGAACAATTTTATTCCAACAATTTCAACAACCTAGGCAAAAAGGATAGATTCTTAAAAGCACATCGTCTTTCTTTCAAAACTCGGCTGGGAAGAGTCAGAAAACCTGAACAGACCAATAACAACTAAGGAAATAGAGGCAGTAATGAATAAACTCCCAACAAACAAAAGTCCTGGTCTGAATGGATTCCCAAGTTATTTTTTACCAAATATTCAAAGAAGTAACACTTAATCTTATAAACTATGCCAAAAATTTCAAGAGAAAAAAAAGACTTTCAAGCTCTTTTTAGAAGTCAGCATAATCTTATTCCCAAAACCAGATAAATACACTAGGAAAAAAGAAAAAAAATTGCAGGCACATATTCCTGATGCACATAGACACCAAATTCTTCAACAAAATTTTAGTAAATAGGATCCAGCAATACATTAAAAAATTATACACCATGATCAAGTAAAATTTATCCCAGGGATACAATGCTGGTATAATATTTGCAAATCAATAAATGTAATACACCACATAAACAAAATGAAATATAAAAATCATGTGATCATATCAATAGATGCCAAAAAAGCATTTGACAAAATCTGGTACCCATTTTTTTTTATAAAGCCTCTCAGGAAAGAGGAAATAGAAGGATTATACCTCAACATAATAAAGGCCACATATGACAAACCTATAGCCAACATCATGCTCAATGGGCAAAAACTAAGAAAATTTCCCTTAAGAACAGGAACAAGACAAGGATGTCTGCTTTTGATATAGAGTGAGAAAATAAACTATTATTTTGGCTTTGGGCTTTTATATATAGAGGGGTGAAGTGGTGGAGGACAAAAATTAGAAAATTTATTTCTACTTTAGACTTACTCTAAATAAACAGATATTTGTTTACCTATGCTCAAAGCTGGCTTTGATCTCTGCACATACCTCATGTTCAAGGTCCTGCTCCTTGCCCTATAACCCCTCAACCCCCAAAACCTCTTTCTCTCCTATTAGTACAGCCAAAACCTGAACATTATAGGGCTTAAATAAAAATGTATTTTCTATACTATTTCTATTACAAAGAAATCACTTTTCCTAAACCTAATGTTGAATTTTTTGACACACACAGCTGTTCTATTCCTTAATTGTCTATCCTTCACTTATTCTGGAAGTAGAAAAGGAAGAAGTGAGAATGGGGGAAGGGGAGAAGGGGGGAAGGGAGGAAAGGGAGAAGGAAGGGAGGAAGGGAGGAAGGGAGGAAGGGAGGAAGGGAGGAAGGGAGGAAGGGAGGAAGGGAGGAAGGAAGGAAGGGAGGAAGGAAGGAAGGAAGGAAGGAAGGAAGGAAGGAAGGAAGGAAGGAAGGAAGGAGTTGTGGGCTTGATCCACCATACGAGTGTGCAAGAGGCAGCTGATTTATGTTTTTCTCTCATTGATGTTCTGTCTCTCTCTCCCTCTTGCTTTCTCTCTCTGAAATCAATAAAAACATATTTAAAAAAATAACTAAATAAAAGAAAATGAGCTTCTTGTCCTGAAAGACCCTTAGTCAACAAACAAAATTTAGGGATTACTAGACTTAACTTACTAAGGTGATAAAATAGACTTTGACACTTGAGAAAAATATCTACCATCAAAAGAGTAAAACAAACAATATTTGTAATTTCTAACCTTCAGGTCACAGACTATTTAATTTATCAGAACCACCCTTTTATGCAGTTTGTTTAACTGAGGTTTTTCTGTAACCTGACATTTCTACATATTTAGATATTAGAGGCCAGGTAGCAAAATATCTGGCTATCTAACTTAGTATTTTCCAGTGTGTATATGGATGAAGAACACAGCTGACAACTTCAAAAATAAGGAATGATAATATGCTATATAGTGAAACACACATTATGTATTTATAAAGAAATAATATATATTTAATTAAATTAAACACATGTGGAGATAATGTATACAATGGTCACTAATTAATAGAGGCTCCTGCTTGCTAATGCATCTTGCCATTTCTGATGTTTCAATTCTCATAATCAGAAAAGAGAGCGTTTTGCTCATCTACTGATTAAAACTCTGAAGCTTAAAATAAATGTTTAGAAATATTCAGAGAAAGTTTCCATAAAAAAGAACTGAATGTGACCTAAAAGTTTAATAAACACCCAATGTAATAATGTTACTTGGGTACTGAAGTATAAACAACCCCTAAAATCGTACTGCTAATCTTCAAAGGCTTGATGAGATGTTTCACAATTGGCATTTGAAGAAAACTGTGGAAAGGCAACATTATCCACTCAAAATACACTCACTTGCCTTTTCAAAACTTTCTTATCAAATAAAGTAAAGTCTAGTTGGTGACAAATAGCCAATAAGTGGTCTGGAAAAATGGCTTGACAAAAAGGTCAGACAAGAAGTTTTTCATAAAGCACACACACATACATGAGCATACACAGTTCATTTATAAAATCATCCCATAATCTAAAAAGTCTGTCATTAGATTAAGAACTTGGACATGGAAAATTCTCATATATGCTCATATCTCCACACAGTCTAGTTTTTCTTGGAAAACCACTAGGCCACATTTTTCTTAGTAGGTAACAACCGATCACATATGTTAGTACTGTGTTTTCCTCTTTTTCTCTCTTCATCTTTATTTCTTCATGCTACTTTTATTTTATCCCCAAGTGGTAGTTTACATAAGGATTAATATAAATAATCATCCAGTTTTATTTTTCTTCAGGTCATGCAAGTAAACCGCAAAGACATTGTAAGAACAAGAGAGAATGTACAACATAAAAAGGAAGCCAGATTCTGTATATGATGTGTGTGTGTGTGTGTTGTGTGTGTGTAGAGTTCACAAGCTCTCATATTTATGTGTAGATTAAGAGAAGCAATGCCATAAAACCACCTACCAATTCTGCTATGTCATTTATGTCCTTATATTCTTTTTGAATATATTACTTTTGTGTGGATAGAACAGGTGACACTTTTGGTAAATAAATAAAAAAAATCAAACACTTGCTTGCATAGTCACAGAGATTCTCAGGTAAATCTAATTTTATCCACTAGTATTTGAGTGTCTTTGTGTGCCCAGTAAAGAGTTGATCATTCAGTCATTCAAAATATTTATCTAGTTGAAATTTTTTCTGCTAATTACTTTATATATATTATATTCTGAGATATTAGAAATCATTCAATTTTATACTTCAAATATATGAGTTGTATAATACATGGGTTATAGCTCAATAAAGCTGTTATTTATAAATATATACTATGAATATTATAGCCTCTATTTATTGAACATTTATCATAAACTAAGTGCTTTACATGTGTTAAATCTTTTAATTTGATACTCATAACCAATTTATAAGAGATTCATAGGGGTTTTTATTATTATTATTTTTTTTTTATCCTCATTCGAGGACATTTTTCCATTTTTTGTTCAGAGAGAGCGGGAGGGAGAGAGAGGAAGAGAGAGAGAGAGAAACATCGACGAGAAGGGACACATCGAGTGGCTGCCACCTGCAGGACCAACCAGGGCCGGGGACAAACTGCAACCGAGATACGTGCCCCTAGCGGGAACCGAACCCGGGTCTCTCTGTACCGCAGGCCGACTCTCCAACCGCTGAGCCAAACCGGCCAGGGCGATTTATAGGGTTTTTTACTCCAGTTTTACAGACAAAGAAACTGAGGTTTAGAAACATTAAGTAACTCATCTAAGGATACATAGCTAATAAGCGATGGATTCAGGAATCTACCTGGGTCAGTTAGACTCAAAAGTCCTTATTCCATTCACATCACCAGACTGCATCTGTGCTTGTCTGCCTACCTAACAGAAACAAGATGAATCTGATAATTTCTTCAAGTTTCTTGGAGCTGAAATTTATTATCTTTTCAACATTTCTTCTAATTTCTTAGGTGATTCTTTCTTTTTATAATTAGGGATCTGAAGGAAGAATAATAACTTAGAAAATTCCTGATTTCCCTGGTTCTGGGGGATGGATTCCAATCTACTCTTCAAGAAAGGGATGCATCATAGAGTAACAGTCGATAAGTGTTTTTAGTTAAGCCTCACAAATGTCAATGCAGACATATTTCTGACTCAACTACTTCTTTGGAATTTGCCATGTAAATGTAGGTTTTGTCGGGTGTCTTTTTTCCTTGCATGCTACTGTGCTCACCAGTTTTTCATCTTTATTATCTTTTTCTAGACATACACATTTGTTTTTAGATAAGAATTTGGGGGTTCTTAAAGGATGATATCTGAAGGAAGGTTTGAACAGAATACTTGGTAGGGACTTTTCAACACTGAGATGCTATTATAGACATATACCAATGACCCCTGATAGCTCCCAGTCACCAAATCAGATATCAAATTATCAAGACTTCCATTCATGTACAAAAGGGGGAAAAAAGCAGGGGAACTAAAGACCTCAAGTCAAATATCTAATTGTCACTGGAGATGTTATCAAAAATAAAATACATAAAATTAAATTTGCTTTGATGCTTTTCTTTCAATTTGAAGATATTTTCAAATCAACCACTACTGTTACTGCACTAATCCAAGCTGAACATTCCCTTTCACATAAGATACTGTCACAGCTTCCTACCTGAACTCACTAGTATTTATTTTGGTTTTCTACCATTCATTCTT
The DNA here is from genome assembly GCF_014108415.1 of Molossus molossus. Lineage (NCBI taxonomy): Eukaryota > Metazoa > Chordata > Mammalia > Chiroptera > Molossidae > Molossus > Molossus molossus. The sequence continues at coordinate 53,183,572 of NW_023425355.1, forward strand.
GTCACAGCATTGACCACAATTAAGGTATCTTCCTAGATGTCTAATAGAAACAAGTCCAAAGCTGCTTGAGTTCTACCTCTTCCCAACCTGTGCCTGTGGGGTTGGGGGATGGAATATGGATGTTTTGTAACCTTGTGTTAAGCTGTCTCACCTGACCCAGTGGGGAACTTGGCCCACTCAGGTGTATTGGGTGAAAATAAGGGTTTGTGATCTGTTGGCTTCAAGAAAATGATATTCACCTGAGGGGTACCAATCAGAAAATAAATAAGACGGCATCTAGCGTTAAGGGGCATTTGCTCTCTTGCAAAGCTCCCACTCACCCCAACCAGAGTGTACTTGTAGGTTCATTGCATTGCAGCAATCCTGGCAGGCCAAAAGACGGCAAGTGGTGACCCCAATGTAATTTGGGTACTCAGTGAGAATTTGTCGTGACCAGCAATTGGTAACAAACGCAGCTGTGAATTGACATGACCAGCAATGTAACAGTATGTGAAAGTAAATGAGTGATCCGGATCTTAAGTAAATTTCACTCGAGAAAGAGGTTTTCTCAAGCCAGCAGTGCCCAGCTTGGGATAGCTGCCAGCATATCTAGTGTCGTGTAGAGGTTTTCAGTAAAACTGCATGGGGTTGGTACTTACAGCATTACAGCAGCTAATCCTGAAGATCAGTCCCAGCAGCAAGGTAGCTCCAACCTCCCCTTCTGAGGAAACTTCGGAGCTGACTGCTAGCACATGTTCGATAAAGGAGTTTTCCTCCCCCTCCTCCGCCTTTTGTGGAGGATTTCTTGGCCTCACCATGCCCAGAAATGGAGGACTGTCTTATAGAGGCCTGGAAAGTATGTGACCTTGGGTCTTTTCCAGCTATAATACAAAAAGGGGATAGAATGGGAGAACCCCCTGTAAATCAGCTTTCTCTGGCAATCTAAACCTTAATTTTTTTTTTTTTTAAATTGAGATCACTTTGACACTACAGCTGCAGAACAACATTTTTGACAAAAGGCTTCTGCCACAGGGCCCAAGCCTTTAAGTTTGGTACAGAGATCCACAGCAAGGGTGTGAATGGCAAGGTCCTGCAGAGTTACTGGCCTGGGGGCGGGGGTATGCTTTTGTTTTGTCTCCTACAGGTCCCAAGTTGCTGGAAGCTCGGTGGATAAAATCTTACCATGAATAGGAAGGACCTGCACTTCAACCTGACTCCCCAAATGACACAGCTGACCTTGGACAATGATCATAAAACTCGCACTCGGTCCCAGACTCGGTCCCATGGCTCCTCTTTAATTCTTTCTAGGGTTATCTGGGGAAGCCTTAAGCAGTTGCAACAATGTTCTGAAGCAAGATTCCCTGGTGTTTTGCTACACCAAGGGCTAAATGCTTAGGACAAACGGCCTCTCCCGATCTGGCCACTGGACCAATATAGATCTGAGGGGAGGTACCCCCCGAGTTTCAGGGGCCCAAAGATCCTACTTGGGCTTCTGTTGAGCGGCAGGGAGATGCCAAGATGCCCCCAAAAGAGATTAAAGGAGACCTGATAAAGCCTCTGGAGGTGTATGCGGGGTGATCGGTCTATCTAGATGAGAATGAGACGCCAGACACAGCACAGCCTCTCCTCTCCTGAGAATTCCCTTAAGACATTAAGTAGGGTTCAAATCTGGCAAATTCTGGTTCAAATCTGGCAAATTCTGTTTATTCAGACCTGCCACTGGGGTGGTAGAGGAGACTGATTACCTCCCAAGCTGCATAGGCACCGCTCCGAATAAGAAATGTCTGGAAGAAAATTTAAATGGTGTGTGATTGAAATTGTGTGTAAGTGACTGTGCTCCATGATGTTTGTAAGCAAATGCTTCTGTCTTGTGTGTCTTCCCTTGTTTTTGTCCTCGTGTGCCTCCCTACACTGTCTCCCTCAACTTGGTTACTATTAGTCTAATCATAGATAGCAGCCCTAGTGCCCAGTAGACCTCATAGGGTTGCATTTTGAAATATTCTTAGAGAAAGATTTGAGGAAGTTTCTGATTAGGGCACATATACTGATAGTGGACCCCAAACTGGGCCCCAAGAGAAACCTGGGCAAAGATAGGGTAGTGCCTGCGAGGCAGAGTTACAGCTGAAGGCCCGAACAAGTTTCTGGCCCAAACATATACTCTTTGGGCCCTGATAAGGAATTGCCTAAATCCTGTACAGGAGGCTAATAAGGTGAGGAAGAAAAGTGTAGTGAAAGACTTGAGAAAAGCCAAGAAAGGTTATGAGTCCTTAATAACTCCCCCACCATTTTCTGCAACAGCTGTAATTAATGTGTGCTTTGTAGGCCTGAAAAGAGCTCCCAACAAAAGAAAAAAAATATTCGCTAGATCTTACATCCATCAGACAAGGACCTGAAGAACCATATCAGACTGACAATCCCCAGAAGAGGGGATGGTGGGGGAGAGATAAACCACAGAACTTATATGCATGTGTGCATGAACAGTGGACATGGACAACAAACTGGGGACAGGGCAGGGAGGGAGGAGGAGGGGGAAATCAGTGGGGGATAAAGGAGAAACATCTGTAACAAAAATTAATTAATAAACTCCCACTTCTGATTAAAAAAAAGATTTTGTAGCTACAGGCAGTTAACAAAATAACTTATGTTTCAGGGGCCATCTCTACTGGTGTGCCGCTCTGTGCATCATGCATGGTGCCGCGCTTTGGAACTGGAGTCGGTGTAGAGAGCCCCTCGTCCTGGGAAATGGGGGTGGTAGACAAGTGGACACACAAGCACTCACCCAGAGGCCACAGGGTTCCCCAGGGAGGGCAATCAGGCCAAGGAAGGGGAGTGTTCCTTCGGTGCCAGCCCGGACAGCTTGTCTGTCCGCCACCCCAGGTTTGGCAGCAGCTAGTTTCCAGCTGGCTTCTTTAAACTTTGTGGAGTTAAAAATAAGGATTTCAGGTGTGGGCATGAAGTATGACCCGCCCCTTTCCTGAGTCCTTTTGTAAACCTGGGGTGAGAGGAAATTTTCCCATCTCTCTGCCCATGGTGGGACCCAAATACTGCTAGAGGAGGGCTTCCTTGGACACTTTTCACCATGTTCTCCTGTTAGGCCTAAGGATCAATTGATTAGTTAGCTCTAAACGTATATTAGAGACACCCCTGGGGAAAAACAAGACAAAAGAATAGCCACAGTATTAAAAGCAGCCTTTAGGGAAACAGGGCCCTCGGCGAAGGATCACCCTAGGAAGGGTCTAGATGGCAGGCCTACGTCCCGATTAGGGATACAAAAGACCAGGACTAAGTCAGTTGTAAAGGATGCTGGTGCAGCAGACTCAGTCCTGACCAAGCCAGTGGGTCCCTAACCTACCCCTGGACTTCAAAGAGGACTATGGACCATGGAAGAAATACTGTGACTCATTTGTTTCTGGCCATGCTGGAGTATCCATATCCCCTCTTTGGACATGATCTTCTCCAGTGACTGTTCAATTACTGGCCACGACCACTCCAGGCCAGCCCCACATCAAGTTCTACAAGACGTTGGCTACCGATCCTGCCAGCCTGCCTCCTGCGTGGTTGCCCGGAGAAACCTCTTTGGGACTGCCTGGTGGTGGTTGACGTGGTGCAGACAGCCCATTCAGTCCTCGGGGATGTTCCACTGCCATCATTGGAAGTGCTATTGTTCTTGGACAAGAGCAGCTATGTCCAGGAGGAGGTCGGGTATGCTAGAGCAGTGGCAGTGACTCTGGACCGTGTCATGTGGTCTCAGTCATAAAGTAGGGGAACTTAAGCCCAATGGCCTGAACTCATAGCCCTGATTCAGGCTCTCCAATAAGGCAAGAAAAATCTGCTACAGAGCACTGTAACCAGTGGAGCCTCTCCAGAAACAATAGGTCAGAAAATGACCTGGCTGAACAGAAGCAAGCCACCCAAAAATCAATGGATGATGGACACTGCTTGATGGGAGGTTATTGGTCCCAGAGGCTTTAGGTCAGACTGTAGTCAACCAGCTGCACCAGACTACCCACTTAGGTTACTCCAGGCTTACTAAACTCTTGAGAGGTTATGTTCAATAAAATCTCAGGGAAAGGGGGAAGGCAGAGAGAAGCAGGAATGTGTGGGTCTGAGTAGGAAGGAAGAGAAGGAAACCTGGGCCATGTGCATACAGCAGATAGATTGAGCAAGCTCCCAGGTTTATGGCAGGGGAAGCACTAGGAAAATCTCAGAGGGTCTATGCAAGTTAAAGAAAGATTAAGACAGGACTGTAAAGGAAACCTCAGCCAAATTTACTTTAAAAACCAGTGAAAACTGGACCACTTTTCTCCCCCCTGTCCTCTTGCAGTTCTTGCAGGCCCTGCAGTCCGCCCAGAAAGCTGTCCATTAACTCATCGGTGACACCCTGCCTGTGCCCATCTCAGAAACTGTGCACCTTTTCCAGCCCAAAGACTCGATGTGATTCTCTGAGAACTCTGGCAAATGGTGTCCTCTATACAGAAGACTAAAAAACAAGTGATGACACTTCTGACCGTTGCAAGAGTGGCGTTCCACATTTGCAAGGAAACAAAAATGGGGATATGTGGGGTTGGGGATATGAAAGATGGATGTTTTGTAAACTTGTGGTAAGCACTCTCACCTGACCCGGGGGTCGGGGGGGGGGGGGGACACCTGGCCCACCCATGTGTATTGGGTAAAAATAAGGGTTTGTGATCTGTTGGCTTCAAGAAAATGATTTTCACCTGGGGGTATCAATTGAAAAATTAATAGGATGGCATCCAGAGTTAAAAGGCATTTGCTCTCTTATGAAGCTCCCTCTCACTCCAACCAGCATGTGGTTGTAGATTCATTACATTGCACTGATCCTGGCAGGCTGAGAGATGGCAGTGCCATCCCTAGTCTTCCCCATTTTAGAAAATGCCACTACAATCCAGTTGCTGATACCAGAAATCTGGGTGTCATAGACTACTAACCAATATCTAATCCATTAGTAAATCGAGGAAATTTTACTCCAAAACATATACTGAATTCAACAATTTCTTTTCACCTTTCATCTGAGCTACTGCAATAACCTCCTGACTGGTCTCACTATTCCATTTGCACCACTCTTCACCGTTTATAACTGTCAGTGATGTTATTGAACTTATATCATTGTCCTCTCGTGAATAAATTAATTTAAACATCAATCATTGCCGTTATAATGAAGCCTAAACTACTTATGTTCATCTTCAGGGCCCTACATGTTTTGGCCCCTAACTCCTTCTCAAAATTTACCTCACTTCTCACAATTATTACACTTACTCAGATTCTCACTCTCCCACTATCTACACTGCAACATTAAAATCTCCTCTGTTCTTCGAACAGAGAGCATCCAGTGTGCTCTGGTGACTTGTACATTCTCCCCTATCTGACTGGCATGTTCATCTGTCAACTCTTTTAAATAAATTTAACTCTTAAGTTTGTCAGGTCTCAGTTTATATGGTAACTTCTCAAACATTTGCCTGACCACTTTATTCAGGTAGCATTCTCTGCCATTGTTATTGTCTTTTGAAGCACGTGTCACCTGTCAGTATTAAAAATTCACATTTAATTGTGTGATAATTTGATTAATATCTGTTCCGCACCTGTCCTACACACACACTAGGATATAATTATGATGACTTTTTTTTATGGTTCACCATTGTATCTACAGGTTTAAACACAGAGTCTAGAACAGAGCAGGGTTTTTGTTTTTTTAACTTTATTGTTGAATATATTAAAGATGTTCCTTATTTTTCCCCCATTGACACCTTCCTCCCCATTTCCGTCCCCTTCCTGCCTTTTCCCACACTGTTGTCTGTGTCCATTGGTTATGCATATATACATGTAAGTTCTTTGGTTTATTTCTTCCCACCCCCAATCCCCCTCCCATCTGGCAACCAATAAAATTTCTCTATCTATGAGAATGTTTCTGTTCTGCTTGTTCATTTTGTTTGTAGATTCAATTATGAATAGATATGTATTCATTGACATTTTGTTCATATTTTTATCTTTTTCTTCAAGAAAACCCTTCAACATTTCATATAATAATGATTTGGTGGTGATGAACTCCTTTAGCTTGTCCTTGTCTGGGAAAGTCTTTATATGGCCATCGATTCTAAATGGCAGCTTTGCAGGATAGAGTAATCTTGGTTGTAAATTCTTGCTTTTCATCACTCTGAATATTTCTTGCCACTCCCTTCTGGCCTGCAAAGTTTCTTTTGAGTAATCAGCTGACAGTCTTATGGAAACTCCCTTGTAGGTAACTAACTTCATTTCTCTTGCTGCTTTTAAGATTCTCTCTTTGTCTTGAGCCTTTTGCCTTTTGATGATGTGTCTTGGTGTGGGCCTCTTGGGGTTTATCTTGTTTGGGACTCTCTGTTCTTTCTGGAGTAGTATGTTTGTTTCCTTCACCAAGTTAGGGAACTTTTCTGCCATTATTGTTTCAAATAGGTTTTTAATTTCTTGTTCTCTTTCTTCTTCTTCTGGCACCCCCAAGATGTGAATGTTGGCATGCTTGAAGTTGTCCCAGAGGCTCCTTACATTATCCTCATTTTTTTTTTTTTTTGATTCATTTTACTTTTTGCTGTATTGATTGGGTGCTTTTTGCTTCCTTATATTCCAAATCAATGGTTTGCTTCTTGACTTTACCTACTCTACTATTGAATCTGTGTAAATTATTTTCTATTTCAATTAGTGCCTTCTTCATTTCTGACTGTGCATCCTTCATTTCTGACTGGTCCTTTTTTATGCTCTTGAGGCCATCACTAAGTTCACTGAGGTTCTCACTAAGTCCATTGAGCATCCTTATAAGCAGTATTTTGAACTCAGCCTCTGTTAGGTTGCTTATCTCTATTTTGCTTAGTTCTTTTCCTGGAGTTTTATTCTGTTCTTTCATTTGGGACCTGTTTCTTTGTCTCCTCATTTTGGCTGCCTCCCTGTGTTTGTTTCTATGTATTACTTAATGAGAGGTGTGGGGGCTAGCTGAGACCAGATGCTGCTTTTTTGAAAGAATTTAGGAAAACCAGAAGCAGGATCCAAGACAGGCCAATCCTATGGTAAAGCAACTGGCAACAGCTTGGTTGGGCCTGTAAGTTGGGTGAGGTGGGGCCTCAGGGAATCACCAGGGTGGGGCCAACAGTGTAAACCAGGTTTCTGGAGTCTCTCAAATGGTGGGAGCCTGCCATCCCAGGAAAGGGCTCATCAAAGAAGAAAGGCCTCTGACAACACATCTTTCCAGGAGAAAGCTGCCTCTCCAGCCCTCGCTCCAATGCCAAACAATGCAGTTCCTCCCCATATGACTCTGGTGCCTTTTAAGCTGCCTCTCTCATGCTGAAGCCTGGAGGGTGTGAGTCAAAGTAAGTCCACATGTGGGCCCTTTAAGAGGAGCTGCCTGGGGCTCTAGCTGCCTCAGCCTGCCTCAGCCTCAGTTTTTGCTAGCTTTTCCAGCCAGAAGTTATGGGGACTTCTCTTCCTGGCACTGAGACTCTTAGGTGGGTGCCTGGTGTGGAACCTTCCCAGCCAAGGTATCCTCCTAATTTTTATCTGCCACACATGGGTATGGGACCAGCCTGTCATGCCTCTGCCCCTCCTACCAGTCTCCATGTGGTTTCTCCTTTAATTTCATAGTTGTAATAGTTGTAGGACTTACATTCAGCTGGATTTCAGGCGGTTTTGAATGATGGTTTTTCTTTAGCTTAGTTGTAACTTTGATGTGGTTGTGGGAGGACGTGATATGTTTACCTATGCCACCATCTTGACCAGAAGTCCAGAGCATGTTTTAATAAATATATTTTTAAGTAAATACATTATCTATATATTTAGTCTTCCACAAGGATAATGTGCCATGGTGAAGCCAGGGGACAAAGGAGAGGGGAGTAGAAGGTCCAGACAAACAAGCTCTATAAAGTCATCCAGCTGAGCTTCCAGAATTCTTTCATCTAGGAAGACAAATCTTACTCATCAACATCCAGGCCTACTAGACATTGTTACTTCTCGTTCATTAAAGTCAAATATACAACTGAATCTTTACAAGAAGACATGATTAAAACTTGTTTAATATTTTATACCACATTTATTTATCTTCTAATCCGTCCTGCTTCTTCTCAGCTACAGTGACTCTTATCAAGAAGAAAAGCTCAAGAAACAGCATTTCTAGAACTCAGACACAGCTGTGGTTGTAGGCCTATTCCTATAAAACAAGATTTTAACAACCTAAGCAGCAGTTCTCAACCTGTGGGTGTCAAATGACCCTTTCACAGGGGTCACCTAAGATATAACAGTAGCAAAATTACAGTTATGAAGTAGCAACAAAAATAATTTTATGGCTGGACGTCACCACAACATGATAAACTGTATTAAAGGGTCGGGGCATTAGAAAGGTTGAGAATCACTGAGTCCTAAAGTGTCCTGGAGCACAGGGCAATGGATTCTCTCAGGAACATTTATTACTGAATCAAGTCTCACCATTTATCCCAATTCAGGAAATAAATAGAATTCAGTAACACAGAAAGGAAGGTCTGTCTGTATTACTAAAATGCCCCAATTACAAACTACATTCAAGTACATATTTTGTTACTTTCAGGTTTAATAACTTGATTAGATACCACTTTTAATAGGTAAGAAATATTTATAATAACACATTAAACACATAAAACACATTTAATGAGGGAAAAACGACCCAGATTACAATGTGATTATATGCCATACTCAAAGCTTTGTATTTTTCCTAAAAGTTACAGACCATCACTAAAGGTTTTAAATAGAGAAATGATGAGATCAAATTTTAGATTATGTTTTTATAAAGCTCAATTGGAAAACAGTGAGAAGAGTGGATTGAAGAGGAAAGCACAGGTAGACGGAAAAGTAATTTGGAGGTTATTCCTATATGATTACTGAAAGAAAAGAGTACTACCTGAAATTGTACTAGTAGGAAGAGAGGAGAAGGTATAGAGTTAAGTGATATTTAAGATGTGGAATCATCCCTGGCCAGTTTGGCTCAGCGGTTAGAGCATCGGCCTGTGGTCTGGAGAGACCCGGGTTCGGTTCCCGCTAAGGGCACGTACTTCGGTTGCAGTTTGTCCCCGGCCCTGGTTGGTCGTGCGGGTGGCAGCCACTCGATGTGTCCCTTCACGTTGATGTTTCTCTCTCTCTCTCTTCCTCTCTCTCCCTCCCACTCTATCTGTACAAAAAATGGAAAAATATCCTCGGGTGAGGATAAAAAAATAAAAAAAAAAAGATGTGGAATCAACTGAAACTATTGTAAGGAGGTTGGATGTAGAAAATGAGGAAAGAGGACAAGTCAAAGGTCTCCTCTAGGTTTCTTGTTTGGGAAGTAGGTAGATGGCAGGGTAATTTCTTCACACCTGAAGGCCACAAGAAGAGGAACAGGTTTGGGTAGAAATATTATTTTGGATATGTTTAATCTATGATGTCTGTGAAGTATAACAGAGAAAAAAGTTGTATGCTATTTTAATTATAATACAATTATTCTCTTCTAACTTTACTTCATGGAATTATAGGATTACATTTTCCCACAAAGTCCAATACAAAGTCAGACAGTGAGCATGTGCTCAAATATACTTGTTGACTTGATTTTATTTGTATACACTCTATCTCAGGCCACCTGCCACAACCACAGCTACCTGAGCAAGGAGAATGGAAAAGATGAGGGTGTTCATATAGTCCTACAGAACAGGGTTGTAGTCTGAAAATTATTCCTGCTGTCAGCTAAATTCCTTAAGCTACTAAGTAGATCCCTGGAGAGAAGGTCAGCCTATACCATTTACAGAGACAACTTGTTTCTCATGACTGCAGATTATGCTGTGGCAGAGCTGTCTTTCCTAAACTTCCTCACTTGTTTCCTTCTCTGGAACTGTGCTATGGCCAAGACACATCTGTGGCCCTGAAAGAAAAATGAGTGAGGTAGAGATGAATAAATTAGCTATTTCTTCACTGAAAATTTAAATAATAGGCAAAGCAGCTTTTCAATGCTGTACCCAATTACAGCACAGCACAATCAGCTGCCATTTGTTGGAGTAAATGGACTGTTTAGGGTGTATTTTAAAATAGGGATTGCATCTTCTACTAAGATGAGTTTTACCATACAATTGTGCCATATTGTTGCTGTATTTAAAGTACTCATTTTGAGTGTGCAGGGACTGTGACAGCAACTTAAAAAACTTAATCATTTGACACTTTATCACACAGTCTTTTTAAGGATGAATGCAACTTTTGATATTTGAACAAGCAAATGGATTCATTCATTAGCTGTTAATCTGATTTTTCACACATTACACACCATCAGAAGCATATATTTCCTATCCCCACAACCATTCCAGAATTCTTCACACTGGAGGAGCCCTTTCCAGAGAAAACAGATATACTGTTTTTTGGAGGTTTTTATACACAATGAAACTTTATTACTTTCTCACACAATAGTCCAACAAAGGTGCTCATGGTCTTGTGGCTTTCCTGGACAGCTCTCCTTCAGGCAGTGTCTCAGGGACCCAGACTTCTTCTATCTTGTGGCTCTATCCTTTTCTATATTTTAGAATTTTCCATTTAAGATCCAAGAAATGTCTTTGGTGGCCCAAAATTTTGAATAATGCTAACACCAGTAAAAGAAAGCAATATGAGGATGTCGGCAGGCAGAACCAGAGGGAGAGTGAGTGCATGAGAGACTCAGCTGGTGTGTGACAGTGAGAGTGGACGTAAAGGTAAACAACCAAACTCATGCAGTGCTGAGATGTGGAGCAGAAGGTTCCTGTGCTATGGATGGGAACAGCTGGCTACAGCTACAGCGGTAAGCATCCCTTCAGGGCGCTTCTCCCTGTGTTGCGGGGAGGTCCTACCATTTTGAAAGATCCCAGGTTTTGCCTGGAAGAGGCAATGGGAGTGGCTATGGGCCAGCAACCTGAGCCCACCAGTGTACCTGGCACCATTGGTACAGTAAACACCTTGTGTCAACACAGACCAGTGCACAGTAGTGGAGCTGTCAAGGTGCCAGTTGTGGAAACCGCAAATGGCTGGGAGCCTGGCAACATCACTCATAGTAGCAGCCCAGTCAGTCAAGATATACCACCAGCAACAGAGGCTGGGGAGCAGACATCCATCCTGAGGCAACAGAAGCAAAGACCAGCAACAGAGAACCATCCCCAAAAGTTACAGCAAAGGCTGAACAAGAGCTGAGCCCCACTGGGCAGCAGCACTTCCCAGCTGCCAGTGGCAGGATCTGGGGCTCAATAGAAACCTGTGCAACACAACTGCCCATAAGAGCAGTGGGAAGTCAGGGATCCAGAGGGACCTGTGTGACCCAGCAACCCACAAGAGCAGTGCAAACCTGGGCTCCAGATGGCCCTGTGCAACCCAGTGGCCCAAAAGATAGACTTGGAGTCTGGTCTCCAGATGGGACTGTACGATCCAACTCCCCACAGGATAAGCAAGAAGCGGGGGTTTCAAAGGGGCCTGTAAAACCAAGCTTCCCACAAGATTGGTGAGAACCAGGGCTCCAGGACAGCCTTTGCAACACAATTGCCCATGAGTCCAGCTGGGATCTGGGGCTCAAGTGGGGCCTGTGTGACTCAGCCACTCAAGGTGCAGGCAGGAAATATGGCTCAGCAGAGCCTGAGCAATGCAGCTATAGGTGGCACCAGCGACAAGCAGGGAACACAGCTTCAGAGGGGCCCATGCAATCCAGCAGCATTACCTACCAGGACACACCAATATCAGCCCCCAGTAGTCAATCCTCCAGGATCCACAGCAGGAAAGAGGCAAAACACAACAGAACAGTCAGGCAGGCACAATAGCCTTACTTGATATACAGTGAGCTGCCTACACTTCCAAACATCCCTCACCAGGTCTAGAGCTACCAGATGGCTAAAATGGGGAAACAAACAAACAAACAAACAAAAAAAAACACCAAAGGAAAGAAAAAGAGGAATCACCAGAAAAGGAAATACAGGAAATGGAAGAAAGCAATTTGTCAGATTAAGGATTCAAAGAAATGATTTTAAGGGTGCTCAAACAATTTGGTAAAAACTACAAGCAACTTAATAAGAATTATAAAGAGCTCCCTGGGAACTACTTCAGCTTAATAAAAAAAGGTAGAAGCTATGCATAAAGAGGTAGAAGCTATATATAAAAATTAAGAGGAAATAAAAAATTATGTACCTGTTATGAAAAATTGTGCAGAAGGGTTCAATAGTAGATTAGAAGAAGCTGAAGACAAAATCAGCGACTTAGAAGACAAGGTAGAGAAAAACACCAAAATAGAGCAGCAAATGGAAAAAAAAAGTTTGAAAAACAGGAGAAGAGTTTAAGTTAGTTGTGGGAAAATACAAAACGTAACAGCATTCACATTACAGGGGCATTGAAAGAAAAGGATTCAGAGAAAGGAATAGAGAACCTGTTTGAAGAAATGATGACAGAAAAATTCCCTAAAATGGTGAAGGAAAAAGTCACACAAGTCCAGGAAACACAGAGAGTCCCCAGCAAGATGAACCCCAGAAGACCCACAGCTAGACACATTATAATAAAAATGGCACACGTTAAAGACAAAGAAAAAAATCTTATAGGAAGCAAGAGAAAGATAGGAAGCTACCTACAAGGGAGCTCTTATTAGACTGATTTCTCAATAGAAATGCTGCAGGCCAGAAGAAAGTGGCAGGAAGTATTCAAAGTAATGCAAGGCATGGGTATGAATCCAAGACTACTTTATCCAGCAAGGCTATCATTCAAAATTGAAGGAGAAATAAAGAGCTTCATGGATAAAAAAAAAAACAAAAACAAAACAACAACAACAACAACAAAACAAAACTAAAGAAATTTACCACCACCAAACCAGCACTGCAAGAAATGCTGAAGAAACAGTTGTAAGAAGAAATAATAACAGAAAGAGAGTGAGAGACAAGGGGGGGGACACAGACATGAAATAAAAATGGCAACTAATAAGTATCAATAATAACCTTAAATAAAAATGGCTTTAATGCTTCAATCAAAAGATATAGGGTAGCTGATTGCATAAGAAAACGTTGTCTACAGGATACCCACCTCACAACAAAAAACACACACATCATGAAAGTAAAGGGATAGAAACAAAATTTCCAAGCATATAAAAATAACAAAAGCACTGGTATAGCAATACTCATATCAGAAAAAATAGACTTCAAAACAATGGCCATAATAAGAAACAGAGAAGGTGACTACATAATATTACATGGATCAATCCAACAAAAAGATATAACCTTGGTAAACATATACGCACCACATACGAGAGCACAAAAAATATATTAAAAAACTTCTGAAAGACTTCAATGCAGACATCAATAGCAATAAAATCATAGTGGGCGACTTTAACATGCCACAGACACTAGTGGATAAATCAAGACAAAAATTAACAAGGACATAGAGCCCTTACAAGACAAACTAAATCAGTTGGACTTCACTAATATTTACAGAACATTTCACCCCAAAGCTGCAGAATATACATTCTTCTCAAGTGCACATGAGACATTCTCAAAGATAGTCCACATGTTAGGACACAAAGAAAGTCTCTACAAATTCAAGAAGATTGAAATCATATCAATCATCTTCTCAGATCACAGTGGCATGAAACTAGAACACAATTATAATAAAAACACACAAAAACATTAAAACAGTTGCGGAGGTTAAATAGCATGTTATTAAACAAAGAATGGGTTACTGAAGAGATCAAAAAACAAATTAAAAACTTCCTGGAAACCAATGAAAATGAACATACAACAACACAAAATCTATGGAACACAGCAAAAGCAGTCCTGAGAGGAAAGTTCATAGCACTACAGGCCTACCTCAAGAGACAAGAAAAATTTCTAATTGATTTCTAACCCTACAACTTAAAGAACTAAAAAGTAAACAAAAAGAAAAAACGCAGAGCTACTAGGAGGAAGGAAATATTAAAGATCAGAGCAGAAATAAATGATATAGAGAAAAAATAATAATTTAAAAGACCAATGAAACAAACAGCTGGTTCTTGGAAAAGATAAACAAGATCGATGAACCTTTAGACAGACTCACCAAGAAACAAAAGGAGAGAAACAAATACACACAATCAGAAATGAAAAAGAAGTAACAACTGACACCACAGAAATACAAAGAATCATTGAAACATACTATGAACAATTATACAACAAACAAATAGGACAATATAAGAGAAATGGACAAATTTATAGAAAAAAAAAAAAGCCTCCCAAAACTGAACAAGGAAGAGATAGACAACTTGAAAAGACCAATAACAACAAAGGAAATTAAAGATGTAATTAAGAAACTCCCAGAAAAAAAAAAAAAAAGAAACCTAGGCCCAGATAGCTTCACGGAAGAGTTTTACCAAACATTCAAAAAAGATCTAATAGCCATTCTCCTCAAACTATTGCAAAAAAGCCAAGAAGACAGGAGACATCCAAACTCATTTTATGAGGCCAGCATAATCCTAATTCTAAAACCGGATAAAGACATTACAAAGAAAGAAAACTACAGGCCAATATCCCTGATGAACACAGATGCCAAAATTCTTAACAAAATAATAGCAAATTGGATACAGAAATACATAATAAAAGTTATTCATCATGACCAAGTGGGATTCACCCAGGGAAGAAAAGATGGTACAATATTTGCACATCAATAAATGTGATGCACCACAAAAACAAAATGAAATATAAAAATTATATGATCATATGAATGGATGCTGAAAAAGCATTTGACAAAATCCAAAATGAATTTCTGATAAAAATGTTCAGCAGAGTGTGAATAGAGAAATTATATCTTAACATAAAAAAGGCATATATGAAAAACCGACAGCCAACATCATATTCAATGGGCAAAAACTAAAAGCATCCCCCTTAAGAACAGAAAAAAGACAGGAATGCCCACTTCTGCCATTCATATTCAACATAGTACTGGAAATCTTAGCCACAGCAATTGACATGAAGAAAAAAAAAAAAAAAGCAATCTGAATTAGAAAGGAGGAAGTGAAACTGTCATTATTCACAGATGACATGATATTGTACATAGAAAACCATAAAGACTCCATAAAAAAATCTACTAGAATTAATAAATGAATTTGGGAAATTCCAAAAGGGCAGTGGAGTAAATGAAAGCTACATGGACCATCTTCCAGGACCAAGTGCACATGGAACATTCTCAAAGATAGACCACATGTTAGGACACAAATTAAGTCTCTACAAGTTCAAGAAGATTGAAAATATATCAAGCATCTTTTCAGATCACGATGGCATGAAACAAGAAATCAATTGCAACAAGAATATGCAAAGACATTTGAACATATGAAGGCTAAACAGCATGTTACTATACAACAAATGCATTACCAAGGAGATCAAAAAAGAAATGAAAAACTTCCTGGAAACCAATGAAAATGAATACACAACAAGACAAAATCTATGGGATTCAGTGAAAGCAGTTTTGAGAGGGAAGTTCATAGCAATACAGGCCTACCTCAAGTAAAATTACAACAGAAATAAAGACAAATCATCAGGATAAAGCAACAGAAAATCAGCTTGGCGGACCATATAACCAGGGACACTGATTCAATCCTGGTAGGATTGCGGAGACATAAAAGGGAGGCTGGGAGCCCATAGACAGCAGTGGCCTTAGCTGTGAGTGGCGCCCTCAAATTAAACGCCCAAGTGGCTCCAGAGATCACAGCTGGGACAAATGCTAAAATAGCCACAGCCACACACTCTGCGTTCCGGCAGAGGGAGGGCAGACTGGACTGGGACTGTGTGGGGACACTTAGGATTTGGACGGCACTCAGAGCTTTTGCTGAGTTGCAGCCACATAGAACTGTTGTCATCTTACTCCTTCCCAGAGCTCTGGGGAAAGGCAGTGGACCCTGCCTCACACATTCAATCCCACCCAGTGGCCACTGAAATGCAACTTGAAGCTCATTAACAAACAGCATCTGCTCCACCCTCAAGAAATTCCTTTATACTGAACACCTCACAGAGTTTTTCATTCAACTGAGAAGCCAAGGCACTTCAAGGAACCTCTACTAATAGCCTCCAAGCAAAAAGCTAGAGGATAACCGTACCATTCCTGGGCTAGCAACTCTAACCAGGAAAGTAAGACTTGACAGTGGTGTTTAATGTGGGTCCTCCATACCTCATCCAAACCCAGGAGAGGAAGCCACAAACAGCAGAACACCAACACTCACAGGAAAATTTGGCAAGCTCCAAAGCCCACTGTGATAGCCAAAATGGTGAAAAACAGAAACAAAAGCCAAATGAAAGAACAAGAGACCTCTACCGAAGATAAAATAAATGAGGTACAGATAAGCAAGTTAACAGAACTAGAATTCAGAGCCGTGAGGAAGCTAAACAGCATGTGTAAGGATATGAACACCATAAGTAAAGGGATAGAAATGTTTAAAATCAACCAGTTGGAAATTAAAAAACACCAAGAAGAAATGAAGAATGACATATCAGAAATAAAGAACACATTGGAAGATCTAAACATCAGAGTATAAGAAGCTGAGGACCAGATCAGTGAATTAGAAGACAGGGTAGAAAAAAATAAAACAATCAGAAAATGAAAAGGAAAAAACAATTAAAAAACAGGAAGACAGATTAAGAGAACTGTGGGACAACTGGAAATATAATAATATTTGCATCATAAGAGTCCGCAAAGGAGAAAATGAGCAAGGGTTAGAGAATGTATTTCAAGAAATAGTGACAGAAAAATTCCCTAATTTGGTAAACAAATAAGGCATTCACGTTCAAGAAGCAGAGAGTCCCAAGTAAGAAGTACCCAAACAGGCCCACACCAAGTCACATAGTAATCAAAATGCCAAAAATTAAAGATTAAGAGAGAATACTAAAACAGCAAGAGCTAAGCAACAGGTGGCTTACAAAGGAAATCTCATTAGTCTCTGAGCTGACTTGTCAACGGAAACACTACAGGCCAGAAAGGAGTGGCATCAAGTAATCAAGGTCATGAAAAACAAGGATCTGAATCCAAGACTACACTATCCAGCGAGGCTATTATTTAAAATACAAGGTCAAATACAGAGCTTCCGAAACAAACAAATAAAAAGGCTAAGGGAATACATTAGCACCAAACCAGCAATGCAAGAAATGTTAAAAAGATTGCAGTAATTAGCAGGAGAAGTAGAAAGAAAAATATAACAGTACCAAACAAAAATGGCAATATATAAGTACATATCAATAATCACCTTAAATGTAAATGAATTGAATGCTCTGATAAAAAGACAGAGAGTAGCAGTTTGGATAAGAAAGCATGACTCTTATATACGTTGTTTACAAGACATCCATGTCACCACAAAAAACTTACATAGGTTAAAACTGAGGTATGGAAAAAAATCTTCCAAACAAATGGAAAGGAAAAAACTGGGGTAGCAATACTCATATGTGATAAAATAGATGTCAAAACGAAGGCCGTAACTAGAGACAAAGAAGGCCACTACATAATATTGAAAGAATCTATCCAACAGGAAGATATAACCTTGATAATCCTATACGCACCCAATATAGGACCATCAAAATATATTAAAAATATTATGGAAGACATCAAAGGAGAAATTGATAGCAACAAAATCATAACAGGGGACTTTAACACCCCACTGACATCACTGGATAGATCCTCTAGACCAAAAATAAGCAAGGAAAGAGAGACTCTAAATGAAGCACTACACCAAATGGATTTAATAGATATCTACACAGAATAAGACCCCAAAACTACAGAATTTACATTCTTCTCAAGTGCACATGGAACATTCTCAAAGAAAGACCACATGATAGGACACAAATTAAGTCTCTACAAGTTCAAGAAGATTGAAAACATATCAAGCATCTTTTCAGATCATGATGGCATGAAACAAGGAATCAATTGCAACAAGAATATGCAAAGACATTTGAACATATGAAGGCTAAACAGCATGTTATTAAACAACAAATGGGTTACCAAGGAGATCAAAAAAGAAATGAAAAACTTCCTGGAAACCAATGAAAATGAATACACAACAAGACAAAATCTATGGGATTCAGTGAAAGCAGTTTTGAGAGGGAAGTTCATAGCAATACAGGCCTACGTCAAGTAACAAGAAAAATCTCTAATAGACTATCTAACTTCATAACTTAAAGAATTAGGAAGCAAACACAAACAACAAAAAAGCCCCACAGCAAGTAGAAGGAAGGAAATAAATGCAAAGCAGAAATAAATGACATAGAGTCCAAAAAGAAAATTCAAAAAATCAATGAAAAAAAGAGCTGGTTTTTCAAAAAGATAAACAAGATTGAGGGACCCTTAGATGGGCTCATCAAGAAACCAATAGAGAGAACAGAAATACACAAAATCAGAAATGAAAGATGGAAATAATAACTCACAACACAGATATACAAAGGATCATTAACAAAATTATGAACAATTATATGGCAATAATTTTGACAACCTAAGAGAAATGGACACATTTCTAGAAACACACAGTTACCTAAAATTAAACCAGGAAAAGATAGCAATCTTGAACGGACCAATAACAGCAAAATAAATTGAAGATGTAATCAAGACTCTCCCAGCAAACTATAGCCCAGGCCCGGATAGCTTCACAAAACGAGTTTTAACGAACATCCAAAAAAAAAAAAAAAACTAACACCCATTCTCTGTAAACTCTTTAAAAAAACTCAAGAAGAAGGAACTCACTTTATGAGGCCAGCATAATTCTAATTCCAAAACCAGAATAAGACACTACGAAGAAGGAAAACTACAGGCCAATATCCCTAAGGAACATAGATGCCAAAATCCTGAACAAAATACAACAAAATCGGATCCATAAATACATCAAAAAAATTATTCACCAAGACCAAGTGGGATTCATCCAAGGACTGCAAGGCTGGTACAATATTCACAAATCAATACATGTGATACATCGTATAAATAAAATGAAGAATGAAAAGCACATGATTATATCAATAGGTGGTGAAAAAGCCTTCGACATAATCCAGCATCCATTTCTGATAAAAACGCTCAGCAATGTGGGAATAGAGGCATCATATCTCAACATGATAAAGGCCATATATGAAAGACCTACAGTCAACATCATACTCAATAGGCAAAATCTAAATGTATTTCCCTTAAGAACAGGAACAAGACAAGGATGACCACTTTCAAGACTCTTATTTAACATAGTACTGGAAGTCTTAGCCACAACAATCAGACAGGAAGAAAAAATAAAAGAGATCCTAATTGGAAAGGAGGA
This sequence comes from Molossus molossus, assembly GCF_014108415.1. Classification (NCBI taxonomy): domain Eukaryota; kingdom Metazoa; phylum Chordata; class Mammalia; order Chiroptera; family Molossidae; genus Molossus; species Molossus molossus. The sequence goes on from NW_023425355.1 coordinate 53,202,809, forward strand.
AGTGAAACTGTCATTATTCATACATGACATGATACTATACGTAGAAAGTATCAGGATACAAAATTAAGATCAAGTAATTGATGGAATTCTTATACACCAATGACGAACTCGGAGAAAGAGAAACTAAGAAAACAATCCCATTGCAGCAAAAAGAAATTAAGATACCTAGGAATAAACTTAACCAAAGAAACAAATGACCTATTCTAAGAAAACTACAGGTCATTGAAAAAAAATACAGGAAGATATAAAAAAGTGGAAGCACATACCTTCTTCATCGATTGGAAGATTTAACATCATTAAAATGTTCATACTACCCAAAGCAATCTATAGATTCAATGCAACCCCCATAAAAATACCAATGATATACTTCACAGAACTAGAACAAATACTTCTAAAGTTCACCTGGAACCAAAAAAGACATCGAATAGCCACAGCAATATTGAAAAAGAAGAAAAAAGTAGGAGGGATCACATTACCAGATTTTAGGTTATACTACAAAGGCACTGTAATAAAAACAGCCTGGTACTGGCACAAGAACTAGCATATAGACCAGTGGAACAGATCAAAAAACCCAGAAATGGACACAAGGCAATATACTCAATTAATACTTGACAGAGGTGGCGAGAGCATACAGTGGAATAAAGACAGCCTCTTTAATAAATGGTTTTGAAAAAATTGGACAACTACATGCAAAAAAAAAAAAAAATGGAACTAGACCATCAACTGACATCCTACACAAGAATCAACTCAGAATGGATAAAAGACTTAAATGTGACTCATGATTCCATAAAAATCCTATAAGAAACTATAGGCAATAAAATTTCAGACGTCATATGCAGCAGAATTTTCAATGATACATCACCTAAGGCAACAGAAACAAAGGAGAAAATGGACATATGGGACTACATCAAACTCAAAACTTCTGCAGAGCAAAAGATACAATCATCAAAATTGAAAGTTTACCCACAGTATGGAAGAGCATAATTGCCAATGATATACCAGATAAGGGCTTAATTTCCAATATATATAGAGTGCTTATATAACTCTACAACAGGAAGACAAAGAACCCAATTAAAAAAATGGGCAGAGGAACTAAATAGACACCTCTCCAAACAGGACATACAAATGGCTAAGAGACATATGAAGAAATGCTCAACATCACTAATCATCAGAGAGATGCAAATTAAAACCACAATTAGGTATCACCTCACACCTGTCAGAATGGCCGCCATCAACAAAGCATCATACAACAAGTGTTGGTGAGGGTGTGGAGAAAAAGGGACTCTAGTACACTGTTGGTGGGAATGCAGACTGGTGCAGCCACTATGGAAAACAATATGGTGTTACCACAAAAAATTAAAAATTGAACTTCCATTTGACCCAGTGATCCCACTTCTAGGAATATACCCTAAGAAGCCTGAAACACCAATCAGAAAGAATATGTGTACCCCCATGTTTGTAGCAACACTGTTTACAATAGCTAAGATCTGGAAATAGCCCAAATGTCCATCAGTAGTTGAATGGATAAGAAAGCTGTGGTACATATACACAATGGAGTACTACGCAGCTGTAAGAAAGAAAGATCTCTTACCCTTTGAGATGACATAGAGAGATCTGGAAAGTATCATCCTATGCGAAACAAGCCATACAGAGAAAAACAAGTATCATATGATCTCACTTATTTGTGGAAAATAATGAATATAACAGTCTAAGGTATGGGGTAGTCCCAGAGACGTGAAAGTGGGGTACAGACTGACAATCCCCAGAAGACAGCATGTTGGGGAATAGATAAACCACAGAACTTATATGCATGTGTGCATGAACAATGGACATGGACAACAAAGCTGGTGACAGGGCAGGGTTGGAGCGGGAGGAGAGATCAGTGGGGGTAAAATAGAAACATCTGTAACAAAAATAAATTTAAAAAAATAAATAATTAATAAATGAATTTGGCAAAGTAGTAGATACAAAATTAATGTCAAGAAATCGATTGCATTCTTATACACTAATGATGAACTCACAAACAATGAAACTAAAAAAAATCCCATTTACTATCGTAGCAAAAAGTTTAAGATAACTAGGAATAAACTTATCCAAATAAGTAAAGAACCTCTTCACTGAAAACTACAACTCATTAAAAAAAGAAATAGAGGAAGATATAAAAAAGTGGAAGTACATACCCTGTAAAAATACCAAAGACATATTTCAGAGAACTAGAACAAACACTCCAAGAGTTCATATGGAACCAAAAAAGACCCTGAATTGCCACAGCAATCTTGAAAAAGGGAACAAAGTAGGTGGGATCACATTACCAGATATCAGGTTTTACTACAAAGCCACTGTAGTCAAAATAGCCTGGTACTGGCACAAGAACCAGAGGCAGATCAGTGGAACAGAACAGAGAACCCAGAAATTGACCCAAGACAATATGTTTAATTAATATTTGACAAAGGTGGCAAGAGCATACGGTGGAGTCAAGATACTTTCTTCAATAAATGGTTTTGGAAAAATTGGATAGCTACCTGCAGAAAAAAAAAAAAAATGAAGCTATATCAGCAACTTACACCATACACAAGAATAAACCCACAATGAATAAAAGACTTACATGTAATTCGTGCATCCATAAAAATTTTGGAAAGAAAATGTAGGCAACAAAATTTTAGACATCATGTACAGCAGAATTTATACTGATACATCACCTAAGGGAACCCACTATATGAGAGAGCATAATTGCCAATGATGCATCAGATAAAAAATTAATTTCCAAAATATATAGAGTACTCATACAACTCAACAAAAGGAAGATAAGAATCCCAATTAAAAATGGGCAGAGGACCTAAATAGACACCTTTCAAACATGACATACAAATCACCAAGAGACTTATGAAAAAAGGTTCAACGTCAGTAATCATCAGAGTTTCAAATTAAAACTACTTCGACGCATCACTTCACACCTTTTAGAATGGCTTCCATCAACAAATCATCAAATAACAAGTGTTGGCGAGGGTGTGGAGAAAAGGAGACTTTAGTACACTGCTAGTAGGAATGCAGACTGGTGCAGCCACTATGAAAAACACTATGGTGTTACCTCAAAAAGTTAAAAATTAAACTGCAATTTGAACTCGTGTTCCCACTTCTAGCAATATACCCTAAGAAACCTGAATCACTAATCAGACAGAATGTATGTACCTCTATGTTCATAGCAGCACTGTGTACAATAGCTAAAATCTGAAAACAACCCAAGTGTACCTCAGTAAATGAGTGGATAAAAAAGCTGTGGTACATATACATAATGGAATAATATGCAGATGCAAAAAAGAACAATCTCTTATCTTTTGAGACAACATGAAGGCACCTGGAGAGTATTATGCTAAGTGAAACAAGCCAAGCAGAGAAAGACAAATATTACATGATCTCACTTATTTGTGGAATATAATAAACTAAACAAACTGATGAAGAAAATTGACCCAGAGACATAGAGGTAAGGGTACCGACAGACAAACCTCAGAAGAGGGGGTTTTGGGGGGGAAGAGATAAGTCACAGAACTTTTATGCACATACGCATAACCAATGGACATAGACAACAAAGCTGGGGATGGGGTGGGGGGGATGGAAAGGAGGGTGTCAATGGAGGAAAACATAGAAACACCTGTAACAAATACCAATTAATAAAATAATAATAATTAAAGAAAGGCATTATTTTTTTGCAATGGTTGGGCAATTTTTTACTTCTAGGAGCTGAATATTTACCTAGGCAAGATTGAGTCTCATTTATATAATTCAAAGGCTATAGATTAGGCTAAGAGCCTTTAAAGGGGGTGTGCAGAGACTTAAATCCTAGCTCTGGTTCTGATGCTAACTAGCTGGGCATCTTTGGACAGGTTACCTTATCTCTATAGATCTTATTTTACCCACCTGTAAAATTATGAGGCTGGAAATGATGGTCTGCGTGTTTCTCCTGGAAGAATCATAAGTTCAATTCTAAATACTATGCTTTGGCAGATGCCTCCATCTGTTGACTTTTCTTTTCATATTCTGTAAGCAGGAAGAAAGGTGGAAGGAAAACCCTACCTACCCCTCATCTCTGACCAACCCTGTTTCTAACCTCCAAAGATTGTGTAGTCTGGCAGATTTCCAGACCTATGATATCTGTCTTATTAGGCATATTACCTTAGTCTCCTTATTCAGAAAAAAAATGGTTTGTAGGGCCACATAAACTCTGTTTTCTGTGGAACTCTTTCTAAAGAAAGAGAAAAGGGGAGGCCATATATAAATAAAGATGGGAGCTCTGGTGGCCAGACTTCCTTAAAAGCTATTTAAAAAGTGCCTTGCTCTACACTACCTTCAGCAATTTCAATGAGAAAGTCACTTGATATGTAGGTTGTGAGGTTTTTTGGGTTTTTTTATTGATTAATTTTTGTTACAAATGATTCTCCTTTTTCCCCCCACTGATTCCCCCCTCCCCCTTCCCTCCCTGCCCCTTCCCCAGATTGTTGTCCATGTCCACTGTTCATGCATACATGCATATAAGTTCTGTGGTTCATCCCTCTCTCACCTCCCCACTCCTTAGGGGATTGTCCTCAAACTGTTATGTTCATTATATTCCACAAATCAGTGAGATCATATGAAATTTGTCTTTCTCTGTTTGGCTTGTTTCACTTAGGATGATACTTTCCAGGTCCCTCCATGTAGTCTCAAAGGATAAGAGATCTTTCTTTCTTACCGCTGCGTAGTACTCCATTGTGTATATGTACCACAGCTTTTTAATCTATTCGTCTACTGATGGGCACTTGGGCTGTTTCCAGATCTTAGCGATTGTAAATAGTGCTGCTGTGAGGTTTTAATAGCATAATTTAGGTTGGTTTTGAGACTATAAGACATCAGTATTTTTAATGCATGTTTTAAAATTTTATACTTTTTTTAAAGTACTACATTTAAGTATTAAATCCATTTTGAATTTATTTTTCTATATGGTATGAGGAAGTAGTGTACTTTTTTTTTTATGTATCTATCCAGATTTCCCAACACCACTGTCATTTCCACATTGTATATTCTTGCCTCCTTTGTTATAAATTAATTGACCATTAAAACTCCTAGAAAGAAACATAGGTAGTAAACTCTTTGACATTTATTTTACCAATATTTTTTAAGATATGTCTCCTTGGGCAAGAGAAATAAAATAAAAAATAAACAAATGAAATTACATCAAACTAAAATAACTTCTGAAAGCAAAGAAAACCGTCAACAACAACAACAACAAAAACTATCTAATAAATTGAAGAAGATATTCGCAAATGATACATCTGATAAGGAGTTAATATCCAAAATATATAAGGAATTAATATAACTTAACATAAAAGACACAGACAATCCAATTTAAAAATGGGCAGAGGACTTGAATAGACATTTCTTCCAAGAAGACATACAGATGGCTAACAGACATATGAGAATATGTTCGACATCACTAATTATCTGGGAAATGCAAATAAAAATATCAATGAGATACCACTTCACACCTGTCAGAATGGTTATTATCAAGAGTCTATATACAACTATGGATAAATCTGTAGAACATATTAAGTGCAAAGTCAAGGCAGGGAAAATGCATAGTATACAATCAATTATCTACAAAAGGAGTATTTATAAATACATAAAAACATATTTACTTATATTAAAATTAAATCAAAGATAGATTTCTTTAAATATATCTTGCTTTATAGATTTAATTTTGGAGACATGTAAATGTTTTACATAATTATCAAACAAAATTAAACTTTTAAAAAAGTAATTCCTTAAAAATCTAAAGCAAAGTGAAAGAAATGAACCTAACTCTACTCAGTTGTTAGCATAACCACACACAAAGAAATTATTCCATGAAATTTTTAAACATAGCTATTTGACTTACATCTTCCCCTAGTGGAATATATCCTAAGGACAAAAAGAACTGCAAAAGTTCTTAAACCCAAATTTAATGTTTAAATCATAATGTTTATCATGATATTTGTATTGTTATTCTTAGACTATTGTGTGTATATTGTATAATTAAACAAAGGAGTAATTTTTTTAGAAGTCAACAAATATCAAGTGTAGGCTAGAATGCAAATAAAAGAAACCCTTGTGCACTATTGGTGGCATTGTAAATTGGTGCATCCAAAATTAAAAATACAGCTATAATACATTCCAACAATTCCACCTATTGGTATTTATTTTAAGAAAACAAAAAACAATAATTCAAAAAGATATATTCACCCCTATATTCATTGCAGTCTTATTTACATTAGCCAAGATATGGAAGCAACCCAGCTGTCCATTGATAGATAAATGGATAAGGAAGATGTAAACTATGGATTACTCAGCAATAAAAAATAATGAAATCTTATTATTTATGATAATTTGAGTACACTTAAAGGGTATTATCCTAAGTGAAATATGTCAGAGAAAGAAAAATGTCATAAGGTTTGAATTATATGTGGAATCTAAAAAAAATGAAATAAAAATAAACAAAAACAGATTCATAGATACAGAGAAAGAGTGGATAGTTGTCAGAATGTAGTGGGCTTCGGAGGGGGTACTGAGTAAAAAGGGTGAAGAGGAATAAAAGGTACAAACTTCCAGCTATAAAATAAGTCACAGGGATGTAATTTACAATGCAATAAATATAGTCAATAACATCATAAGATTACATAGTGATAAATGGTTATTAGACTTACTGTGGTGATCACAGCATAAGGAATATAAGTATAAAATCATTATGTTGCACATTTGAAATTAATATAATATTGTATGTCAATTATATTTTAATAAAAATTAAATTATCCATATATAGGAGAAAAAGTTGGAGGTGGGCAGGACCTGAGCAAGAGCGATAGTTTGAGAGTGTGAGTGGATGTGAGTGTGGATGAGCAACTGCACAGCAGTACAGAATCTTAGGCCAGAGGGTTCTGGTGTAGTGGATGGGGGAGCAGCAAGGTGCTTCTCATGGCGCTTCTCCCTGCTCAAGTCTGGAAGGTGCTGCCATTTGGGCCCCTCTGTGCCAATGTGGGCCAGTGCACAGTAGCTGTGCTGTCAAGGTACCTGCTCCTGGCAGCAGCAGAAGCTGGTTTAGGGAGACAGAGCCATCCCCTACAACAGCAACAACAGCTTGCTGGGAAGAGGAGCCACACCTCCAATAGCAGCAAGGCTCAGGGGCCAAGCACTGTCTCCAGAAGCAGTAGCAGCCAGCTTGGGAGGCCAGCACCACCCCCAGCAGCAGTGGCAGCCAACTCAGGAGCTGAACACCATCCCCATTATTGGTAGTAGTGGTTAGCTGGGGAGCAGAGCTGCACCACCAACAGCACTGAAGCTTGGGAGCCACAAACCTCCCAAAGAGCAATAACAACCAGCTAGGGAACCAAGCACCATCCCTGACAGCAGCAGAGGCTGGATTGAGAGTGGAGCCCCACCCACAACAGAAGCTGAAGCTTGGAAGCCAACAACCAATCCCAGCAGCAGCAGAGGCTGAGGAGGTGAGCACCTCCCCCAGCAGCAGCAGCAGAAGCAAAAATCAGCAGCTGAGACCCACCCCTAGGAACATCAGCAATGGCTGACCAGGAGCAAAGGCAGAACCTCAGCCTCAGCAGCATCAAAGCTCAGGAAGCTGAGACCCGCCCCTAACAACAGGAGCAGTAGATTGGGAAGAAAACACCACCTTTTACAACAGAAGCAGCGGATTAATAGTAGAGCCCAATTCCTAGGAGAAGCAGATTCTCAGGAGCAGAGCATCACCCTCCGCCAACAGCAGCAGAGGATTGGAAGTTGAGACTCATCCCCCAGTGAGGCAACAGCAACAGCAGCAGCTCATATCAAGATTCAAGACTCATCCCCAGCATCATTAGCAGAAGCTGATTGGGAGCTCAGTCCCACCACCACCAGTGGTACCTGAAATAAAAATAACCAGCAATGCACAAGCTGGACCCATGAACCCCAACAGCACCTACCATGACAGACCAACACAAGCTTCCAGACATCAATCCTTCAGGACCTGCTGCAGACAAGAGGCACCACAAAACAAAATAGAATAGGAGGTACAGCAGACTTCTCTGATATACACCAACCTGCCTACACATCACAACACAACTCGCATGACCTAATACTATCATAAAATAGAAGCAAGCAGTTTGTCAAATAAAGAATTCAAAGCAATGGTTTTAAGGTACTCAAACAATCTAGAGACAACTATAAGCAACTTAATGAGAATTATAAAAGGCTTAGTGGGAACTATACCATCATAAAAAAGAGTTAGAAGCTATGAATAAAAATCAAATAGAAATGAAGAATGACAGCTAATAATAATAATAATAATAATAATAATAATAATAAATCCTTGGGTCTGGCCGGTGTGGCTCAGTGGTTGAGTGTCAACCCAGGCATCAAGAAGTTGCCAGATTGACTAGGAAAATAGCAGCGGAGTGAATGGAAGCTACACAGACCATCTCCCAGGACCAAACTGAAATTACAACAAAAATAAAGACAAATCGTCAGGAAAAGGCAACCGAAAAGCAGCTTGGAGCACCACATAACCAGGGACACTGACTCAATCCTGGTAGGCTTGCAAGACACGAGAGGGGGTCGGGAGCTCATGGTCTAAAGCAGCCTGGGCTGGGACCTACGGCGGCCTTGGTTGGGAACTGCAGCCTCAGATGGAACCTGTGGCCTGGGCTAGGACCTGTGCCCTTGGCTGGAACCTGTGAACCTAGCTGGGAGGTGTGCCCTTGGCTGGGACAGGCAGCGACAGCTGAGACCTGTGGTGGCCAAGGCTGGGACCTGCGGCCTCTGATGGGAGCTGCAGCATTGGCTGGGACCTATGGCTGCCTGGGAGCTGTGCCCTCAGCTAGGTGCTATGCACTCAGCTGGGAGCTGCTGCAGCTGGCCTGGAGCAACAGCCTTAGATGGGAGTGGTGCCCTTAGCTAGGAGCAGTGCCCTAGGGTTAAAGCAGCTCCACAGTGCAGAGCTGGGACAGAGGCTAAATTAGAAGCAGCCACTAACCTTGGGCTCTGCCAGAGGGTAGGCAAACTTGACTGGAACTGTGTGGAGACACAAAGGACTTGGAGGGTGCTCAGAGATTTTGCTGAGTTCTAGCCACTCAGGACTTTAGTCATCTTACTCCTTCCCAGTGCCCTGAGAAGTGGTAGCAGCCCTCCCTCAAATATTCAACCCCACCTGGTGGCCATTGAAATGCTAATTGAGGCCCATTAACAACCAGCATCTGCCCCATCCTTGGGAAATCCTCTCACACTGAGCATCTGAGAGAGTTTTTTTATTCAACTCAGAAACCAAGGTTCCTCATGTGACTAATAGCCTCCAGAAATAAATGCTAGAGGATAACTAACATTCCCTGGGCTAGTATCTCTAACCAGGAAAGTAAGACATGACAGTGGTATTTAACCTGGGTCCTCCCTGCCTCATCTAAACCCAGGAGAGGGAGCCACAAACAGCAGAACATCAACACCCACAGGGAAAATTTGGCAGGCTCCAAAGCCCAATGTGATAGCCAAAATGGTGAAACACACACACAGAAGCCAAATGAAAGAACAAGAGACCTCTACTGAAGATGAGATAAATGAGGTGCAGTTAAGCAAGTTAACAGAACTAGAATTCAGAGTAATGATCTTGAGAAAACTCAACAGCATGTGTAAGGATATGAGCACCATGAGTAAAGACATAAAAGTGTTGAAAATCAACCAGTTGGAAATTAAAACCACCAAGAAGAAATGAAGAATGACATATCAGAAATAAAAACACATTAGAAAGTCTAAATAACAGAGTAGAGGAAGCTGAGTACCAGAACAGTGAATTAGAAGATAGGGTATAAAAAATCAACAAATCAGAAAACCAAAAGGAAAAAAAACAATTAAAAAACTGGAAGACAGCTTAAGAGAACTGTGGGACAACTGGAAAACTAATAACATTTGCATGATAGGACTCCCGCAAAAAGAAGAAAATGAACAAGGCTTAGAGAATATATTTGAAGAAATAGTGACAGAAAATTTTCCCAGTTTGGTGAAGGAAGAAGGCATTCAAGTTCAAGAAGCACAGAGAGCCCCAAGTAAGAATACCTGAAACAGGCCCACACCAAGACACATAGTAATCAAACTGCCAAAAATTAAAGACAAAGAGAGAATCCTAAAAGAAGCAAGAGAGAAGCAACAGGTTACCTACAAAGGAACCCCAATAAGGCTATCAGCTGACTTCTCACAAGAAACACTAGGCCAGAAGGGAATGGCATGAAGTAATCAAGGTCATGAAAAACAAGGATCTGAATCCAAGACTACTCTACCCAGCAAGGCTATCATTCAAAATGGAAGGTCAAATAAAGAGCTTCCAAGGCAAAAAAAAAAAATAAAAAAAATAAGAGAATACATTATCACCAAACCAGCACTGCAAGAAATGTTAAAAGGACTGCTGTAATTAGCAGAAGAAATAGGAAGAAAAATATAACAAAACTAAACAAAAATGGAAATAAATAAATACATATCAATAATCACATTAAATGTAAACTGATTGAATGATCCCATAAAAAGACACAGAGGAGCTGATTGGATAAGAAAGGATAACTCATCTACATGTTTTTTGCAATAGACCCATTTCACAACAAAAGACTTACATATGTTAAAAGTGAATAAATGGAAAAAAAAACTTCCAAGCAAATAAAAAAAGACAGAAAATCTGGGATAGCAATACTCATATCTGATAAAATAGATTATAAAATGAAGGCCATAACAGGAGACAAAGAAGGCCCCTACATAATATTTAAAGGATCTATCCAACAGAAAGATATAACCTTGCTAAACATATATGCACCCAATATAGGAGCACCAAAATATATTTTAAAATTCTGGAAAACATCAAAGGAAATATCGATAGCAACAAAAATATAGCAGGGGACTTCAACACCCCGCTGACATCACTGGATATATCCTCTAGACAAAAAATTAGCAGGAAAACAGAGACTCTAAATGAAGCAAAAAACAAAATAGATTTAATAAATATCTACATAGAATTACACCCCCCAAACTAAAGAACTCACATTCTTCTAAAGTGCACATGGGACACTCTATAACATAGACCACAAGTTAGGACACAAACTAAGTCTCTACAAGTTCAAGAAGACTGAAATATTATCAAGCATCTTCTCAGATCACAATGGCATGAAACTAGAAATCAACTGCAATAAGATCATGCAAAGACATTTGAACACATGGAAGCTAAATAGCATGTTATTAAACAAAGAATGGGTTACTGAGGAGATCAAGGAAGAAATTGAAAACTTCCTGGAAACCAATGAAAATGAAGACACAACAACACAAAATCTATGGGATGCAGTGAAAGTAGTTCTAAGAGGAAAGTTCATAGTACTATAGGCATACGTCAAAAAACAAGAAAAATGTCTAATACACTATCAAACCTCAAAACTTAAAGAACTAGAGGGCAAACAAAAAGAAAACCCCAGAGAAAGTGGAAGAATGGAACTAGTAAAGACCAGAGCAGAAATAAATGACATAGAGTCCAAAAAAAAAAAAAAAACACTATTCAAAGGATCAATGAAACAAAGAGCTGGTTTAGCAAAAAAATAAACAAGATGGATGGACCCTTAGCTAAACTCACCAAGAAACAAAGAGAGAAGTAACAACTGATACCACAGAAATACAGAAGATCATTGAAAACTACTATGAAAAATTATATGGGAAGAATTTCGACAATCTAAGAAAACGGACAAATTTCTAGAAACACACATTCTCAGAAAACTGGACCGGGAAGAGATTGAAAACAAGAACAGACCAATAACAACAGAAGAAATGGAAGATCTAATCAAGACTGTCCCAGCAAACAGAACCCCAGGCCCAGATGGATTCATGGGGGAGTTTTACTGAACATTCAAAGAAGAACTAACACCGATTCTCCTCAAACTATTTCAAAAAATTTAAGAAGAAGGAAGACATCCAGACTCATTTTATGAGGCCAGCATAATTCTAATTCTAAAAGCACAAAAAGACACTACCAAGAAAGAAAATACAGGCTAATATCCCTGATGAACATAGATGCCAAAATCCTAAAAAAAAAAGTACTAACAAATTGGATCCAGCAACACATCAGAAAAATTATTCAAGATGATCAAGTGGGATTCATCCCAGGGATGCAAAGCTGGTACAATATTCACAAATCAATAAATATGAAACACCACATAAACAAAATGAAGAACAAAATCCACATGATCGTGTCAATAGTTTCCGAAAAAGCCTTCGACAAAATCCAGCATCCATTTCTGATGAAAACGCTCAGCAGTGTTGGAATAGACGGATCATATCTAGACTAACTAGGGGTCACATATAAAAAACCTACAGCCAACATCATAATCAATGGGTAAAAAATAAAAGCATTGTCCTTAACAACAGGAACACGGCAAGGATGCCCATTTTCGCCACTCTTATTTAACATAGTACTGGAAGTCTTAGCCACAGATAGGAAGAAAAAATAAAAGGGATCCAAATTGGAAAAAAGGAAGTGAAACTGTCATTATTCGTAGATGACATGATACTATATGTAGACAACCCCAAAGATTTCATCAAAAAATTACTAGACTTAATAAATGAATTTGGCAAAGTAGCAGGATACAAAATTAATGTCAAGAAATTGATGCCATTCTTATACACCAATGATGAACTCACAGAAAGAGAAACTAAAAAAAAACAATTCCATTTACCATTGCTGCAAAAAAATTTAAGATACCTAGGAATAAACTTAACCAAAGAAATAAGGAACCTATTCCCAGAAAACTACATGTCATCGAAAAAAGAAACAGAGGAAGATATAAAAAAGTGGAAGCACATACCTTGTTCATGGACTGGAAGAATTAACATCATTAAAATGTCTATGCTACACAAAGCAATCTATATATTCAATGCAATCCCCATCAAAATACCAATGACATACTTCACAGAACTAGAACAAATACTTCAAAAGTTCATATGGAACCAAAAAAAAAACCTTGAATAGCCACAGCAATCTTCAAAAAGAAGAACAAAGTAGGAGGGATACCATTACCAGATTTGAGGTTATACTACAAACCCACCGTAATCAAAACAGCCTGGTACTGGCAAAAGAGCAGGCATATAGACCAGTGGAACAGAACAGAGAACCCAGAAATTGACCCAAGGCAATATGTTCAATTAATATTCGACACAGGTAGCAATAGCATACAGTGGAGTAAAGAGAGCCTCTTTAATAAATGGTGTTGGGAAAATTGGACAACTACATGGCAAAAAAAAAAAAAAAAAAAGAAAGAAAGAAACTAGACCATCAACTTACACCCTACACAAGAATAAACTCAAAATTGATAAAAGACTTAAATGTGACTTATAAATCCACAAAAGGCCTAGAAAAAACTGTAGGCAACAAAATTTCAACATCATATGCAGCAGAATTTTCACTGACAGATCACCTAGGCAATAGTAAGAAAGGAGAAAATGAACACATGGGACTACTTCAAAGTCAAAAACTTCTGCACAGCAAAAGAAACAATGGTGAAAATGGAAAGGCTACCCACTGTATGGGAAAGCATAATTGCCAATGATGTCTCAGATAAGGGGTTAATTTTCAATACATATAGAGTGCTCATACAACTCAACAAAAGGAAGACAAAGAACCCAATTTAAAAATGGGCAGAGGAACTAAATAGACACCTCTCCAAACAAGACATACAAATGGCTAAGAGACATATGAAGAAATGCTCAACATTACTAATCATCAGAGAGATGCAAATTAAAACAACAATGATGTATCACCTCACAACTGTCAAAATGGCCACCATCAATATATCATCAAACAACAAGTGTTGGCGAGGCTGTGGAGAAAAGGGAACTCTAATACACTGCTGGTGGGAATGCAGACTTGTGTAGCCAGTATGAAAAACAATGGGGTGTTACCTCAGGAGAAATTGAAAATTGAACTTCCATTTGACACAGTGATCCTACTTCTAGGCATATACCCTAAGAAGCCTAAAACATCAATCAGAAAGAATATATGTACCCCCATGTTTGTAGAAGCACTATTTACAATAGCTAAGATCTGGAAACAGCCCAAGTGTCCATCAGTAGACAAATGGATAAAAAATCAGTGGTACATATACACAATGGAGTACTATGCAGCAGTAAGACAGAAAGATATTTTATCCTTTGAGACAACACGGAGAGATCAGTGGGGGAAAAAGGAGAAACTTCTGTAACAAAAATAAATTAATTGATTTTAAATAAAGCTATTGTAATCAAAATATTCTGGTACTGGCACAAGAACAGGCAGATAGATTAATGGAATAGAACAGAGAACCCAGAAAGGAACCCAAAACTTTATGTTCAATTAATATTTAACAAAGGTGGCAAGAGCATACAATGGAGTAAAGACAGCCTCTTTAATAAATGGTGTTGAAAAAATTAAACAGCTACATGCAAAAAAATGAAACTAGACCATCAACTTTCACCATACACTGGAATAAACTATAAATGGATAAAAGACTTAAATGTAACTCATGAATCCATAAAAATCCTAGAAGAAAATGGAGCCAACAAAATTTCAGACATCATAAGCTGTAGAATTTTCACCAATACATCACCTAAGGCAGCAGAAACAAGGACAAAAATGAACACATGGTACTACATCAATCTCAAAAGCTTCTGCACAGCAAAAAATATAACCACCAAAATTCAAAGGAAACCCACTTCATGGGAGATTGTAATTTCCAGTGATGCATCAGATAAGGAGTTACTTTCCAAAATATATAGAGTGCTCATACAGCTCAACAAAAGGAAGACAAAAAACCCAATTAAAAAATGTGCAGAGGAACTAAATAGACACCTCTCAAAACAGGACATACAAATGGCTAAGAGACATAAGAAGAAATGCTCAACATCACTAATTATCAGAGAGATGCAAATTAAAACAACAATGAGGTATCACCTCACACCTGTCAGAATGACTGCCATCAATAAATCATCAAGCAAATGTTGGCGAGGGTGCAGAGAAAAGGGGACTCTAGTACATCATTGTTGCGAATGCAGACTGGTGCAGCCACTATGGAAAACACTATGGTGTTACCTCAAAAAATTTAAAATTGAATTGCCATTTGACCCAGTGTTCCCACTTCTAGGAAAATACCTTAAGAAGCCTGGAACACCAATCAGGATGAATAAACGTACCCCCATGTTCATAGCAGTACTATTTACAAGAGCAAAGATCTGGAAACAGCCCAAATATTCATCAGTAAACAAATGGATTAAAAAAGCCACGGTACATATACCAATGGAGTACTTTAAAGCTGTAAGAAACAAGAAGCTCTTAACCTTTGAGACGACATGGAGGGATCTGGAAAGTATTATCCTAAGCAATACAAGCCAAACAGAGAAAGACAGGTATTATATGATCTTACTTATTTGTGGAATGTAATGAACATAACAGTCTGTATTATGGGTTAGTCCCAGAGGTGTGGAAATAAGGTACAGACTGACAATCCCCAGAAGAGGATTTTGGGGGGATAGATAAACCATAGAAATTATGCTTTACGCATGACCAAAGGACATGAACCACAAAGCTGGGGAGAGGGAGGGGTGGGATGAGGAGGAGGGTGTTAATAGGATAAAAAAGGAAAACATCTGCAACCAAAGTAAAATAAAGAAAGAAAAAATAAGAAGGAAGGAAGGGAGGGAGGGAGGGAGGAAGGAAGGGAGGAAAGAAAGAGAGAGAGAGACAGAGAGAGAGAGAAAGAAAGAAAGAAAGAAAGAAAGAAAGAAAGAAAGAAAGAAAGAAAGAGAGAAAAAAAATAGAAAGAGAGAGAGAGAAATAAACAAATTGAAATAAAATTTAAAAAAGAAAGTAATTTTTTTTTTTTTGTTCTTAAGGTAGGATTGTAGTGCTATGAAGACCCCTCTTAGTAAGTCTTTAGCTGGGTTCCATATTTTTTGGATTTTTCTGTGTTTATTTTTATTTTTTTCTAGTACATTTTAATTTATTCCTTGATTTCATTTGTAACTCATTCATTGTTTAATAACATGATATTTAGCCTCCATGTTTTTTAATTTTTGAGTGTGTTTATTATAGTTTATTTCTAGTTTCATGGCATTGTGATTCAAGATGTTTGACAATTTTCTCTAACTTGTAGTGATTTAGTTTGTGTCCTCACATGTGGTCTAGCTTTGAGAATGTCTCATGTGCACTTGAAAAGAATGCATAATATTCAGCTTTGGGGTGAAATGTTCTGTAAATGTTAATAAAACACATATGATATAGTGTGTTGTTTAGGGGTGCTATTTCTTTGTTGACTTTTTTTGTGTATTTAGAAGATCTATCCAGTGAAGTCAGTGGAGTGTTAAAACCCCATTCTATGATTGTATTGCTGTTGATCTCTCCCTTAAATTCCTCCATTGGTTTTATATATATATATATATATATATATATATATATATATATATATATGCTAATTAGCATATATATATATGCTAATACACTGGAGATATGTATCTTTAAATGGGTTATAGCTTGTTAGATTGATCCCTTTAACATTATGTAAAGACTTTCTTTGTCTCTTGTCATGGCCTTTATTTGCAAGTGTATTTTGTTAACTATAAATATTGCTATCCCAGCTTTTTAAAAATTTTATTTCCATTTACATGGAATTTTTTTTATGCCTTGACTTTCATCGTGTGTGACTCTTTTGTCCTGAAGTGATTGTCTTGTAGACAACATATATATATAGATCAAGTTTCTTATCTAGTCAGCTATCCTATATCTTTTGATTATAGTGTTCAGTCCATTTACCTTTAAAGTTATTGATAGTACTTATTTTTTGTCATTTGTATTGTTCATGTCTATGTTTTCTTTTTCTCAATTTCTTCTTATTATTACAACTGTCTCTTTAAAATTTCTTGCAATTCTACTTTGGTGATAATAAATTTCTTTAGTACTCTTTGCTTATTTTTTTGTTTTTTATTTTATTTATTTAATTATTTCTGTCTGTGAAGCTCTTTACTTCACCTTCTATTTTAAATGTTAGCTTTGATGAATATATTCATCTTGATTTTGATTGTCTTGAATAATTCATACCATTCTCCTCTTACCTACAGTGTTTCTGTTGAGGAATCTTCTGACAGCCTCATGGAATCTATTTGTAGGTAACACATTGCTTTCCTCTAGCTGCCTTTAAGAATATCTCTTTGTCTTAAAATTTGTAATTTTAATTAAGATGTGTCTTGTTATGGGCCACTTTGGGTATTTGTTTTTTGTTTTGTTTTGTTTTGTTTTTTGCTTCAAAATCTCTTTCTTTCCTAAACTTGTGTGACTTTTTCCTTCACTAAGTTAGAGACTTTTTCTGTCATTAATTAATTAATTTATTTATTTATTTTAATTTATGTTTTATTAATTAATTTTTGTTACCAATGTTCTCCTTTTTCCCCCACTGATTCCCCCTCCCCCTTCCTCCCTACCCTGTCCCCAACTTTGTTGTCCATGTCCATTGTTCATGCATACATGCATATAAGTTGTGTGGGATATCTCTCCCCCACCACCCTGTAATCGGGGGATTGTCAGTCTGTACCCCACTTCCATGTCTCTGGGACTACCCCATTCCTCAGACTGTTATGTTCATTATATTCCACAAATAGGTGAAATCATATGATACTTGTCTTTTTCTCTTTGGCTTGTTTCACTTAGGATAATACTTTCCAGGTCCCCCCAGATCTTTCTTTCTTACAGCTGTGTAGTACTCCACTGTGTATATGGGCCACAGCTTTTTATTTATTCATCTACTGATGAACACTTGGGCTGTTTCCAGATCTTAGCTATTGTAAATAGTGCTGCTAAAAACATGGAGGTACATATATTCTTCTGATTGGTGTTTTAGGCTTCTTAGGGTGTATTCCTAGAAGTGGGATCATTGGGTCAAATGGAAGGTTAATTTTTAATTTTTGAGGTAACACCATATTGTTTTCCATAGTGGCTGCACCAGTCTGCATGCCCACCAGGAGTGAACTAGAGATGCCTTTTCTCCACAGCCTCGCCAACACTTGTTGTTTGACGATTTATTGATGGCGGCCATTCTGACAGGTGTGAGGTTATACCTCATTGTTGTTTTAATTTACATCTCTCTGATGATTAGTGAAGATGAGAATTTCTTCATATGTCTCTTACCCATTTGTATGTCCTGATTGGAGAAGTGTCTATTCAGCTCCTCTGTCCATTTTTAAATTGGGTTCTTTGTCTTCATTTGTGGAGTTGTATGAGAACTCTATATATATATTGGAAAATAACCCCTAATCTGATATATCATTGGCAATTATGCTCTCCCATACAGAGGGTAGCCTTTCCGTTTTGATGATTGCATCTTTTGCTGTGCAGAAGCTTTTGAGTTTGATGTAGTCCCATGTGTTCATTTTCTCCTTTGTTTCTATTGCCTTAGGGGATGTATTAGTAAAAATTTGGCTGTGTATGATGTCTGAAATTTTGATGCAAACAATTTCTGCTAGGATTGTTATGGATTCATGAGTCACATTTAAGTCTTTCGTCCATTTTGAGTTTATTCTTGTGTAGGATGTAAGTGATGGTCTAGCTTTATTTTTGTGCTGTAGCTGTCCCCTTTTCCCAGCTCCATTTATTAAAGAGGTTGTCCTCACTCCACTGTATGCTCTTGCCACCTCTGTCAAATATTAATTGAGCATGTTGCCTTGGGTCAAATTCTTGGTTCTCTGTTCTGTTCCACTGGCCTATATGCTTATTCTTGTGACACTACCAGGCTGTTTTGATTACGGTGGCTTTGTAGTATAACCTGAAATCTGGTATTGTGATGTCTCCAACTTTGTTTTTCCCTTTCAAGATTGTTGTGGCTATTTGAGATCTTTTTTGGTTTCATATGAACTTTTGAAGTACTTGTTCTAATTCTGTGAAGTATGCCGCGGGTATTTTTATGGGGATTGCATTGAATCTATAGATTGCTTTGGGTAGTATGGACATGTTAATGATGTTAATTCTCCCAATCCATGAACAGGGTATGTGCTTCCACTTTTTTATATCTCCCTCTATTTCTTTTTTCAATGACCTGTAGTTTTCTGCGAATAGGTCCTTTATTTCTTTGGTTAAGTTTATTCCTAAGTATCTTAATTTTTTTTTGCCACAATGGTAAAGGGGATTGTTTTCTTAGTTTCTCTTTCTGTGAGTTCATCATTGGTGTATAAAAGACCATCGATATCTTGACGTTAATTTTATATCCTGCTACTTTGCCAAACTCATTTATTAAGTCTTAAATTTTTGATGGAGTCTTTGGGGTTTTCCACGTATAGTAACATGTCATCTACAAATAATGACAGTTTCACTTCCTCCTTTCCAATTTGCATTCCTTTTATTTTTTCTTCCTGTCTGATTGCTGTGGGTAAGATTCCCAATAATATGTTAAATAACTTTGGCGAAAGTGGGCATCCTTGTCTTGTTCCTGTTCTTAAGAGAAATGCTTTTATTTTTTGCCCATTGAGTATGATGTTGGCTGTAGGTCTTTCATATATGGCCTTTATTATGTTGAGATATGATCCCTTTATTCGCACATTGTTGAGCATTTTCATCAGACATGGAAGCTAGATTTTGTCAAAGGCTTTTTTGGCATCTATTGCTATAGTCATGTGGTTTTTATTCGTCATTTTATTGATGTGGTGTATCACGTTTACGGATTTGGGAATATTGCACCAGCTTTGCATCCCTGGGATAAATCCCAATTGGTCATGAAGGATAATTTTTTTGGTGTATTGCTGGATCCGATTTGCTAATATTTTGTTCAGGATTTTGGCATCTATGTTCTTCAGCAATATTGGCGTGTAGTTTTCTTTCTTTGTAGTGTCTTTTTCTGGTTTTGGAATTAGAATTATGCTGGCTTCATAAAAACAGTTTGGAAGTCTTCCTTCTTCTTGAATTTTTTGAAATTGTTTGAGGTGAATGGGTATTAGTTCTTCTTTGAATGTTTGGTAAAACTCCCCTGTGAAGCCATCCGGGCCTGGGCTTTTGTTTGCTGAGAGAATCTAGATTAAATCTTGAATTTCTTCTGTTGTTATTGGTCTGTTCAAGTTTTCAAACTCTTCCTGGTCCAGTTTTGAGGGACTATGTGTTTCTAGAAATGTGTCCATTTCACTTAGATTGTCTAACTTGTTGCCATATAATTGTTCATAGTAGTTGTTAACGATCTTTTGTATTTCTGTGGTGGAAGTTGTTACTTCTCCTCTTTCATTTCTGATTTTGTGTATTTGGATTCTCTCTTTTTGTTTCTTGGGGAGTCTAGCGAAGGGTCCAACAATGTTGTCTATCTTTTCGAAAAACCAGCTCTTTGTTTCATTGATCCTTTTGTGTTATTGGTCTCTATGTCCTTTATTTCTGCTCTGATCTTTACTATTTGTTTCCTTCTACTTGTTCTGGGGTTTTCTTTTTATTTGCCCTCTAGTTCTTTAAGGTGTGAGGTCCGATAGTCTATTAGAGATTTTTCTATTTTTTTTTTTTTTCTGTGAGGTAAGCCTGTAGTGCTATGAACTTCCCTCTCATAACTGCTTTTGCTGCATCCCATAGATTTTGTGTTGTAGTGTCTTCATTTTCATTGGTTTCCATAAAGTTTTTGATTTCTTCCTTGATCTCCCCGGGACCCATTCTTTGTTTAATAGTATGCTATTTAGCTTCCATGTGTTCAAAACTCTTTGCATGTTCTTGTTGCAATTCATTTCTAGTTTCATGCCATTGTGATCTGAGAAGATGCTTGCTATGATTTCAGTCTTCTTGAACTTGTAGAGGCTTAGTCTGTGCCTTAACATGTAGTCTGTCTTTGAGAATGTTCCATGTGCACTTGAAAATAATGGGAATTCTGTAGTTTTGGGGTGTAATTCTCTGTAGATATCTATTAAATCCATTTGGTCTAGTGCTTCATTTAGAGTCTCTGTTTCCTTGCTAATTTTTTGTCTAGAGGATCTATCCAATGATGTCAGCAAAATTTTGAACCCTGCTGCTATGATTGTATTGCTATCGATTTCTTCTTTGAAGTCATCCAGAAGATTTTTAATATATTTTGGTGCTCCTATATGGGGTGCATATATGTTTATCAAGGTTATATCTTCCTGTTGGATAGATTCTTTCAATATTATGTAGTGGCCTTCTTTGTCTGTAGTTGTGGCCTTTATTTTGAAATTTATTTTATCAAATATGAGTATTGCTACTCCAGGATTTTTTTTCCTTTTCGTTTGCTTGGAAAATTTTTCTTCATCCCTTTACTCAATCTATGTGAGTCTTTTTTGGTGAGGTGGGTCTCTTGTAAACAACATATAGATGAGTCTTGCTTTCTTATCCAATCAGCTACTCTGTGTCTTTTCATGGGAGCATTCAATCCATTTACTTTTAAGGTGATTATTGATATGTACTTATTTATTGCCATTTTTGTTTAGTGTGGTTCTATTTTTCTTCCCATTTCTCCTGCTAATTACAGCAGTCCTTTTAACAATTCGTGCAGTGCTGGTTTGGTGCTAATGTATTCCCTTAGCCTTTTTTAAAATTATTTATTTATTTATTTATTTTGTCTGGGAAGCTGTTTATTTGACCCTCTATTTTGAATGATAGTCTTGCTGGGTAGAGTAGTCTTGGATTGAGATCCTTGTTTTTCGTAACCTTTATTACTTCATGCCATTCCCTTCTGGCCTGTAGTGTTTCTTGTAATAAGTCAGCTGAGAGCCTTATGGCATTTCTTTTTTAGGTAACCTGTTGTTTCTCTCTTGCTGCTTTTAGAATTCTCTCTTTGTCTTTTATTTTTGGCATTTTGATTACTATTTGTCTTGGTGTGGGCCTGTTTGGGTTCTTCTTACTTGGGGCTCTCTGTGCTTCTTGAACTTGAATGCCTTCTTCCTTCACCAAATTAGAAAAATTTTCTGTCACTATTTCTTTGAATACATTCTCTAACCCTTGCTCATTTTCTTCTTCTTCGGGGTTTTCTATGATGCAAATATCATTACGTTTCCAGTTGTCCCACAGTTCTCTTAAGATGTCTTCCAGTTTTTTAATCGTTTTTTTCCTTTTGGTTTGCTGATTTTTTTATTTTTTCTACCCTGTCTTCTAATTCACTGATCCAGTCCTCAGCTTCCTCCATTCTGCTTTTTAGACCTTCTAATGTTTTATTCATTTCTGATATGTCATTTTTTATCCCTTCTTGGTGCTTTTTAATTTCCTATTGGCTTATTTTCAGCATCTCTATATCCTTACACATGCTGTTGAGCTTCCTACACATCATGGCTCTGAATTCTAGTTCTGTTAACTTGCTTAACTGCACCTCATTTATCTCATCTTCGGTAGAGGTCTCTTGTTCTTTCATTTGGCTTTTGTTTTTGTTTTTCACCATTTTGGCTATCACAGTGGGCTTTGGAGTCAGCCAAATTTTCCCTGTCGGTGTTGGTGTTCTGTTGTTTGTGGCTCCCTCTGCTGGGTTTGGATGAGGCAGGGAGGACTCGCTTTAAACACCACTGTCAAGTCTTAACCTTCTTGGTTAGAGTTGCTAGCTCAGGGAATGGTATTTATGCTCTAGCTTTTTTTTGCCTGGAGGCTATTAGTAAAGGTCACCTATGGAACCTTGGTTTCTGAGTTGCCTGAAAAAACTCACTCAGTTGCTTAGTGTAAGAGGATTTCCTGAGGGTGGGGCAGATGATGGTTTTTAATAGGCCTCACATAGCATTTCAGTGGCCACCAGGTGGTGTTGAATATCCTAGGGAGGGGCCGCCGCCTCTCCCCAGGGCCCTGGGAAGAAGTAAGATGACCACAGTCCTGCGTAGGTGCACTCAGGAAAAACTCGGAGCACCCTCCAAATCCCAAATATGTCCCCACATAGTTCCAGTATAGTCTGCCTTCCCTCTGCCAGAGCCCAAGTTGAGTGGCTGCTGCCAATTTATCCTCTGTCCAGACTCTGCGTCGTGGAGCTGCCTGGGAATTTTAACCCGAAGGCGCTGCTCCCAGCTAAGGTCGGCCGAGTCTGCAGCATCAGCTGGGGGCATAGCCCCCATCCAAGTTCGCAGGACTCAGCGCGGTCGCCAGATGCAGCCTAGGCGACAGCATCTTCCAGCCGAGTCCCCTGCTCCCAGCCGAGTCCACTGGTCCCAGCCCAGGCCTGCTCAGGGTCGTGGGCTCCCGGCCCCCTCTTGCATCCTCACAAGCCTACCAGGAATGAGTCAGTGTCCTGGTTATGTGCTCCTCCAGGCTTCTTTTCGGTGTCCCCTTCCTGACTATTTGTCTTTATTTTTGTTGTAAATCCAGTTTGGTCCTGGGAGATGGTCTGTGTAGCTTCCATTCACTCCACTGCCATTTTTCTTTCCTGTCATTATTTTTTAAACCTTTTTTTTTCTTTTTCTCACTTCTTCTTGTGTTGTACCTATGATGCAGTTATTGTTACATGTCTTCTTGTCCAACAACTCCGTTAAAATGCCCTCCAGTTTTGAATTTTTTTTTTCTTTTTGGTTCTTTGAGTGATTTTTTGTACCCTTCTTCTTCTTATTTGATCCAATTCTTGGCTTTCTCTAATCTGCTTCATATTCCTTCCAGTGTATTTTTTTATTATTATTTCTGCTATGTCATTTTTCATCTGTGACTGGTTGTTTTCATAATTTTTGTTTTCTTATCTTTTTTATGCTGTTGAGCATCCTTATAATTGCTATTATGAACTCTATGTCTGATAAATTGCTTGTCCACATTTTATTTAGTTCTTCTGTAGAATTATCTGTTTCTTCTATCTGTGGCTTTTATGCTTTATCTCCCATTTTGGCTTCCTCTTTGGGTTTGTTTCTATTTATTAAGTACAGTTGCTTGGAGTCTCTGTCTTAGTAGAGTGGCCTTATGTAATAGGTTTCTTGTGGAACCCAGTGGCAGTCTCCCTGATCACCAGACCTGGGTGCTCTAGTAATGTCACTTGTGCACATTGTGTAGGCCCTTGTGTTAAAATTGTGTCTAGATTGCTCATCTGTTAATTGGCTTGGCCTTTAGTCTGGCAGAAAATGAGTCTTAACTCCCAACACAACAGGCCAGTGCTTATCATGCCAAGCACAATTTGCCTCAATGGGGATTGGAGCCTGCCAAAATCTGCCTCTGGATATACGACTTATGAAGTTTATTGGGTCCTGCTATGTATTTGACTGAGGCTTCCCACTGGGTTTATTGTTTTTGTGTATCTTTAAGGGTCTCTGGTGCAGCCCAATGTCAGATGCTATTTATGACTGGCCTTGAGTCCTCTGTTTGGAGCTATTGTTTATTCATAGCCTGTAGGTCCTTCTTCTGGGAGTGGGTTCACAAGAAAAGAACCAAACTGAACATCAAGGTCTTTGTTTACTAGTCCAGGGCAGAGATGCATGTCAGGCAAAGACTCAAAGTACACAGAGATCCACCTTAGCCTGAAGACTGACTTTTTGTTTCAGTCACTTAATGAGCCAGGCTGTAGACTTGGCAAGGTAAAACCTCCACCAAGCAGGTGGATGAGAGAGTTTCCAGTAAGTGGGGCAGTTGCTTACCCTCAGACTAAAGCTGCTTTGATGGAAAAACTCTGCCTAAGAAGATGGCTTCTACAGTGTATTGGAATGACTCAGCACAGGGATCCTGGTGGTTGCCTTCCCAGCTCTCTCCCTAAAGTCACAAACTGCAGACTCTTCTCATGCAGCTCTAGTCCATTCTACCTTTCCTATTCTGGAGCCTGAGGTAAGTGGGTGCAAATGAAATTAAGTGCATTGGCTGTTTAAGAGGTTTTCTGTGTTTCTAGCCCTCTTTCCCTGCCAGACAGATCACCAGGTATTTTACACAGCCAGATTTTTTTGTGGGCATCTTTTATAATTCTGTTATTCTGGGTTGGGGATTCCAGCTTGGGGTTTAGACTACATACTTCTCAGGGGGTACTTCAATAGCTGAGCTATCCCTCCAGCACTTCAGCTGCTTCCCATGGGAGCTCAGCCAGCCCTCTCGCACTTCTACACCTTCTACCAGTCTCAATTCAGGCTCCTCTTTATGTCCTTAGTTATAAGGGTTCTCTCCAGCTAGTCCTCAGTTGGTTATTCAGAATTATTTTTCTACATTTTAGTTGTAATTCCAGTTTGGTCCTCAGAGAAGGCCAGTGTAGATTCCACTCAATCCACTAACATCTTATAAGATCCAGACTATTTGATTTTGAATGTGGGTATGTCACTGTATTAATGTTATAGGCACAAGTTTAATGTGCCTGATGCTACAAGAGACAACCAATATTAAGTAGATCAGAGTTTGGAGCAAAGAAAGATTAATTGATCAAGAAGACCCAACTAGAGAAATTGGGAGAACTAATTCTCAAATCTATCTTTGAGGAAAATTCATTTAAAATAATTGAATACTGTTTTGGCAAGAGGCTGTTTTATGTAATTCTCAAAAAAAAAAAAAAAAAAGAACTAATACCTAAATTATAAAAACAAATTTACTACAGTAGTTTCAGACAGAAACTAGATGGTCAACTGTCAGGATCACTATAGAAAGACTCTTGCTTTATGTGGCAAGGTAGTTGGATAACCCAGAATGTTTATTTCATCCTTGGGATTATCTGATCACCTTTACTAGCAACACATAATTTTCTTTTCATTTACTATCATCTAGGACATGACAAATTCATATTTCACTTATCTGTATGACCTAAAATCTATTTTAGGCTAAAAATTGTAATGTCCATATGATAAAAATGTGTACATCAATACTACAAAAAAATTTCCAAAAGAGCACATATTAAGTTTAAAATGTTATTAATTTCATATCACAAACTCTGAAGAGTCATTCAAATAATGGTGTTTCAATTAGTATAATAGATATTTTTTATGATACTGCTCACATCATACTAATAATGCCCTATGTATGACAGAAAATAGGATTTAGAGGCAAAACTCATAGTGCAATAACATCACCCTGGTATCAAAGGTCATGATTACTCTTATAATTTATAGAGAGAAAATATATAATTTAAAAATTAAATATCACTCAAACCTTTTTTATTATGATGAAAGATGTGTAATTATACTTCTTGAAAGGCATTCAAACTAATGACATTCGTGATTATAAAGCAAAGCAAGGGTTCTATCAATGAGAACTTAAGTTATTTATCAAATTGGCAGAAAATTTATTCAGATCAGAACTATTGCTGGTTTGTCAATCTGTATCCCAAATAACTGATTAATTTAGATTCATTTCAAAGTATATTAAATTACTTATGAAAATTATTGAATATTAATATATATCAGGATAATAACAGGATGGTTGGATATAGCCAGATCAGCAATTGTGAAAATAGAAATTCTGACATGCTAAGCTAAATTGTACAAAATAATTTATTCATTAATCATTAACTAAGTTTCTAATATTTTCCATCTAGACCTAAAGATAGTATAAATATGTTATTCCTACTATTAAATAGTTTATAGTTTAATGAACAGTATAAAATTTATGCATAAATACATAATTCAGGGTACTGGGTGATAAAAAACACACAAAAGAGAGGGAAATAAACGTGTTTTGGAGGTTCATAGGATAGAAATATCACTTTTGGATAGAAATAATGTGGGAAATTGTATTTGAGTTAAGACTAAACAAAGATATTTATGATTTAGACATGTAGAGATAGGAGGATAAAAGAGAAAGATATTCTAGGAGAGAGACTATGGCACGCACACACACACACAAACTGATGAGGCATAGAAAGCATATTTAATAACCATGAGTAGTGCTACATAGATGAAGTGAATGGCAGGAAGGTGTATACTGACAGACAAGACTGCAATAATTTGGAGTGAGTTACCTTGAGTGCATTGCTAAACAAACTAAAAAGTGTTTTATACTGAAGGATTGAGCAATTAGTGACAATAGACAATCTCACCTCTCAGAAATGGCTTCACTGTATGTCTGACAGGAGGGGTAGATGGCCAAATATTTTTTCATGGGCTACCAAACACTTCTTGTTGACTGCAGTTCTTATTTGAGTATAGTATTGATTTTTGAGGGAGCTCAGGTACTAACCAGAGGGTACTTAAAGCTCTGTGCTGAGGTGAGATCTAGTTAGCTTCTCTCTCCAGACCTTAGCATTTTTACTTGATACGGACATGTACAAGTAAAATCACGTACAGTGATTGTTCAGTGGAATAATATTTGTGAGCTCAGGGAAAGGAAAAATAACATTAACATCAGATTAAGAATGATAGGCAGAAAGAAAAATCTTTAGCTAAAAAAAGTCATTTACTGTATGGTTTTGAATAATGTGCTGTGTCATATGACCCATCTTTGTTCCCTTAATGAATAAAGGTAGCTGACAACTGCTTATACTTTGCATCAGGAATAAAAATTAGGTTGAGATCCAACTTTACCTTAGTTATCTTACATGTAGTCAATTTCAGCTTCAACTAAATTCTGCATTTGACATGGTGGTAAAGACTCCTCACCAGAGATGTTGGAACTGAATTTGCAGTATATAAAAGCTATCAGACACCATTCACAGAGATAACATAGACAACAAATAATGATAGTTTAATTGCACAGCAAGAAGCAGTTTGGTTAATTTAACAAATACATATTGAGCACTTAGCTTCTTGCCTCACTTAGATTATGGGGTACAACAATTAAAAGAATCTTGACAAAGTGACCATAAAATTATTGTTGAAACAAGAAAACTTTTGAGAAAACAGGGCATGGCTATTAAATTATAATGGTGAAACAAGTGGTAAAAAAAAAAAGGACTGTCCTGAGAAATCAGAACCCAGGCATGTGCCCTGAACTGGAATCAATCTGGCAACTTTCCACTGCAAAGGACAATGTCCAACCAACTGAGACACATCAGCCAGGGCAAGATGATGTGAGTTGTTAAAAAACAATGAGTTTTGAGAATGAACTATAGTATTTGAGAAAGTAAGATTTCAAATGTTAACAAATGAGAAATTTATTTTTATTTTATTAATTTATTTTTGTTACAGATGTTTCCCCCCACACACAAATTCCCCTCTATTACTCCCTCCCTGCCATGTCCCCAGCTTTGTTGTCCATGTCCATTGTTCATGTACACATGCATATAAGTTCTGTGGTTTATCTTCTGGGGATTGTCAGTCTGTACCCCAATTCCACATCTCTGGGACTACCCCATTCCTCAGACTATGTTCATTATTTTCCACAAAGAAGTGAGATCATATGATACTTGTTTTTCTCTGTTTGGCTTGTTTCACTTAGGATAATAATTTCCAGGTCCCTCCATGTCATCTCAAATAATAAGATATCTTTCTTTCTTACAGCTGCATAGTACACCATTGTGTATATATACCACAGTTTTTATCCATGCATCTACTGATGGACATTTGGGCTGTTTCCAAATCTTAGCTATTGTAAATAGTGCAGCTAACAACATGGGGATACATACATTTTTTTCTAATTGGTGCTTTAGGCTTTTTAGGTATATTCCTAGAAGTGGGATCACTGGGTCAAATAACAGTACAATTTTTAATTTTTGAACTAACACCATATTGTTTTTCATAGTGGCTGCGCCAGTCTGAATTTCCACCAGCAGTGTACTAGAGTCCCCTTTTCTCCACACCCTCGCAAACACTTGTTGTTTGATGATTTGTTGATGTTAGGTGATACCTCATTGTTGTTTTACCTTGCATCTCTCTGATGATTAGTGATGTTGAGCATTTATTTATATGTCTCTTAGCTATTAGTATGTCCTATTTGGAGGAGGTGTCTATTTAGTTCCTCTGCCCATTTTTAATTGGGTTCTTTGTCTTCCTTTTGTTGAGTTGTATGAGCACTCTATATATTTTGAAAATTAACCCCTTATCTGATATATCATTGGCAATTATGCTCTCCCATACTGTAGGTTGCCTTTCCATTTTGATAATTGTATCTTTTGCAATGCAGAAGCTTTGAGTTTTATGTAGTCCCATGTGTTCATTTTCTCCTTTGTTTCTGTTGCCTTAGGTGATATATCAGTGAAAATTCTGCAGCATATGAGGTCTGAAATTTTGTTGCCTACAGTTTCTTCTAGGATTTTTATGGATTCATGAGTCACATTTAAGTCTTTTATCCATTTTGAATTTATTCTTGTGTAGGGTGTAAGTTGATGGTCTAGTTTCATTTTTTGCATGTAGCTGCCCAATTTCCCCAACATCATTTATTACAGAAGCTGTCTGTCCTCCACTGTATGTTCTCACCACCTTTGTCAAATATTAATTGAGCATATTTCCTTGGGTCCATTTCTGGGTCCTCTGGTCTGTGTCACTGATCTATATGCCTGTCTTGTACCAGTACCAGGCTGTTTTGATTACAGTGGCTTTGTAGTATAACCTGAAATCTGGTAATGTGATCCCTCCTACTTTGCTCTTCTTTTTGAAGATTGCTGTGGCAATTCAAGATTTTTTTTTGGTCCCATATGAACTTTTGAAGTATTTGTTCTAGTTCTGTGAAGTATGTCATTGGTATTTTGATGGGGATTGCATTGAATCTATAGATTGCTTTGGGTAATATGGACATTTGAAAGATGTTAATTCATCCAATCCATGAACAAGGTATGTGCTTCCTTTTTTTATATATATATATATCTTCCTCTATTTCTTTTTTCAATGACATGTAGTTTTTTGCAAATAAATCTGTTATTATTTTTTATTTTTTTTGGTTAAGTTTATTCCTAGTTATCTTAATTTTTTTGCCGCAATGGTAAATAGGATTTTTTTTTTTTTTTTTTTTTTTTTTTGTTAGTTTCTCTTTCTGTGAATTCATCATTGGTGTATAAGAATGCCGTCGGTTTCTTGATGTTAATTTTTGTATCTTGCTACTTTGCCAAATTTATTTAAGTCTAGAAAATTTTTGATGGAGTCTTTGGGGTTGTCTATGTATAGTATCATGTCATCTGTGAACAATGACAGTTTCACTTCCTCCTTTCCAATTTGGATCCCTTTTACTTGTTTTTCCTGTCTGATTTCTATGGCTAAGAATTCCACTTCTATGTTAAATAAATGTGGCAAAAGTGGGCATCCTTGTCTTGTTCCTGTTCTTAAGGAAAATACTTTTAGTTTTTGTCCATTGAATATCACGTTGGCTGTAGGTGTTTCATATATGGCCTTTATTACATGGAGATATAAGCTCTCTGTTTCTACATTGCTGAGCGTTTTTATCAGAAATGGATGCTGGATTTTGTCGAATTTTTTTTGGCATCTATTGATATGTTCATGTGGTTTTTATTTTTCAATTTATATATATGCTGTATCATAATTATTGATTTGTGAACATTGTACTAGCCTTGCATACCTGGCATGAATGCCACTTGGTCATGGTGAATAATTTTTTTGATGTTTGCTAAATCTGATTTGCTAGCATTTTGTTGAGGATTTTGGCATCTATGTTCATCAGAGACTTTGGCCTGTACTTTTCTTTCTTTTTAATGCCATTTTCTGGTTTTGGAATTAGAATTATTCTGGCTTCATAAAAACAGTTTGGAAGACCTCCTTCTTCTTTAATGTTTTGAAATAGTTTGAAGAGAATGGGTGTTAGTTCTTCTTTGAGTGTTTGGTAAATCTTTTTGAAGCCAAACGGGCCTGTGCTTTTGTTTGCTGGGAGAGTCTATTACATCTTCAATTTTCTTAGTTGTTATTGGTCTGTTCAAGTTTTCTATCTCTTCCTGGTACAGTTTTGGGAGACTGTGTGTTTCAAAAATTTGTCCATTTTGCTTAGATTGTCGAATTTGTTGCCATATAACTATTCATTGTAGTTGTTAACAATCTTTTGCATTTCTGTGGTATCAGTTATTACTTCTCTTCTTTCATTTCTGATTTTGTGTATTTGCATTCTCTCTCATTGTTTCTTGGTGAGTCTAGCTAAGTATCCATCAATTTTGTTTATCTTTTCAAAAAACAAGCTCTTTGTTTCATTGATTTTTTGAATTGTTTTTTTTTTTTTTTTTTTTTTTTTTGGTCTCTATGTCATTTATTTCTGCTCTGATCTATACTATTTTCTTTCTTCGACAAGCTCTGGGGTTTTCTTTGCGTTCACTCTCTTATTTTGTAAGTTGTGAGTTTAGATATTCTGTTAGAGATTTTTCTTGCTTCTTGAGGTAGGTCTGTAGTGCTATGAACTTCCCTCTCATAACTGCTTTTGCTGCATCTTATAAGTTTTGTGTGTTCATTCTCATTGGTTTCCAGGAAGTTTTTAATTTCTTCCTTGATCTCCTCGGTAACCCATTCATTGTTTAATAACATGCAATTTAGCTTCCATGTGTTCAAGTATCTTTGAATGTTCTTGTTGCAATTGATTTCTAGTTTTATGCCATTGTGATCTGAAAAAAATCTTTGATATAATATCAATCTTCTTGAACTTGTAGAGACTTAGTGTGTGTCCTAATATGTGGTTTATCTTTGAGAATGCCCCATGTGCACTTGAGAAGAATGTGAATTCTGTCGTTTAGGACTTTAATTCTCTGTAGATATTTATAAATTTTTTTGGTCTAGTGATTCATTTTGTGTCTGTGTTGCCTTGCTAATTTTTTGTCTAGAGGATCTATCCAGTGATGTCAGTGGGGTGCTGTAGTCCCCAGCTATGATTGTATTGCTATCGATTACTTCTTTGAAGTCTTCCAGAAGATTTTTAATATATTTTGGTGCTCCTATATTGGGTGCATATATATTTATCAAAGTTATACCTTTCTGTTGGAATGATCCTTTCAATATTATGTAGAGGACTTCTTTGTCTCTAGTTATGGCCTTCATTTTAAAATTAATTTCTTTAGATATGAGTATTGCTACCTAGCTTTTTTTTCTTTCCATTTGCTTAGAAGATTTTTTTTCCATCCCTTCAAATTCAACCTATGTGAATCTTTTGTTGTGAGGTGCGCCTCTTGTAAATAACATATAGATGAGTGATGCTTTCTTATTCAATCAGCTGCTCTGTGTCTTTTTATCGGAGCATTCAGTCCATTGACATTTAAGGTAATTATTGATATATACTTATTTATTGTCATTATTGTCTAGTGTGGTTATATTTTCCTTTCTATTTCTCCTGTTAATTACTGCAGACCTTTTAACATTTTTTTTTTTTTTGCAGTGCTGGTTTGGTGCTAATGCATTCTCTCATCCTTTTTTGGTCTGGGAAGCTCTTTATTTGACCTTCTATGTTGAATGATAGCCTTGCTGGGTAGAGTCGTCTTGGATTCAGATCCTTGTTTTTCATGACCTTGATTACCTCATGCCATTCCCTTCTGGTCTGTAGTGTTTCTGTTGAGGAGTCAGCTGAGAGCCTTATGTTGTTTCCTTTGTAGGTAACCTGTTGCTTATCTCTTGCTGCTTTTAGGATTCTCTCTTTGTCTTTAATTTTTGGCATTTTGATTACTATGTGTCTTGGTGTGGGCCTGTTTTGGTTTTTCTTACTTGGGGCTCTCTGTGCTTCTTTAACTTGAATGCATTTTTTCTTCACCAAATTAGGGAAGTTTTGTGTCACTATTTCTTCAAATATATTCTCTAACCCTTGTTCATTTTCTTCTTCTTCAGGGACTCCTATGATTCAAATATTGTTATGTTTTCAATTGACCCACAGTTCTCTTAAGGTATCTTCCTGTTTTTTGTGTTTTTTTTTTTCTTTTGGTTTTCTGATTGGTTGAATTTTTTCTACCCTGTCTTCTAATTCACTGATCCAGTCCTCCACGTCCTCTACTCTGGTATTTAGACCTTCCAATGTTTTATTTATTTCTGATATGTCACTATTCTTTCTCCTTGGTGGTTTTAATTTCCAAATGGTTGATTTTTAACATTTCTATGTCTTTACTCATGGTGCTCATATTCCTACACGTGCTGTTGAGCTTCCTCAGAATCATGGCTGTAAATTCTAGTTCTGTTAACTTGCTTAACTGCACCTCATTTATGTCATCTTCCATAGAGGTTTCTTGTTTTTTTTTATTTGGCATTGGTTTATGTGTTTCACCATTTTGGCTCTTACAGTGGGCTCTGGAGCCTGTCAAATTTTCCCTGTGGGTGTTGGTATTCTGCTGTTTGTGGCTCCCTTTCCTGGGTTTGCATGCAGTATGGAGGACCCACGTTAAACACCACTGTCAGGTTGTACTTTCCTTGTTAATGTTGCTAGCTCAGAAATGGTAGAGGTATCCTCTGGCTTTTTACCTGGAGGCTATCAGTAGTGGTTACTTGAAGTGCCTTGGCTTCCTAGTTGAATAAAAAACTTCCTCAGGTGTTCATCATAAGGAAATTTGTCGAGGGTGGGGCAGATGTTGTTTGTCAATGGGCCTCAATTTGCATTTCAATTGCCACCCAGTGGGGTTTAATCTCTGAGGGAGGTGCCACTGCTTCCCTACAGTGCCCTGGGAAGGAGTAAGATGATCACAGTTCTGAGTGGCTGCATCTCAGCAAAAGCTCTTAGTGCCCTCCAAATCCCGAGGGTTCCCTCACAATCTCAGTTAAGTCCACCCTCCTGCCTGGAGCCCAAGGGGAGTTGCTGTGTCTATTTTAGTGTCTGTCCTGGCCCTTCTCTGTTGATCCACTTGGGAGTGTAATCCGAGGGCATTGCTCACATCTAAGGCAGCAGCTGTCTGTGGGCTCCCAGCCCCCACTCGCGCCTTCACAATTCTATCAGGATTGAGTCAGTGTCCCTGGTTATATGGTCCTTCAAGCTGCTTTTCTGTTGCTTTTTTTCTGACAAATTGTCTTTATTTTTGTTGTAATTCCAGTTTGGTCTTGGAAGATGATCTGTGTAGGTTCCATTCACTCCTCTGCCATTTTTTTTTTTTTTTTATGAGAAACTTTTGCTAGCCATAAACATCATGATAAAGGAGAGGTAGAATCTGGAAGAAGTTGAAAAGGTAGCAGTGAGAGGGATATGATAGGTAGCCTGACAAATAATGCCTGAGATAAGTCAATGATTATTTTATTGGAATAAACCACTGAATAGAATTTTTAAAGAATGTCTTCATTGATTCTCATTTGTTCTCTTTGAAAAGGAGATGTATCTCCTTTTCACTCATAGACACCCACCTCCCAATCCCACTCCCCCTGCAGCATTATTATCTATGTCCATTGGCTACCCATACATACATATAAGTTCTGGAGTATATCTGTTCCCTCCCACTCGTCCCCCTCTTCTGAGGTTTGTCAGTCCATACCCTACTTCTATGTCTCTGGGTCTATTTTGTTCATCAGCTTGTATTGTTCATTATATTCCACAAATGAGTAAGATCCTGTGATACTTTTCTTTCTTTGATTGGCTTATTTCCCTTAGCATAATATTCTTCAGGTCCCTCCACGTCATCTCAAAGAATAAGAGATCTCTCTTTCTTACAGCTGCATAGTATTCAATTGTGTATATGTACAACAATTTTTTTTAATTTTTTTTTTTGGTATGTGGCCCTAGTAGGAACTAAACCCGGGGATCTCTGAATCACAGGCCTACACTCCAACCGCTGAGCCCAACCTGCCAGGGCTTTATGACAACTTTTTTGATCCACTCATCTATGGATGAACACTTGGGCTGTTTCCAGATCTTAGCAATTGTATATAATACTGCTATGAACATAGGAATACATATATTCTTTCTGACTGGTGTTTCAGGTTTCTTAGGATATACTCCTGGAAGTGGGATCACTGGGTCAAATGGCAATTTAATTTTTAAATTTTTGAGGAAAAACCGTATTGTTTTGTATGGTGGATGCACCAGTCTTCATTCCCACCAGTAGTGTACTAGAGTCATCTATTCTCCACACCCTCCCCAACACTTGTTTGATGAGTTGTTGACGGCAGTCATTCTGGCAGGTGTGAGTTGATACCTCAGTTGTTTTAATTTCCATCTCTCTGATGATGCATTGAGCATTTTTTCATATGTCTCTTGGCCATTTGTATGTCTTGTTTGGAGAAGTGTCTATTTAGTTCCTCTGACCATTTTATAATTGGGGACTTTGTCTTCCTTTTGTTGAGTTGTATGAGCACTCTATATATTTTTAAAATTATCCCCTTATCTGATGTATTATTGGCAATTATGCTTTCTCATATAGTGGGTTCCCTTTCCAATGTGATGCTAGTTTCTTTTGCTGTGCAGAAGCTTTTAACTTTTATGTAGTTTTATTTATTCATTTTTCTTTGTTTCTCTTGCCTTAGGTGTTGTATTAATGAAAAATCTGTTGTGTGTGATGTCTGAATTTTTGTTGCCTACATTTTCTTCTAAAATTTTGATGGATTAATGTGTCACACTTAAGTCTTTTATGCATTTTGAGTTTATTCTATGGTGTAAGTTGGTGGTCTAGCATAATTTTCTTTTTCATGTAGCTGTCCAATTTCACAAACACCATTTATTAAAGAGACTGTCTTCTTGAATTTATGTACACTACAATTGAATCTGTGTAAATTATTCTTTATTTCAGTTAATGCCTCCTTCATTTCTGACTGTGCATCCATAATTTCCGACTGCTCCTTTTTTATGCTCTTGAGGCCCTCACTAAGTTCACTGAGGTTCTCACTAAGTTCATTGAGCATCCTTATAAGCAGTATTTTGATCTCAGCATCTGTTAGGTTGCTTATCTACATTTCACTTGGTTCTTTTCTTGGGGTTTTGTTCAGTTCTTTCATTTGGGACATGTTTCTATGTATCCCCACTTTGGCTGCCTCCCTGTGTTTGTTTCTGTGTATTACTTAACGAGCGGTATGGGGCTAGCTGAGACCAGATGCTGCTTGTTTGAAAGAATTTAGGAAAAACCATTGGTTTGGAATATAAGAAAGCAAAAAAAAGCCTAATCAGAACAGCAAAAAAAAAAAAAATCTAAAAAAATGAGGATAGTATAAGGAGCCTCTGGGAGAACTTCAAGCTTGGCAACATTCACGTCTTGAGGGTGCCAAAGGGAGAAGAGCAAGAAGAAATTGAAAACCTGTTTGAAGCAATAATGGCATACACTCTACACAAGAATAAACTCAAAATGGATAAAAGACTTAAATGTGACTCGTGAATCCATAAAAATCCTTGAAGAAACTATAGAAAACAAAATTTCAGACATCATACACAGGAGAATTTTCACTGATACATCACCTAAGGCAACAGAAACAATGGAGAAAATGAACACATGGGCCTACATCAAACTCAAATGCTTCTGCATAGGGAAAGATACAATCACCAAAACAGAAAGGCTACCCACTCTATGGGATAGCATAATTGCCAATGATATATCAGATAAGGGGTTAATTTCCAATATATAGAGAGTGCTCATACAACTCCACAAGAGGAAGACAAAGAACCCAATTAAAATATCGGCAGAGGAGCTGAATAGACACTTCTCCAATCAGGACATACAAATGGGTAAGAGACACATGAAGAAATGCTAAACATCACTAATCATCAGAGAGATACAAATTAAAACAACAATGAGTTATCACCTCACACCTGTCAGAATGGCCACCACCAACAAATCATCAAACAACAAGTATTGGCGAGGCTGTGGAGAAAAGGGGACTCTAGTACACTGCTGGTGGGAATGCAGACTGGGGCAGACACTATGGAAAACAATATGGTGTTACCGCAAAAAATTAAAAATTGAACTTCCATTTGACCCAGTGATCCCACTTCTAGGAATATACCCTAAGAAGCCTGAAACACCAATCAGAAAGAATATATGTACCCCCATGTTTGTAGCAGCACTATTTACAATAGCTAAGATCTGGAAACAGTCCAAATATCCATCAGTAGAGGAATGGGTAAAAAAGTTGTGGTACATATACACAATGGAGTACTACGCAGCTGTAATAAAGAAAGATCTCTTATATTTTGAGACTACATGGAGGGACCTAGAAAGTATCATCCTAAGTGAAACAAGCCAAACATAGAAAGACAAGTATCGTATGATCTCACTTATTTGTGAAATATAATGAACATACCAATCTGAGGAATGGGGTAGTCCCAGAGATGTGGAAGTGGGGTACAGAGCGACAATCCACGGAAGATGGGGTGGTGGGGAAAAGATAAACCACAGAACTTATATGCATGTATGCATGAACAATGGACAACCAAGCTGGGGACAGGGCAGGGAGGGAGGGCGAGGTGGGAATCAGTAGGGAAAAAGAAGAAACATCTGTAACAAAAATTAATTAATAAAAATAAATTTTTGCAGAAAACTTTCCTAACTTGGTGAAGAAAAGAGACACACAAATCCAGGAAGCACAGAGAGTCCCAAACAAGATTAACCCCAAGAGGCCCACACCAAAACACATCATCATCAAAATGCAAAAGGTTCAAGACAAAGAGAGAATCTTAAAAGCAACAAGAAAGGCAGCTAGTTACCTGCAATGGAGTACCCATAAGGCTGTCAGCTGATTTCTCAAAGAAAACTTTGCAGGCCAGAGGGAGTGGCAAGAATTATTCAGAGTGATGAAAGCAAGAACCCACAACCAAGATTACTCTATCCTTCAAAGCTGTCATTTAGCTTCAATGGCGATATAAAGAGTTTCCCAGACAAGAAAAAGTTAAAGGAGTTCATCATCACTAAACCGTTATTATATGAAATGATGAAGGGTCTTTTTTGTAAAAAACGATAAATATATGAACAAACAAAATGACAATGAATACATATCTATCACCAATGGAATCTACAAACAAAATGAACAGGTAGAACAGAAACATTCTCATAGATACAGAGAACATTTTCTTGTTTGCCAGATGGGAGGGTGGTTAGGGGAATGGGTAAAAAAGGTGAAGAGATTAAGAAGTACAAATTCATTGCTAGACTGACAAATCTCAAAGGGAAAGGGGTTGGGGGGGTGGGAAGAAATAAACCAAAGAACTTATATGCATAACCAATGGACAGAGATAATAGTGTGGAAAAAGGTGGGAGGGGGGTGGGAGTAGGGAGGAGGACTTCAATGGAGGAAAAATTGGGAACATCTATAATACATTTTACATTCAACAAAAAAGATTTTTAAAAAAATAAAGAAATAAAAGAGACTGTCTTTATTTCACTATATGTTCTTGCCACTTTTGTCAAATATTAATTGAGCATAATGCCTTTGGTCAATTTCTAGGCTCTCTGTTCTGTTCTGTTGATCTATATGCCTGTTCTTGTGCCAGTACCATGCTGTTTTGATTACAATGGCTTTGTAGCATAACCTGATGTCTGGTATTCTGATCCCTTCTACTTTTTCTTCTTTTCAAGATTGCTATTGTTATTTCAGATCTTTTGTTTTTTGGGTTTTTTTGTTTTTGTTTTTTGCATATAAACGTTTGGGGTTTTTGGTCTAGTTCTATAAAATATGCCATTGTTATTTTAATGGACATTGCATTGTATTTATAGATTCCTTTCAGTAGTATGGACATTTTAATAATCTTAATTCCTTCAGTTCATGAAGAAGGTATATGCTTGTACTTTTTTACAACAGCCTGTATTTCTTTTTTCAATATCCTATATGTAGTTTTCTGCAAATAGGTCCCTTACTTCTTTGGTTAAGTTTACTCCTAGGAATCTTAGTTTTTGTTGCTGGAATGATAAATGGAATGCTCTTTGTTTGTTTGTTTGTTTGTTTTTTTAGTTTCTGTTTCTGTGAAGAGAATGCCATCACTTTCTTGATGTTAATTTTGTACACTGCTACATTGCCAAATTTATTTATTAGCTCTAGTAGATTTGTGATGAAGCCTTAGGGTTTTCTATGTACAATATTATGTCATCTGCAAATAATGACAGTTGCATTTCCTTGTTTCCAATTTGGATCTCTCTGTATTTTTTTTTTTTTTTTTTACTTTTTCTTCTTGTCGTATTGCTGTGGCTAACACTTCCAGTACTATGTTAAATTAGGGTGGCAAAAATTGGCATCCGTGTCTTGTTCCTGTTCTTAAGGGAAATTTTTTTAGTTTTTCCCACTGAGTATGATATTGGCTGTAGGTTTTTCTTTTTTTTTTTTTTTTTATCCTCACCCGAGGACATTTTTCCATTTTTTTTTTTTTTTTGTACAGATAGAGTGGGAGGGAGAGAGAGGAAGAGAGAGAGAGGGAAATATCGATGTGAAAGGGACACATTGAGTGGCTGCCACCCGCATGACCAACCAGGGCCGGGGACAAACTGCAACCGAGGTACATGCCCTTAGCGGGAACTGAACCCTGGTCTCTCCGGACTGCAGGCGGACGCTCTAACCATTGAGCCAAACCGGCCAGGGTAGTTTTTCTTATATGGCCTTTATCGTGTTGAGATATGATCCCATTATTCCCACATTACTGTGTGTTTATCAGGAATGGGTGTTGGATTTTGCTGAACACTTTTTCAGCATCTATTATATGATCATATGGTTTTTATTTTTTATTTTGTTTATGTGGTGTATGACATCTATTGATGTGAAAATACTGTACCAACCTTTTATCTATGGCATGAATCCCACTTGGTCATGTTGAATAATTTTTTGATGCATTTCTAAATCTGATTTGCTAATATTTTGTTAAGGATTTTGGCATCTATGTACATCAGAAATATTGGCCTGTAGTTTTCTTTCTTGGTAGTGTCTTTATCTTGTTTTAGAATTAGAATTATGCTGGCCTCATAAGATGAGTTTGAAAATCTTCTTTCTTATTAGATTTTTTGGAGTAGTTTGAGGAGAATGGAGAATGGATGTCAGATCTTTTGTTGTGAGGTGGGTCTTCTGTAAACTATATATATAGTTTAAAAAAAAAAAAAAAAAAAAACATTGGAAGAAATAACCAGAAGAGTAGAGAAAGCCGAGGATCAGATTACTGATTTATAAGCCACGGTAGGAAAAAATCTCCTAAGCAGAAAACAAAACAAAACAAAAAATAATAATAATTAATTATTATTATTATTATGAGTCTTCTGTAAACCATATATATATATATAAAATCAGTCATGCTTTCTTATTTATTCAGCTACTCTGTGTCAGTTGATCATAGTTTTTAATCCATTTACATGTAAAGTTATTACTGATATGTACTTATTTTGTACTTATTTATTGCCATTTTTTTGTTTTGTTTTGTTGTTGTTTTTTGGGGTTTTTTTTGGTTGTTTCTCTTCTTATTTCTATTGCTTATCATGGCAGTCCTTTTACCATTTCTTGGAGTACTTGTTTGATGCCAATATACTTACTCCCTTAGAGTTTTTTTTTTTTCTCCTTTTTAGTCTGGGTGTTTTTTTCTTTCACCTTCTATTTTGAGTGATTGCCTTGCTGGATAGAGTAGTCTTGGGTTAAGATTTTTGTTTTTTAGTACCTTGACTACTTCATGCCATTTCCTTCTGGCCTCTAGTGTTTCTGCATATCAGTTAGTAGCCTTATGGGGGTTCTTTTGAAGGTAACCTGTTGCTTTTCTCTTTAATTTTTGGCATTTTAGTTATGAAGTGTCTGGTGTGGGCTTGTTTGGGTTCTTCTTTCTTGGTACTCTGTGCTTCTTTGATTTGTATGCCTTTTTTCTTCACCAAGCTAAGAATGTTTTCTGTGACTATTCAAATATATTCTCTAAGTTTGCTCATTTTTTCTTCTTGCAACTCTATGATGAGATGTATTTACATTCCATATTGTCACATAGTTCTCTTAGGCTGTTTTTCTGCTTTTTAATTATTATTATTTTGTTTTGTTTTGTTTTGTTTTGTTTTCTGATTAGGAGATTTTTTTCTACCCTGTCTTATAAATCAGTAATTTGGTCCTCAGCTTTCTCTACTCTTCTGGTTATTTCTTTCAATGTTTTTTTGTTTGTTTGTTTGTTTTATATTGTTATTATTTCTTCTAAGTCATTCTTCATGTTCAGGTGGTTGGTTTTCAATGTTTGTATATCATTATTCATGTTGTTCTGCTCTTTATTCATGATGTTGAGCTTCATCCCGATTATTACTCTGAACTCTCTCTCTGATATTTTGCTTAATTCTATGTTATTTATTTCTTCTGCAGAGTTATCTTGTTCTATCATTTGACATTTATTTCTTTGTTTCACCATTTTGTCTGACTCGGTGGGTTTTGGGACCTGCCAAGTTTTTCCTGTAACTGTTGGTGTTTTGTTGGTTGTGGCTCCCTCTACTGTATTTGGATGAGTGTGGGAGGGCCTGCGTTAAACACCACTGTCAAGTATTACTATCCTGGGTATATTTGCAAGCCCAGGAAAGATTCAGTTATCCTCTAGCTTTTGCCTGGAGGCTATTAGTCTCAGTTACTTGATAAGACTAAATTTCTAACCCTCAGCTGAATGAAAAGTCCCTCAGTTGTAAGAGGATTTTCAGTGGCTGGGGCACTTGCTAGCTATCAGACGTTAGATGTTAATGAGCCTTAATTTGCATTTCTTTGGCCTGACCTGGTGGTGTTAAATTTCTGTGGGAGGGGTTGTTGCTTCTTCTAGGGGCTCTGGGAAAGGGTTCTTTGGGTAAATGGCTAATGCATTATGAGGGAGTGATTCAGTACAAGATGTCCAGTGCCCTCCTGTCAAGCACTCTGATCTCTCCTGAGCCAGGAACCTGACTCTCTCCATACATTTCCAGTTCAGTCTACCCTCCTTCTTCCAGAGCCCAAGGTGAATGGCTACAACTGACTTGATGCTTTTTAAAACCCCTATTTTCTCAGTGATAAGCGCACATGGCTAATACAGCCCTCTTTGCCACCCATGGTCTCCCAATCCACCCCCATGTGTCTCTGAAGTTCTTACCAGGCTTTATTTGGCATTCTCTCTGTCCCTAAGTTTACTGGCTCCCTTCCAGTTGCTCTTCAGTTGGATTCTCCCTATATTTTATCTTTATTTTAGTTGTAATTTCAGTTTGGTCCTGGGAGATGATCTGTGTAGCTTCCATTTACTCCACTGTCATTTCAGGAGCTGATTTTGCTCTTTATTTTATTTATTTTTTTATGTGCCCTTAGGGCGAACTGTACTCGGGACTCTCTGGTCCACAGGCCGATGCTCCAACAGCTGAGCCAAACTGTCCAGGGCTGATTTTGCTCTTTAAAAAGCCAACTTCAATTATAAATTTTATGCATGTCAGGCTCAATACACAGGATGTGATTACATCAGAAAGTGGTATGCAATGTGTGCACTTTAAAATTACTAAAAGAATTATAGTTTGCAATCTTTATGTAAATTGGTAAGCTTTTCTTCCTCTATCACTCTCTCCTCGCATGACATGAAAAGTACAAACCTCATCCCTTTGGAAAGAAAATGGCTGATGAAATATTAATAAACATTATTTTAAAAAGCAAGCACTATGCCTCAGTTTGTAGAAAGATGTGAGATCTAGACGGCTAACAAATATATTCAGCAATAGGGAAGGTTATTCAGATGTTTTAATGCAAATGTCACCTCCTCTATAAACTGCAAGGGAGCCTTTGAGAGTCAGGCTGTGTGGGGACAGGGGGATCATTTGAAAGAATGGTGTTATTTTATTAGGTTCAAATAGTAAGAAAAAGAAAAGAAAATTTCAATGAACAGTTCACAGCATATTAACACAGTGGCATGGAGACCTCCATTTTCTCCATAAAATGGTTGCATTTTCCTCAGTTTTACCTTTTTGACAATCAACAGAATTGATTTAATCCATACATGTTCCTCAATACAAACCTATAATGCTAAGGCTTTCAGATTGCATGCACATATGACTGACTAATGTGAATTTTATTTTAAAAAGCAAATAGTGAAACTTGCATATTTATAGCAATAGGTGAAACAAGGTCACTAAAAGGCAACCTTACCCATTTTCTGGATTTCCATTAAAATTCTCTTAGCTTGGCTGCTATCACAAAATATAATTACCATGTGGTTTAAACAACATACATTTATTTTATCACAGGTTTGCAGACTGGAAGTTTGAGATGAGAGTACCAACATGTTTAGTTTCTGGTAGACACACTCCCTAATATGCAGACAGCTGCCATCTCACTGTGTGCTCACATGGCCTTTTCTTTACGTGTGCATGTGAAGAGACAGAAAGCTCCGGTGTCTTTTCCTCTTTTTATAAGGATATTGATCTCATTATGGGAGCTCAACCATCATGACCTCATCTAATCACTTCACAAAGGTCCACCTCAAAAGTATTATCACAGCCTGCCTGGTGTGGCTTGCTGGTTGAGCAATAACCCATGCACCAAGAGGTCACTGGTTTGATTCCCAGTCAGGGCACATGCCCAGATTGTGAGCCAAATCCCCAGTGTGGGGCATGCAGGATGTGGTAAATTGATGTTCTTCTCAATGTTTCTAGCTCTCTCCCTCTCTCATCCTCTCTTTCTAAAGTCAATGAAAAAACAATTAAAAAAAAATACTATCACATTGCAGGTTTGGTCTCTGACATATAAATTTTGGGGGCACACAAACATTTAGGCCATAAGCAAGACTCAGCTGACACCAGAGATCAAGGATATAAAGGAAGAAATAAAAACTTCCTGGAAATCAATAAAAATAAACAAACAACAACACAAAATTTGTGGAACACACTGAAAGAAGTCCTGAGAGGTTAGTTCATAGAATTACAGACCTACCTCAAGAAACAAGAAAAAAATCTTGATTGGCCCTGGCCAGTTTTTCTCAGTGGTTAGAGCGTCGGCCTGTGGTCCAGAGAGACCCAGGTTCAGTTCCCACTAAGGGTGCATACCTCAGTTGCAGTTTGTCCCCGGCCTTGGTTGGTTGTGCGTGTGGCAGCCACTCGATATGTCCCTTTCACGTCGATGTTTCTCTCTCCCTCCCACTCTACCTGAGGAAAAAAAAAAATGGAAAAATGTCCTCGAGTGAGGATAAAAAAAAATATCTTGATTGACTATCTAACCCTACAACTTAAAGAAGTACAAAATAAACAAAAAGAAAAACCCAGAGCAAGTAGAAGGAAAGAAATAGTAAAGGTCAGACAAGAATTAAATTACATAGAGACTAAAAAAATAATTCAAAAGATCAATAAAACCAAGAGATAGTTCTTAGAAAAAATAAACAAGATTGATGAAGCCCTAGCCACACTCACCAAGAAATAAAGAAAGAAGACCCAAATAAACAAAATCAGAAACAAAAGAGGAGAAATATCAACTGAGACCAAGAAATAAAAGAAGATCATTAAAAAATACCATAAACAATTATATACCAACAAATTGGGCAACGTAGGCAAAATAGACAAATTTCTAAAATCACACAGTCACCCAAAACTGAACTGGAAAGAGAGACAGAAGACTTGGACAAACAATAACAACTAAGGAAATTGAAGTTGTGATCAAGATTCTCCCAGCAATCAAGAGCCCAAGTCCAGACAGCTTCACAGAGGAGTTTCACCAAACATTCAAAGAGGAAATACCATTCTCCTCAAACTTTTTCAAAAAATTCAAGAAGGAAGACTTCCAAACACCTTTTATGATGCCAGAATAATCCTACTTCCAAAACAAGATAAACACACTACAAAGAAAGAAAATTAC
Source organism: Molossus molossus (assembly GCF_014108415.1). NCBI lineage: Eukaryota > Metazoa > Chordata > Mammalia > Chiroptera > Molossidae > Molossus > Molossus molossus. The sequence goes on from NW_023425355.1 coordinate 53,247,236, forward strand.
AGGCCAATATCCCTGATAAACATAGATGCCAAAATCTTCAATAAAATATTAGCAAGTTGGATCTAGCAATATATTTTTAACAATTATTCACCATAACCAAGTTGGATTCATACCAGAATTGCAAGGCTGGTACAATATTCACAAATCAATAAATGTGATGCACCACATAAGAAAATGAAAGACAAAAATTTGTAAGATAATATCAATAGATGCTGAAAAAGCATTTGACAAAACCTAGCACCAATTTCTGATAAAAACACTGAGCAAAGTGGGAATATAGGGTTCATATTTCAACATAATAAAATCCGTATATGCAAAACCTACAGACAACAGCATACTCAATGGACAAAAACCAGAAGCATTTCCCTTTAGAACAGGAATAAGACAGGGATGCCCACTTTCACCACTGTTATTTAATATAGTACTGGAAATCTTAGCCACAACAATTGGACAAGGAATAAAAGGAAAAGGGATCCAAATTGGAAAGAACAAAGTGAAACTGTCATTATCTGCAGATGACATGATATTGTACATAAAATAACCCTAAAGACCCCAACAAAAAATCTACTAGATTTAATAAATGAATTTGGCAAAATTGCAGGGTACAAAATTAGCATGCAGAAATCGATGGCATTTGTATACACAAATAATGAAAACTCAGAAAGGAAAATTAAATACAAATCCAATTTACCATTGCAAAAGAAACAAAAAATACCTATGAATAAACTAATCCAGGGAGGTAAATACCTGTTGTCAGAAAGCTACAGAACATTGAATGAAAGAAATAGAAGAAGGTATATAAAAGTGGAAACCTATATTATATTTGGGATCGGAAAAATCAACATCATTAAAATATCCATACTACCCAAAGCTATCTACAGATTCAATACAATCCCTATTAAAGTACCAATGGCATATTTACAGATCTGGAACAAATACTCCTAAAGTTTATATGGAATCATAAAAGTCTCTGAAAAGCCACAGCAATCCTGAAAAAGAACAAAGTGGGATGGATCACAATATTACAAAGCCATTTTAATCAGTACAGCATGGTACTTGCACAAGAACAGGCATATAGAACAGTGGAACAGAACAGAGAACCCAGAAATTGACACAAGACAGTATGCACAACTAATATTCGACAAAGGAAGCAAGCGAATACAATGAAGAAAAGACAGTCTTTTCAATAAGTGGTGTTGAAAAATTGAACAACTACATAACAAAAAAAGAAAGAAAAGTAAAGAAACTAGACCTCCAACTTACACCATACACAAGAATAAACTCAAATGGATGAAATACTTAAATGTAATGTGTGAAACCATAAAAATCCTAGAAGAAAATTTAGGCAGAAAAATCTCAGACATCTTATATAGCAGAGTTATCACTGTTATATCACCTATGGCAAGAGAAACAAAGGAAAAATTAATAAATGGGACCACATCAAACTAAATCTGGCCAGTGTGCCTCAGTGATTGAGCATTGACCCATTCACCAAGAGGTCGCTAGTTCAATTCCAGGTCAGAACACATGCCCAGGTTGTGGGCACGATCCCTAGTGAGGGGCATTCAGGAAGCATCCAATTGATGTTCTCTTTCATCGATGTTTCTCTCTCTCTCCTCATCTCCTTTGATCTCTCTCCACAATCAATAAATTAAAAAAAATAAAATAAATATTTAAAATACATAGCACCATGAGCCTTCCAGAGTTTCTTTCTTTTTATTTTAAACCCTCACCCGAGGACATTTTTTTTATTTTTTGTTCAGATAGAGTGGGAGGGAGGGAGAAGGAGAGAGAGAGAGAGAAACATCAATGTGAAAGGTACACATCGAGTGGCTGCCACCCGCACAACCCAACCAGGGCCGGGGACAAACTGCAATCAAGATATGTGCCCTTAGCGGGAACCGAACTGGGGTCTCTCTGGACCACAGGCTGATGCTCTAACCGCTGAGCCAAATTGGCCAGGGCCAGAGTATCTTTCATTCAATTAAACTATTGACTTGGATTGGGACTCTTCTAGGTTACAGTGTTTATATACATTAGTAAAGTGCATTTACTGTTTTTCTTTTATTGGCACACACTGAAAACTAAAGAACTAAGAGGGCCACCACAATAAACATAAAAATTGTCAATATCAGAGTTATAAACATGCCCCTAATTAGTGAAATTTGTAATCATTACCTGTGCTTTAGAATATTAAATCAAATTAAATTAAATCAAATATGTACAAAATATAAAATGTAATTTCAACTCACACATGCAAATACAAACACAAATAAGTATGTTAAGAGATTCCAAAATGGCAGCGGAGTGAATGGGGGATACGCAGACCATCTCCCAGGACCAAACTGGAATTACAACAAAAATGAAGTCAAATCATCAGGAGAAAGCAACAAAAAACCATCTTGGAGAACCACATAACCAGGGACACTGACTCAATCCTGAGAGGCTTGCGGAGATGCAAAAGGGGGGCTGTGAGCCCACAGTTGACAGTGGCCTTAGCTGTGAGCAGCACCCTCAGGTTAAACTCCCAACTGGCTAAACAGAGCAGAGCTGGGACAGACACTAAAATAGACAACCAATTAACTTGGGACCCGGCACAGGCAGGACAGACTGGACTGGAACTGTTTGTGGACAATCGACATTTGAAGAGGGCTTAGAGCTTTTGCTGAGTTGCAGCCACTCAGAAGTGTGGTCATCTAACTCCTTCCCAGGGCTCTGGAAAGAGAAGGCAGCCTGTCCCTCAGAGATTCAACCCCACCCAGTGGCCATTGAAATGCAAATTGAGGCCCATTAACAACCAACATCTGCTCCACCATCAGAAATCACCTTATGCTGAGCACCTGAGGAAGTTTTTATTCATCTGAGAAGCCAAAGCTCTTCAGGTAACCACTACTGATAGCCTCCAGGCAAAAAGCTAGAGGATAACTGTACCATCACTGGGCTAGCAACTCTATCCAGGAAAGTATGACTTGACAGTGGTGTTTAATATGGGTCTTCCCTGGCTCATCCAAACCCAGGAGAGGGAGCCACAAACAACAGAACACCAACATCCACAGGGAAAGTTTGGCAGGCTCGAAACCCCCCTGTTATAGCCAAATGGTGAAACACAGAAACAAAAGCAAAATATAAGAAGAAGACACTTCTACTGAACATGAGATAAATGAGGTGCAGTTAAGCAAGTTAGCAGAACTAGAATTCAGAGCCATGATATTGAGGAAGCTCAACAGCATGTGTAAGGACATGAGCACCATGAATAAGACATAGAAATGTTGAAAATTAACCATTTGGAAATTAAAAACCATCAAGAAGAAATGAAGGATGACATATCAGAAATAAAGAACACATGGGAAAGTCTAAATAGCAGAGTAAAAGAGGCCAAGGACTAGATCAGAGAATTAGAAGATAAGGTAGAAAAAATTCAACCAATCAGAAAACCAAAAGAAAAAAAACATTGAAAAACAGTAAGAGGGTGTAAGTGAATGGTGGTACAACTGAAAATGTAACAATATTCGGATCATAAGAGTCCTCGAAGAAGAAGAAAGTGAGCAAGGTTTAGAGAATATATTTGAAGAAATAGTGACAGAAAATTTCCCTAATTTGGTGAAGGAAGAAGGCATTCAAGTTCAAGATGCACAGAGAGTCCCAAATATGAAAAACCCAAAGAGGCCAACACCAAGACACATAGTAATCAAAATGCCAAAAATTAAAGACAAAGAGAGAATCTTAAAAGCAGCAAGAGATAAGAAACAGGTTACCTACCAAGGAAACAACATAAAATTCTCAGCTGACTTCTCAACAGAAAGACTACAGGCCAGAAGGGAAGGGCATGAGGTAATCAAGGTAATGAAAAACAAGGATCCGAATCCAAGACTACTCAACCCAGCAAAGCTATCATTCAAAATAGAAGGTCAAATAAAAAGCTTCCCAGACAAAAAAAAAAGGCTAAGGGAATACATTAGCACCAAACCAGCACTGCAAGAAATGTTAAAAGGACTGCTGTAATTAGCAGAAAAATTAGAAGAAAAAATATAACCAGGGTAAACAGAATTGGCTATATATATATATATATATATATATAATCAATAATCACCTTAAATGTAAATGGAATGAATGCTACAATAAAAAAACACAGAGTAGCTGATTGAATAAGAAAGAATATCTCATCTATATGTTGTTTACAAGAGACCATTCTAACAACAAAAGACTCACAGGTTGAAAGTGAAGGGATAAAAAAAAATTTCCTCACAAAGGTAAAGAAAAAAAAAGCTGGGGTAGCAATACTCATATCTGATAAAGTAGATTTTAAAATGAAGGCCATAACTACAAACAAAGAAAGCCACTATATAATATTGAAAAGGATCTATCCAACAGGAAGATATAACCAGGCTTAACATATATGCACCCAATAAAAGAGGACCAAAATATATTAAAAATCTTTCGGAAGAATTCAAATAAGAAATCAATAGCAATACAATCAGAGCAGGGAACTTCAGCACTGTATTGATATCACTAGATAAATTGTCTAGACAAAAATATAACAAGGAAACAGAGAATGTAAATGAAGCATTAGACCAAATAGATTTAATAGATATCTACAGAGAATTATACCCCAAAACTACAAAAATCACATTCTTCTCAAGTGCACATGGGAAATTCTCAAAGATAGACCACATGTTATGACACACACTAAGTCTCTACATGTTCAAGAAGATTGAAATCATATCAAGCATCTTCTCAGATCACAATGGTACGAAACTAGAAATCAATTGCAACAAGAACAGGCAAAGACATTTCAACACATGAAAGCTAAATATCATGTTATTAAACAATGACTGGGTTACTGAGGAGATCAAGGAAGAAATAAAAAACTTACTGAAAACCAATGAAACTAAACATACAACAAGACAAAATCTATGGAATGCAGTTCTGACAGGGAGTTCATAGCACTGCAGGCAGACCTCAAGAAACAAGAAATTCTTTAATAGACTATTTAACATCACAACTTAAAGAATTAAAAAAAAAGAAAGAAAGAAAAAGAAAACTGCAGAGCAAGTAGAAGGAAGGAGATAGTAAAGACAGAGCAGAAAAAAATAACATAGAGAAAAAAAAATTCAAAGGATCAATGAAACAAAGAGCTGGTTTTTCGAAAAGATAAACAAGTTTGATGGAAACTTAGCTCGACTAACCAAGAAACAAAGAGAGAGAATCCAAATACACAACATCAGAAATGAAAGAGGAGAAGTAACAACTGACACCACAGAAATACAAAAAATTGTTAACAACTACTATGAAAAATTATATGGCAACAAATTCGAAAATCTAAGAAAAATGGACATATTTCTAGAAAAACATAGTCTCCCAAAACTGGAATGGCTGGAAAAGGACAAGATACAATACTTGAACAGACCAATAACAACTAAAATAGATTTCAAAATGAAGACCATAACTAGAGACAAAGAAGGCCACTACATAATATTGAAAAGATCTATCCAACAGAAGATATAACCTTGATAAACATATATACACCCAATAGAGGAGCACCAAAATATATTAAAAATCTTCTGGAGGACTTCCAAGAAGAAATCGACAACAATACAATCATAGCAGGGGACTTCAACACCCCTTGACAGCACTGGATAGATCCTCTAGACAAAAAATTAGCAAGGAAACAGAGACTCTAAATGAAGCACTAGACCAAATGGATTTAATAGATATCTACAGAGAATTACACCTCAAAACTACAGAATACAAATTCTTCTCAAGTGCACATGGGACATTCTCAAAGATAGACCACATGATAGGACACAAGCTAAATCTCTACAAGTTCAAGAAGATTGAAATCATATCAAGCATCTTCTCAGATCACAATGGCATGAAACTAGAAATCAATTGCAACAAGAACATGCAAAGACATTTCAACACATGGAGGCTAAATAGCATGTTATTAAACAATGAATGTGTCACCGAGGAGATCAAGGAAGAAATTAAAAACTTCCTGGAAACCAATGAAAATGAACACACAACAACACAAAATCTATGGGATGCAGCGAAAGCAGTTGTGAGAGGGAAGTCCATAGCACTGCAGGCCAACCTCAAGAAACAAGTAAAATCTCTTATAGACTATCTAACCTCAAAACTTAAAGAATTAGAAAGCAAACAAAAAGAAAACCCCAGAGCAAGTAGAAGGAAGGAAATAGTAAAGATCAGAGCAGAAATAAATGACATAGAAACAAACAAACAAACAAAAATTCAAAGAATCAATAAAAGAAAGAGCTGTCTTTTCAAATAGATAAACAAGATTGATGAACCCTTAGCTAGACTCACCAAGAAACAAAGAGAGAGAACCCAAATACACAAAATCAGAAATGAAAGAGGAGAAGTAACAACCAACACCACGGAAATACAAAGATAGTCAACAACTACTATGAACAACTATATGGCAACAAATTCGACAATCTAAGTGACATGGACAAATTTCTAGAAACACACAGTCTCCCAAAACTATTCCCGGAAGAGACAGAAAATTTGAACAGACCAATAACAACTAAGGAAATTGAAGAGGTAATCAAGACTCTCCCAGCAAACAAAAGCCCAGGCCCAGATGGCTTCACGGGGGAGTTTTACTGAACATTCAAAAAAAGAACTAACACCCATTCTCCACAAACTCTTTCAAAAAATTCAAGAAGAAGGAAGACTTCCAAACACGTTCTATGAAGCCAGCATAATTCTAATTCCAAAACCAGAAAAAGACACTACAAAGAAAGAAAACTACAGGCCAATATCCCTGATGAACATAGACGCCAAAATCCTGAACAAAATATTAGCAAATCGGATCCAGAAATACATCAAAAAAATTAATCACCATGACCAAGTGGGATTCATTCCAGGGATGCAAGGCTGGTACAATATTCGCAAATCAATAAACATGATACACCAAATAAACAAAATGAAGAATAAAAACCACATGATCATATCAATAGATGCTGAAAAAGCATTCGACAAAATCCAGCATCCATTTCTGATAAAAACGCTCAGCAATGTAGGAATACAGGGATCATATCTCGACATAATAAAGGCCATATATGAAAGACCTAAAGCCAACATCATACTAAATGGACAGACTAAAAACATTTCCATTAAGAACAGGAACAAGACAGGGATGTCCACTTTTGCCACTCTTATTTATCATTGTACTGGAAGTCTTAGCCACAGCAATCAGCCATGAAGAAAAAATAAAACGGATCCAAATTGGAAAGGAGGAAGTGAAACTGTCATTATTTGCAGATGACATGATATTGTACATAGAAAACCCTACAGACTCCATCAAAAATCTATTAGACTTAATAAATGAATTTGGCAAAGTAGCAGGATACAAAATTAACGTCAAGAAATCAACGGCATTCTTGTACACCAATGATGAACTCACAGAAAGAGAAACTGAAAAAACAATCCCATTTACCATCACATCAAAAAAATTACGATACCTAGGAATAAACTTAAGCGAAGAAGTAAAGGACCTATTTGCAGAAAACTACAGGTCATTGAAAAAATAAATAGAGGAAGATATAAAAAAGTGGAAGCACATACCCTGTTCATGGATTGTAGAATTAACATCATTAAAATGTCCATACTACCCAAAGCAATCTATAGATTCAATGCAATCCCCATCAAAATACCAACGACATATTTCATAGAACTAGAACAAATACTTCAAAAGTTCATATGGAACCAAAAAAGACCCCGAATAGCCACAGCAATCTTGAAAAAGAAGAATGAAGTAGGTGGGATCACAATACAAGATATCAGGTCATACTACAAAGCGACTGTAACCAAAACAGCCTGGTACTGGCACAAGAACAGGCATATAGACCAGTGGAACAGAACTGAAAACCCAGAAATGGACCCAAGGCAATACGCTCAATTAATATTTGACAAAGGTGGCAAGAGCATACAGTGGAGTAAAGACAGCCTCTTTAATAAATGGTGTTGGGAAAATTGGACAGCTATATGCAAAAAAATGAAACTAGACCATCAACTTACACCATACACAAAAATAAACTCAAAATGGATAAAAGACTTAAATGTGACCCATGAATCCATAAAAATTCTAGAAGAAAATGTAGGCAACAAAATTTCGGACATCATATGGAGCAGAATTTTCACTGATACGTCACCAAAGGCAACAGAAATAAAGGAAAAAATGAACACATGGGACTACATCAAACTAAAAAGCTTCTGCACAGCAAAAGACACAATCATCAAAATGGAAAGGCAACCCACTTTATGGGAGAACATCATTGCCTATGATACATCACATAAGGGGTTAATCTCCAATATATAGAGAGTGCTCATACAACTCCAAAAAAGGAAGACAAAGAACCCAATTAAAAAATGGGCAGAGGAGCTGAATAGACACCTCTTCAAACAGGACATACAAATGGCCAAAAGACATATGAAGAAATGCTCAACATCACTAATCATCAGAGAAATGCAAATTAAAACAACAATGAGGTATCACCTCACACCTGTCAGAATGGCCACCATCAACAAATCATCAAACAACAAGTGTTGGCGAGGGTGTGGAGAAAAGGGAACTCTAATACACTGCTCGTGGGAATGCAGACTGGTGCAGCCACTATGGAAAACAATATGGTGCTACCTCAAAAAATTAAAAATTGAACTTCCATTTGACCTAGTGATCCCACTGCTGGGAATATACCCTAAGAAGCCTGAAACACCAATCAGGAAGAATATATGTACCCCCATGTTCATAACAGCACTATTTACAATAGCTAAGATCTGGAAACAGCCCAAGTGTCCACCAGTAGACCAATGGATAAGAAAGCTGTGGTACATATACACAATGGAGTACTATGCAGCGGTAAGAAAGAAAGATCTCTTATCCTTTGAGACAACATGGAGGGACCTGGAAAGTATTATCCTAAGTGAAAGAAGCCAAGCAGAAAAAGACAAATACCACATGATCTCACTTATATACGGAATATAATGAACATAACAGTCTGAGGAATACAGTAGACCCAGACACATGGAAGTAGGGCACAGACTGACATCCCTCAGAAGAGGGGATGGGGGGGTGGGGGGGTGGGAAGAGATAAACCACAGAACTTATATGCATGTATGCATGACCAATGGACATGGACAACTAAGCCGGGGACGGGGCGGAGGTGGGGTGGGGTGGGGGGTTCCAATGGGGTAAAAAGTTAAAATATCTGTAACAAAAAAATAAATAAAAATTCATATTAAAAAAAAAAAAAAAAGAAGGAAAGACAGATTAAGAGAACTGTGGGACAACAGGAAACGTAATAATACTCGCATAATAGGAGTCCCTAAGAAGAAGAAAATGAACAAGGATTAGAGAATGTATTCAAAAAAATAGTGACAGTAAACTTCCCTAATTTGGTGAAGGAAGAATGCATTCAAGTTCAAAAAGCAAAGAGAGCCCCAATAAGAAGAACCCAAACAGGCCCACACCAAGACACATAGTAACTAAAATGCCAAAAATTAAAGACAAAGAGAGAATCCTAAAAGCACCAAGAGATAAGCAACATACTACCTAAAAAGGAATCCCCATAGGGCTATCAGCTGACTTCTCACAAGAAACACTACAGGCTGAAGGTACTGGCATGAAGTAATCAAGGCAATGAAAAACAAGGATCTGAATCCAAGACTACTCTACCCAGCAAGGCTGTCATTTAAATAGAAGTTCAAATAAAGAGCTTCCCAGACAAAAAAAAAAAGGCTAAGGGAATACATTAGCACCAACATAGCACTGCAAGAAATATTAAAAGGACTGCTCTAATTAGCAGGAGGAATGGGAAGAAAAATAGAACCACGCTAAACAAAAATGGCAATAAATAAGTACATATCAATAATCACCTTAGCCCTGGCCGGTTTGGCTCAGCGGTTAGAGTGTCGGCCTGCGGTCCGGAGAGACCCGGGTTCGGTTCCCGCTAAGGGCACGTACTTCGGTTGCAGTTTGTCCCCGGCCCTGGTTGGTCGTGCGGGTGGCAGCCACTCGATGTGTCCCTTCATGTCAATGTTTCTCTCTCTCTCTCCCTTCCTCTCTCTCCCTCCCTATCTGTACAAAAAATGGAAAAAATATGCTCGGGTGAGGATTAAAATATATATATATATATATATATATATATATATATATATATATATATAAAATCACCTTAAATGTAAATGGATTGAATGCTCTGATAAAAAGACACAGAGTAGCTGATTGGATAAGAAAGCATGGCCCTGGCCGGTTTGGCTGAGAGGTTGGAGCATCGGCCTGCGATCCAGAGAGACCCGGGTTCGGTTCATGCTGGGGGCATGTGCCTCAGTTGCAGTTAATCCCCGGTGCTGGTTGTGTTGTGGGGGTGGCAATCATTCGATGTGTCCCTTTCGCATCAATGTTTCTCTCTGTCTCTCTCTCTCCACTCTATCTGAACAAAATATCAAAAAAAAAAAAAAAAAGAAAAAAAGCATGACTCATGTATATGTTGTTTACAATGACCCACCTCACAACAAAAGACTTACATAGGTTGAAAGTGAAGAGATGGAAAAAAAAATTTCCAAGCAAATGGAAAGCAAAATAAAGCTGGGGTAGCAATACTCATATCTGATAAAATACATTTCAAAATGAGGGCCATAACTAGAGACAAAGTAGGCCACTACATAATATTGATAGAATCTATCCAACAGGACAATATAACCGTGATAAACCTGTATGCACCCAATATAAGAGCACCAAAATATATTAAATGTCTTCTGGAGGACTTCAAAGGAGATATCGACAGCAATACATTCATAGCAGGGGACTTCAACACTCCGATGACACCACTGGATACATCCTCCAGACCAAAAATCAGCAAGGAAACGGAGACTCTAAATGAAGCACTAGACCAAATGAATTCAATAGCTATCTACAGAGAATAACATGCCAAAACTACAGAATTCACATTCTTCTCATGTGCACATGGGACACTCTCAAAGACAGACCACATGATAGAAAATAAACTGAATCTCTACAATTTCAAGAAGATTGAAATCATATCAAGCATCTTCTCAGATCACAATGGCATGAAACTAGAAATCAATTGCAACAAAAACATGCAAATACATTTGAACACATGGAGGCTAAATACCATGTTATTAAACAGTGAATAAGTTACTGAGGAAATCAAAAAGTAATTAAGAACTTCCTGGAAACCAATGAAAATAAACACACAACAACAGAAAATCTATGGGATGCAGCAAAAGCAGTTCTGAGAGGGAGGTTCATACCACTACAGGCCTACCTCAAGAAAAATTTCTAATTGACTGTCTAACCTCACAACTGAAGAATTAGAAAGCAAACAAAAAGAAAATCCCAGAAGAAGTAGAGGGAAGGAAATAGTAAATATCAGAGGGCAAATAAATGACATGGAGCAAAACAAAAAAACAAAAAACAAAAACAAACAAACAAACAAAAACAATTCAAAGAATCAAGGAAACAAAGAGCTGGTTTTTCACAAAGTTAAACAAGATTGATGAAACCTTAGCTAGAATCACCAAGAAACAAAGAGAGAGAACCCAAATACACAAAATAAGCAGTGAAAGAGGAGAAGTAACAACCGACACCAAAGAAATACAAAAGATCGTTAACAACTACTATGAACAACTATATGGCAACAAATTAGACAATCTAAATGAAATGGACAAATTTTGAGAACTGCACAGTCTCCCAAAACTGGACCAGAAGGAGATAGAAAACATGAACAGACCAATAACAACTAAAGAAATTGAAGAGGTAATCAAGACTCTCCCAGAAAACAAAAGCACAGGCCCAGGTGGCTTCATGGGGGACTTTTACCAAACATTGAAACAACTAATACCCATTCTCCTCAAACTATTTCAAAAAATTTAGGAAGAAGGAAGACTTCCAAACTAGTTCTATGAGGCCAGCATAATTCTAATTCCAAAACCAGAAAATACACTACCAAGAAAGAAAACTACAGGCCAATATCCCTGATGAACATATATGCCAAAATCTTAAACAAAATAGTAGCAGATCGCATTCAGCAATACATCAAAAAAATGAATCACCATGACCAAGTGGGTTCATTCCAGGAATGCAAGGCTGGTACAATATTTGCAAATCAATAAATGTGATACACCAAATAAACAAAATGAAGTATAAAAACCAGATGATCATGTCAATAGATGCTGACAAAGCATTCGCCAAAATCCAACATCCATTTCTGATAAAAATTCTCAGCAGTGTGGGAATAGAGGGATCATATCTCGACATAATAAAAGCCATATATGAAAGACCTATAGTCAGCATCATACTCAATGGGCAAAAACTAAATGCATTTCCTTTAAGAACAGGATCAAGTCAGGGATGTCCACTTTTGCTACTCTTATTTAACATAGTACTGGAAGTCTTAGCCACAGTAATCAGAGAGAAAAAAATAAAATAAAAGGGTTTCAAATTAGAAAGAAGGAAGTAAAACTGTCATTATTTCAGATGACATGATATTATACATGGAAAACCCTAAAGACTCCATCAAAAATCTACTAGACTTAATAAATGCATTTGGCAGAGTAGCAGGATACAAAATTAACGTCAAGAAATCAATGGCATTCTTATACACCAATGATGAACTCACAGAAAGAGAAACTAAGAAAACAATTCCGTTTACCATCATGGCAAAAAAATTAAGATACCTAGGAATAAACTTAACCAAAGAAGTAGAGGACCTATTTGCAGAAAACTATAGGACATTGAAAAAAGAATTAGAAGAAGATATAAAAAAGTGGAAGTACATACCTTGTTCATAGATTGGAAGAATTAACATTATTAAAATGTCCATATTACCCTAAGCAATCTACAGATTCAATGCAATCCCCGTGAAAATACCAATGACATATTTCACATAACTAGACAAATTTTTCAAAAGTTCATATGGAACCAAAAAAGTCCCCAAATAGCCACAGCAATTTTGATAAAGATGGACAAAGTAGGTAGGATCACAATATCAGATATCAGGTTATACTACAAAGCGACTGTAACCAAAACAGCCTGGTACTGGCACAAGAACAGGCATATACACCAGTGGAACAAAACAGAGAATCCAGAAATGGACCCAAGGCAATATGCTCAATTAATATTTGACAAAAGTGGCAAGAGCATACTGTGGAGTAAAGACAGCCTCTTTAATAAATGGTGTTGGGAAAATTGGACAGCTACATGCAAAAAAAAAAAAAAAGAGAGAGAGAGAGAGAGAGAAACTAGACCAACAACTTACACCCTACACAAGAATAAACTCAAAATGGATAAAAGACGTAAATGTGACTCGTGAATCTACAAAAATTCAAAATGAAAATGTAGGCATCAAAATTTTGGACATCATACGCAGCATGATTTTCACTGATTCATCATCTAAGGTGACAGAAACAAAGAAAAAATGAACACATGGGACTACATCAAACTAAAAAGCTTCTTCACAGCAAAAGAAACAATCATCAAAATGGAAAGGCAACCCACTTTATGGGAGAACATCATTGCCTATGATACATCACATAAGGGGTTAATTTCCAAAATGTATAGAGCACTCATATGACTCAAAAAAAGGAAGACAAAAAAACCAATTAAAAAATGGGCAGAGGAGCTGAATAGATACCTCTTTAAACAGGACATATAAGTGGCCAAGAGACCTATGAAGAAATGTTCAACCTCACTAATCATCAGAGAGATGCAAATTAAAACAACAATGAGGTATCACCTCACACCTGTCAGAATGGCAGCCATCAACAAATCATCAAACAAGTGTTGACGAGGGTGTGGAGAAAAGGGGACTCTATTACACTGTTGGAGGGAATGAAGACTGGTGCATCCACTATTGAAAACAATATGGTGTTACCACAAAAAATTAAAAATTGAACTTCCATTTGACCCAGTGATCTCGCTTCTAGGAATATACCCTATGAAATATGAAACAACATTTAGAAAGAATATATCTACCCCCATGTTCATAGCAGCACTATTTACAATAGCTAAGATCTGGAAACAGCCCAAGTGTCCATCAGTAGATGAATGGATAAAAAAGCTGTGGTACATATACACAATGGAGTACTATGCAGCTGTAAGAAAGAAAGATCTCTTATCATTTGAGATGACATGGAGGGACCTCGAAAGTATTATTTTAAGTGAAACAAACCAAGCCGAAAAAATCAAATATCACATGTTCTCACTTATATATGGAATATAATAAATATAACAGTCTGTGGAATAGGGTAGACTCAGAAACATGGAAGTAGGGTACAGACTAACAACCTTCAGAAGAGAGGGTGTTTGGGGTGGGAAGAGATAAACCAGAGAACTTAAATGCACTTATGCATAACCAATGGACATGGACAACAAAGCTGGGGGTGGGGCGGGGGAATGGGGAGCAGGGTGCCAATGGGGTAAAAAAGGAGAAACACCTGCAACAAAAATAAAATAAAATAATATTAAATAAATAAATAAATAAATAAATAAATAAATAAATAAATAAATGGTGTTGGAAAAAATCAGTAACAAAAACCATCAGAAATTCCTGAAAATTCTTCCCACAAAATATATCCAAAATCTGACCACTCCCTTATGTCTCAACTTCTACATTCCTAACCCAAGCCATCATCACTTAAGTTAAGATACTGGCACTCAATATCCCATAACAGGTTTCCCCAATTCTACTCCTATTTCTTTCTTGTACAACACTCAAATATTATTGAAACATAAGAAGCCACATTTTTACTTAAAATTATCTAATAACTTCTTATCACAATTTGAATAAAATTCAAATTCTTAACTATTTGCAAAAAAAAAAAAAAAAAAAAAAAAAAGCCCTGGTGAAATGCTCTTGCCTCGGTCACTAACTTTGTTTCCCACTCCACCCCACACTATGTAATATACATCTTTATTGTATACACTACTACAGTGTTTTTACTTTCTGTTTCCTCTTTTCCATTCCACAAATCAATCTCTATTATATTCCCTTCTGTTTTCTTCATACCACTCATAACTTACTGAAATTATTTTGACTATTAAATTGCTTACTATTTGTATTCTTTATTTCCACTAGACGTAAAGTCCATGAGAGCAGGAAAGTTATTTATCATGCTCACTCTGGTATTCCCTGTGAATGGTGGTAAATTTAGGCTTAGGACCTAGGTCCAAAGACTCAATAAAATTCTTCTTTCAGGACGTTTAAATTCTATTTGGGGAGATATGAAACACATTAAGAATAATGCAGTATAGTTATCAGGTATTAATTGTTTGAAATGAAATGAAAGTGATAAAAGATCTCAGAGAAGACTAAGATTAGTGTAACCAGGAGTCCTCAAAGTATGCAACGCAGAGAAGATGGACTAAATGCCTTCATTTAAAAGAGCCAAGACAAATATAGAAGTTAAAAGTAAAATATACATGTGTGGAGTCATTATTTTGTATCTGTAACAATAAATTAAGCAAAAACATCGGAAATTTTTATTCTTGCCGTATAACATTTCTAGATAGTGCTGTTTTATGTTTAAAGAAAAAAAAAATTACAAATCACCCTGGCCAGTTTATTTCAGTTGTTGAGGTCACCAGTTTGATTCTTAGTCAGAGCACATGACTGGGTTTTGAGCTCGATCCCCAGTAGGGGGCATGCAGTAGGCAACCAATCAATGTTTTCTTTCATCAATGTTTCTATTCTCTCTACCTGTCGCTTCCTGTCTCTCTAAAAATCAATAAAGAGAAAAATATTTTTTAAATCACAACTCAAGGACTTATATTCTGAGATATATTGATTTGCAAAAAGGAACACTTCAAAAATAAACTTTCTCCTCCCTGTTAGATTTCCAGATTTGAATGTGAACTACAAAAGGACCCTGGATAAGTGCAGTCTCCAATATATTACAATTAAAAGTGATTTAAGTATTGACACTTTGTGAGAAAGGGCTATAAAAATTTCAGAGAGAAAATTATGTCATTAATATGCAAATCAGTCCTGTGGTTTGCACCAGTCTGTGCAAAAGACATATGCCATAAATGCATAGGAAATGAGTTAGTTGGATTGTGTGGGCTACTTAGAACAGGACACAGAGCTGTAAAGAGATAAAAGAACTTTTTATAAATCTAGTCAGGTAAGAAAGACCATAGAAACAACAGAATAAACTGTCTTGGGATATATGCAGCCAGAAACAAAGACCCAAGACAATGGTAGAACACATGAAAGAAGGAAAAAAAAAAAAAAAAAACAACATTCCTAGACTCAGACTCAGACTGACAGAGGCAATGACAATGGGGGAGGCTGTATACTTGCATCAAGAAAGCTGAGTATTATGAGATTTTTCTTATGATTTGACTCAAAATATATCAAAGTCTCTGATGAGGTATTAATATGGATGATCGAACATTCATATAAATTAGATGTGATGAAAATTTCAAATCTTAGGTGGTGGCAACAATGGATTAACTTGTGATTCTGAAACAAGAAAGATAATTTGTGCTCAAAGTCTTCAGGCTGTAAAATGAAGTGTACCATTTTACTAGACAGACTTGTCTGACTTCCCAAACTAGGACAGCACATGTACTCAAGGTATTTTAAAACATTATACCATAAGAATGCATAATTTTTATAAAGAAGAGTATAGTAGATATCAATAATTTTACTACTCAGAGATAAGGTCTACTATCAACTAATAGTTTTTCTTTCATTCTTTGTATTTCTGGTTGGCAATGCCTTGTATCATACAATTTAGAGTACAAAATAAGGTCACACCTCTTCTGACATCCAAAGTGATACAAGTCTGGATCTCATCTCATAATTTAAATCAATGCTTTTGTTCTCTTACACATTGCTTTCCCCAATATTTCTCAGAATGCTTATAGTGGGCACAATACTTCTATTGACTACTTGATCCACATTGTATATAATGAGAGGCAGGCAATTTTCCAAATAAAAAACAAATTGTTATTTAAAAAAAAGTGAATGAATACTGAGTGGTCAGTGGGTGGCCAAGACAAATGTTCTCAGTATCTCTCTGGGTTGTCAATAAAAATGAACTCTGAATTTCAGGCATTGTAGTTTGGGGATATTACACAGAGGCTGCAGCTTCCATCCAAAGAACTGAATGTTCAACACAAATAAAACAGATATTAAGCACCTATTTATTTTCTCCTTTGGCATATTTTGGTATACACTATTTCCTTTAAAGATATGTTCTTCCTACTGATTGTAATTTTTTTTCTTAAACTACAAACTAAGAATAAATTAGGGCTTGAGCTAGTCTCCTTTCAGGTGGCTTTTATGAAGCATTAACCACCTTAGTTTGCATTTGTTTTTGACAGTTACTTATTTCCATGGTGATTTAGAGGAGCAGCAGAAAAGAAAGAGAAAATTACAGGTAATCTTAAGCAAGAGTAGGGGTGTGTACAGAAAGCATTAAAGTAGACTTGTATAACTGTCATTTAGGGTCTGTGACCCATTATGTTGATGGTAATCAATGCCAATGTTGCCACTATTGAATGACCATGCTCTGAAGGAAGTATAGTGTCATATGTAGGGCAAGTGTCAAATCTCCATATTGTGTTATATTGTGGATGGATTATAGAATTCTGGCAGGAATTAGAGCATCTTCACATTTAGAATACACATTCAACTGGTGACCATCACATATTAATAATTTGGGTTTGGTGTCCAACCAAATCCAGTCATTCTAGAGAAAAATTGTTAAATCAGTAACCTATAATTGCAGAGTTGACCATTTTTACTTCCATATAAGCATCTTCTTTGTAATATTTCAAAGATCTTAGTAATGTCATTATAATAACTGGGATCCTTAGCTGTGTTACAATGTTAGAGCTAAGTACATTTCCTCCTTCTGAATTTTCTTTATATTATTATCTCCTTGCAGACATATCTAATAACATTTCATTCTCTTGGGATCTTCTAAAAAATAGAAAACATTTCCATGAATATAAATGTTGTCATGGCAACATTCTGATAGGACTACAATATCTAGCCCAATTATCTTCAACTATTTCTTAATCTCAGAACATTTTGCTGAAATAATGTTTTACAAACTTTCTAGTACTATGAATGTGAACTGCACATGTGTAATTGAGAAATTTGTACTAACATTTTCAGACTTGGAAAATATTCTGATTATAAAGGCAACATATGATCTTTGTAAAATAAAGGGAAAAAGCTGAAATAAAGAAAATGTAAGAAATAAAATAATCATCTACATCCTATCACCTAAAGTTAGCCACTGCTACTATGTTGGTGTATGTTCTTCAAAACTATACAGCTTGGATGAAGAAGCTGAGGATGAATCTTATAGGAATACTATGGAGATAACGTAATTGAATAATATAATAAAAGCGCCTAGTATAATGCTTACCTCACAGATCCTAATTAAAAGTAATTTATAGTTTGTCAGTTGTATATTTTGTGTCTCATTTGATACCCCATATCAGCAACCTAATGTAAAATAAATAAAATCAACGGTGCTAGAAAATTCATATGTTGAAGTCCTAATCTTCTATGTGAAGGTATTTGGAGTTGGAACCTTTTAAAGGTAATTAGGTCATGAAAATGGTGTCCTCACGAATGAGATTAGTACCCTTATAAAAGAAACCCCAGCCCTGGCCAGTTTGGCTCAGCGGTTAGAGCGTCGGCCTGCGGTCCAGAGAGACCCGAGTTCAGTTCTTGCTGAGAGCATGTGCCTCGGTTACAGTTTGTCCCTGGCCCTGGTTGGGTTGTGAGGGTGGCAACCACTTGATGTGTCCCTTTCACATCTCTCTCTCTCTCTCTCTCTCTCTCTCCTTCTGTCTCTCTCTCTCCCACTCTCTAGTTTCTTTCACCAAGTAAAGATACAGTGAGAAAATATCAGCTATGAACCAGGAAGCAAGTCCCTACCAGACATCAAATCTGCCATTGCCACAATTTTGAAGTTTCCAGCCTTAAAAAATGGTGAGAAGTAAATATTTTTTTTGTTTAAATCACCCAGTCTATGATAGTTTTGTTGGAGCACCTTGAATAAACAAAGAGAAGCACTATTGACATGATTTTCTCTATATGTAGATGATTCTTGTTAAGTATAGAGGTTTCCAGATCTTGAGTACCTAAACATTTTCAATTCAGTATATCTGGGTAGGAGCCTGGCCATTTGTATGTGCCATTATTTCAACACATTAAACCAGTACACACATTTGAGAACCTTTGCTTTAAAGGTATCACTGAATGAACTTTAGAAAGGCATACCCAAAACCTTCTAAAAATATTGAACAAAATTCAAAACAACTCACTGCATGGTAGATTTTGGTGATGATTCTGAATGATCTTGATGCACATCCTTGAGAATCCTGACCCTACACATATTTTTATGTCATATGCTTATGTATTTGTATATGCTCTATTGTTTTCTACTTATTATTGTTCCCAATTTGTGCTCTTTATTAGCATCCCCAGGAGAGCAAATTTGCATTCTTGATGTCTTTATTTAACCCCACATTATTTAGCATAACATGTGGCACCCAGCCACCAATCAGTATTACACCAAATGATGAATTTGAAGCAACCAGTAAACAATGCATATTTTCAGAAGGAAAATAATATGGAATGCACTTGTTTTAAACAACCTGCATTTGAACGTTGTTGTTGAAACAATCACTTCCCTCTGGGCAGAAGTGAAGAATGGCTCCCTACATCCTCTATGAGATTCATCCTTCTCCAGCTCCTCCTGCCTGTAGTCCACAAGTCTCAGGCTGACATTATTTTTTAATTAGCATAACATGAGAGATTGTAAAAATTTATAGAAATGGGCCTAAAAGATTTACTATATCCTTGGCAGGCCTCTGGTTAACTCGCCCAAAGAAGTTCCTTTAATATTCTCTTCTAGAACCTCTGAATTGATAGAATATCCCAAACTCCCTGAAGCTAACTATTATTATGTTGCACATTTTATTACGGTGGTCTCAGGAATCAGACTGCTTGGAGTACAATGCATGCTCTGACACTTACTATTTAACCTTGGACAAGGTTTTAACTTTTCTATGCATCAGTTTTTTTATCTATTAAAAAAAAGTGGAAAGGAAGCAGGAACACATAATGGGGTAAATACAGTCTATTCAATAACTGGGGTTGGAAAAATTGGACATATCTATGCAAAAAAATAAAAAATAAAACTAGACCACTTTCTTACACCATATGACTAAATGAATGCAAAGTGGATTAGACTTGAATGTAAGACTTCAAACCATAAAACTCCTAGAAGTAAACATAGGCACTGAAATTTAGGACATCTCTCTTAGCAATGCTTTTTTTTAAAAAAAATTAATTAATTTATTTTTGTTACAGATGTTTCTCCTTTTTCCCCCACTGATTCCCCCAACCCCCTCCCCCTGTGCCCTATCCCCAGCTTTGTTATCTATGTTCATTGTTCATGCACAAATGCATATAAGTTCTGTGGTTTACCTCTCCCCCACCACCCCCTGTTCTGGGGATTGTCAGTCTATACCCCACTTTCACATCTCTGGGACTACCCCATTCCTCAGACTGTTGTGTTCATTATATTCAACAAATAAGTGAGATCATGTGATATTTGTCTTTCTCTGCTTGGCTTGTTTCACTTAGGATAATACTCTCCAGGCCCCTCCATGTCATCTCAAAGGATAAGAGATCTTTCTTTCTTACAGATGCATAGTACTTTATTGTGTATATGTAACACAGCTTTTCTATCCATTCATCTACTGATGGACATTTGGGCTGTTTCCAGATCTCAGCTATTGGAAATCGTGCTGCTATGAACATGGGGGTACATATATTCTTTCTGATTGGTGTTTGAGGCTTCTTAGGTATATCACTAGAAGTGGAATCACTGGGTCAAATGGCAGTTCAATTTTTAATTTTTTGTGGTAACACCATATTGTTTTCCATAGTGGCTGCACCAGTCTGCATTCCCACCAACAGTGTACCACACCCTCGCCAACACTTGTTGTCAGATGATTTGTTGATGGTGGCCATTTTGACAGGTGTGAGGTGGTACCTCATTGTTGTTTTATTTTGCATCTCTCTGATGATTATTGATGTTGAGCGTTTTTTCATATGTCTCTTAGCCATTTGCATGTCCTTTTTGTCTCTTAGCAATGTTTTTTAACATATCTTTACAGGAAAAAAATGAAGAAAATAATGGACAAATGCAACTGCACCAAACTAAATTCTTTGCACAGCTAAGAAAACCATCAACAAAATGAAAAGACAACCTATTGAATGGAGTGAAGATATATATCATTGATACATCCAATAAAGGGTTAATATCCAAAATTTATGGGGGGGGGGGAACTCATACAAAGTAACACCAAAAACATCCCATTAAAAAATAAACAACTTGAAAATATAGCAGTGGAGTGAATGGAAGCTATGCAGATCATCTCCCTGGCCCCAACTGGAATCACAACTAAAACAAAGACTAATACTCAGAAAAAAAAGGTACAGAAATGCAGCTGGAGAGGACCATATAACCAAGGACAATGGTAGGTCTGTGGAGGCATGAGATAGTGGAAGACTGGAAGCCCACGGAAAGCAGGTCTTAGATAAGAGCAGTACCCCTGGGGTTAAAATCCCAAGCAGGCTCCACAGTGCAGAGGGCTGGGACAGAGCATTAAATTAGCCACAGCTCCTCACCTTGGGCTCTGGCAGAGGGAGGGCAGACTGTACTGGAATTCTGTAGGGAGACTTGAGATTTGGAGAAACCTGAGAGTTTTGCTGAGAATTGGGCACACAGGACAATAGCCAGCTTGCATTTTCCTGGAGTTGTGGGAAGAAGCAGTAGCTTCTCTCTCAGAGATTCAACTCCACACAGGTGAGCCAAAGAAATGCAAATTGAGGCTCATTACCAACCAGCCAGTGTCCCACCCTCTACAAATCCTCTTACCCTAACATCTAAGGAAGTTTTTCATTCAACTGAAGACCCAAGGCTCTTCAAGTAAATGATACTATTAGCCTCCAGGCAAAAAGCTAGAGGAAACCTGAACCTTTTTGGGCTTTCAAATCAACTCAGGAAAGTAAGACGTGACAGTGGTGTTTAACATGGGTTCTCCCACACTCATCCAAACCCAGTAGAGGGAGCCACAAACAGCAGAACACCAACACGCAGAGGAAACATTTGGCAGGCTTAAAAGCCCACTGAAATAGCCAAAATGGTGAAACAAAGAAATAAATCCCAAATAAAATACCAAGAGAACTCTACTGAAGATGAGATCAATGAAATGCAGTTAAACAAGTCATTGAAGATAGAGTTCAGAGCCATAATCTTGAGGAAGCTCAACAGCATCAGTAAGGATATCAACACCAGGAGTAAAGATATAGAAGCATTGAAAACCAGCCAAGTGGAAATAAAGAATGACATAACAGAAATAAAGAACACATTGAAAAAAATAACCAGCAGAGTAAAGGACGCTGAAGATGGGATCAGTAAATTAGAAGGCAGAGAAGAAAAAAATCAACCAATCAGAATACCAAAAAACAAACAAACAAAAAACAGGAAAACAGCTTAAGCGAACTTTGGGACTACTGAAAACGTAATAATATCTGCATCATAGGAGTCTCTAAAGAAGAAGAAAATGAGCAAGGGTTAGAAAATATATTTGAAGAAATAGTGACAGAAAACTTTTTTAACTGGTGAAGGAAGAAGGCATTCAAGTCAAGAAGCACAGAGAGCCCCAAGTAAGAAGAACCCAAACAGGCCACACCAAGACACATAGTACAAAATGCCAAAAATTGAAGACAAAGAGAGAGTCCTAAAGACAGCAAGAGATAAGCTACAGGTTGCCTATAAAGGAACCCCCATAAGGCTGTCAGCTGATTTCTCAACAGAAACACTACAGGCCAGAAAGAAATGGCATGAAGTAATAAGGGTCAAGGCTATCATTCAAAAAGAAAGGTCAAACAGCTTCCAAGACAAAAAAAAAAAAAAAAAAAAAAACAGTCTAAGGAAATATATTAGCACCAATCCAGCACTGCAAGAAATGTTAAATGGACTGCTGTAATTAGTATAAGAAATAAGAAGAAATATAGAACCACACTAAACAAATATGGCAATAAATAAGTATGTATCAATAACCACCTTAAATGTAAATGGATTGATGTTATGATAAAAAGCCACAGAGTAGCCGACTAAATAAAAATGTATGACTCACATATATGTTGCTTACAAGAGACCCACTTCACAACAAAAGATTCACATAGGTTGAAAGTGAAGAAATACAAAAAAATATTTCAAGCGAACAAAAAAGGAAAAAAAAAAATGCTGGAGTAGAAATATTCATATCTGATAAAGTAGATTTCAAAATGAAGGCCATACCTGGAGACAAAGACCACTACATAATATTGAAAGGATCTATTTACCAGGAAGATATAACCTTGGTAAACATATATGCACCCAATATAGGAGGACAAAAATATATTTAAAATCTTCTGGAGGACTTTAAAGAAGAAATAGACTCCAACACAATCACAGCAGAGGACTTGAACACCCCGCTGAAATTACTGGATAGATCATCTAGACAGAAAATTAACAAGGAAATCAAGACTCTAAATGATGCCCTAGATCAAATGGATTTAAAAGATATCTACAGAAAAGTATACTCCAAAACTGCAGAATTCACATTCTTCTCAAGTGCACGTGGGACATTCTCAAAGATAAACCACATGGTAGGACACACACCAAATCTTTGAAAGTTCAAAAAAATTGAAATTATATCAAGCATCTCCTCAGATCACAATGGCATTAAGCTAGAACTTAATTGCAACAAGAACATGCAAAGATAGTTAACACATGGAGGCTAAATAGTATGTTATTGAAAAATGAATGGGTTATCATGGAGATCAAGGGAGAAGTTGAAAACTTCCTGGAAACCAATAAAAATGAAGACACACACACAAAAAGTTATGAGATGCAGCAAAAGCAGTTCTAAGAGGAAAGTTCATAGCACTACAGGCACACCTCAAGAAACAAGAAAAATTTCTAATTGACTATAACCTTACAACTTAAAGAACTAGAAAGCAAACAAAAAGAAATCCCAGAGAAAGTAGAAGGAAAGAAATAATAAATATGAGAGCAAAAATAAAAAACATAGAGACCAAAAAAAGAAAAGAAAAAAAAAATTCAAATAATCAATTAAACAAAGAGCTGGTTCTTGGAAAAGATAAACAAGATTGATCAACCCTTATCTAGACTCACCAAGAAACACAGAGAACCCAAATACATAAAACCAGAAATGAAAGAGGAGAAAATTAATAACAAAAATACAGAAATACAGACATCACAGAAATACAAAGAATTGTTAACAAATACTATGAAGGATTATATGGTAACAAATGGAACAATCTAAGTGAAATGGACAAATTTCTAGAAACACATAGTCTCCCAAAACTGAACCAGGAAGAGATAGAAAACTTGAACAGAATAATAACAACCAAGAAAACTGAAGATGTAATCAAAACTTTCCTAGCAAACAAAAACCCAGGCCCAGACGGCATCA
Source organism: Molossus molossus (assembly GCF_014108415.1). NCBI lineage: Eukaryota > Metazoa > Chordata > Mammalia > Chiroptera > Molossidae > Molossus > Molossus molossus. The sequence continues at coordinate 53,271,804 of NW_023425355.1, forward strand.
CGGGGTAGTTTTACCAAACATTCATAAAAAAAAAAAAAAATAAATAAATAAATAAATAAATAACACCCATTCTCCTTAAACTATTCCAAAACATTCCAGAAGAAGGAAGACTTCAAAACTTGTTTTATGAAGCCAGCATAATTCTAATTCTAAAACCAGATAAAGACTACAAAGAAAGAAAACTACAGGCCAATATCCCTGATGAACATAGATGCCAAAATCCTGAACAAAATACTAGCAAATCAGATCCAGCAATATAACAAAAAAACTATTCACCATGACAAAGTAGGATTTATCACAGTGATGCAAGGCTGGTACAATATTTGAAAATCAGGAAGATGGCAGTGGGCAGGACCGGAGGGAGTGTGAGTGTGTGAGAGAGTGAGCTATTTTGTGAGAGAGTTTGAGTGAACATGCAAGTGAACGACCAAACTCCTGCAGTGCAGAGACACAGAGTAGAAGGTTCCTATGATGTGGAAGGGGAGAGCCTGCTACCGCTGTAAGAAGCACTTCAGGGCTCTTCTCACTGCAATGTGGATAGGTCCCACCATTTTGGAAGATGCCGGGTCTTCCCTGGAAGAAACAGTAGGAGCAGCTAGGGCCCAGCAACCTGAGCCTACCAGCGCACCTGGCACCATCGGACCAGTGGACACTCTGTGTCAACACAGACTGGTGGACAGTAGTGGAACTGCCAAGGTGCCAGTTCCATAAGCTGAGGACACCCAGGAGCCCAGCATCATTTCCCATAGTAGCAGCCAGATCAGAGATGAGATATACCCCCAGTAACAGAGGTTGGGAAGCAGACATCCATCCCCAGGCAACAGAAACACAGACCAGCAGGTGAGACCCATCCCCAAAAACTACAGCAAAAGCTGAGAAAGAGTTGAGCCACAAGGGGCAGCAGTACTCCCCAGGCACAAGCAGCAGGACCTAGGGGTCCACAAAGGCCTGTGTGGTTCAGCAGCTCATCAGACCAATGAGTAGCCAGAGGCTGATAGGGAATGGTGCGATCCAGCTGCCCATGGGACCTGTGGGGTGCTGGGGTACGAGGAAAGCCTTTGCAACCCAGCAGTTGACAAGAGCAGTGGGAAGCTGAAGCCCTAGAGGGACTGGTGCAACCCAGCTGCCAGTCCACAGTACCTGCAGGGAGCGAGACCACCAGAGAGGCATTTGCAACACAGTAGAAACTGTGCAATCTAGTTACTAACGGGACCTGCAGGGTCCTGAAGGACCAGAGAGACCTGTGTGACCCAGCGGGGACTGTGCAATCTAGATACCCATGGAACCTGGGTGATACTGTAGCACTTGAGAGGCCTGTAAGAATCAGCAGGGACTGTGCCATCCAGTTACCCATGTGATCTGTGGGGTACTGAAACACGAGAGAAGCCTGGGCAAACCATAAGCCCATAACATAGGCATAGATCCGGGTGCCCAAAGGGACTCTGCAATCCAATTACACATGGGAACTGCAGTATACGAGGGCACCAGAGAGGCCTGCGTGACCCAGCTGCACACAAGATAGGCAAAGAGGATGTGAAAGTGAAGGAATAGTGCATGGAAGCTACACAGACAATCTCCCAGGATCAAATTGGAATTACAACTAAAATAAAGACAAATCCTCAGTAAAGAGCAACAGAAAAGCAGCAGGACAGGACCATATACCCAAGGACACTTGCAGGATATGTAGAGGCCCAGGAGGGTGGAAGGCTGGGAACCCAAGACAGCAGCAGTCTTAGTTGTGAGCAGAGCCCTTGGGGAATAAAGACCAAGCCTTTTCCACAGTGTAGAGAGCTGGGACAAAGTGCTAAAATAGCCTAGCCACTCACCTGGGGGCTAAGGTGGAGGGAGGGCACAATGGGCTGAAACTCTGTGGGGACACCTGGAATTTGGAGGGCACAAAAGACAGTGGTCAGTGTGCTCCTTCCCCAAGATGGGGAAGAAAGCAGTAACCACCCACTCGCAGATTCCGCCTTTCCCAGGAGAGGCAAAGAAATGCAAATTAAAGCTCATTAACAACCAGCATATATTCCACCCTCTGGAAATACTCTTATGCAGAACACCAGGGCTATGTTTCAAGGTCCTGAGTAACAGACACTACTAGCCTCCAATAAAAATCTTGAAGATAACTGAACCTTTCCTGGGCTTGCAAATCTACCCAGGAAAGCAAGACATCACAGTGGTGTTTAACGTGGG